>NC_052148.1:163173074-163524829 GCF_902713615.1 Scyliorhinus canicula
TCCGGCAGTGTGAAGGTCCACATCCTGGAATCTCCGGCAGTGTGAAGGTCCCCATCCTGGAATCTCCGGCAGTGTGAAGGTCCCCATCCTGGAATGTCCGGCAGTGTGAAGGTCCCCATCCTGGAATCTCCGGCAGTGAGAATGTTCCCATCCTGGAATGTCCGGCAGTGTGAAGGTCCCCATCCTGGAATCTCCGGCAGTGAGAATGTCCCCATCCTGGAATGTCCGCCAGTGTGAAGGTCCACATCCTGGAATCTCCGGCAGTGTGAAGGCCCCCAACCTGGAATCTCCGGCAGTGTGAAGTTCCCCATCCTGGAATCTCCGGCAGTGAGAATGTTCCCATCCTGGAATCTTCGGCAGTGTGAAGGTCCACATCCTGGAATCTCCGGCAGTGTGAAGGTCCCCTTCCTGGAATCTCCGGCAGTGTGAAGGTCGACATCCTGGAATCTCCGGCAGTGAGAAGGTCCACATCCTGGAATCTCCGGCAGTGTGAAGGTCCACATCCTGGAATCTCCGGCAGTGTGAAGGTCCCCATCCTGGAATCTCCAGCAGTGTGAAGGTCCCCTTCCTGGAATCTCCGGCAGTGAGAATGTCCCCATCCTGGAATGTCCGGCAGTGTGAAGGTCCACATCCTGGAATCTCCGGCAGTGTGAAGGCCCCCAACCTGGAATCTCCGGCAGTGTGAAGTTCCCCATCCTGGAATCTCCGGCAGTGAGAATGTTCCCATCCTGGAATCTCCGGCAGTGTGAAGGTCCACATCCTGGAATCTCCGGCAGTGTGAAGGTCCACATCCTGGAATCTCCGGCAGTGAGAAGGTCCACATCCTGGAATCTCCGGCAGTGAGAAGGTCCCCATCCTGGAATCTCCGGCAGTGAGAAGGTCCCCAACCTGGAATCTCAGGCAGTGAGAAGGTCCCCATCCTGGAATCTCCGGCAGTGTGAAGGTCCCCATCCTGGAATGTCTGGCAGTGAGAATGTCCCCAACCTGGAATCTCCGGCAGTGTGAAGATCCACATCCTGGAATCTCCGGCAGTGTGAAGGTCCCCTTCCTGGAATCTCCGGCAGTGAGAATGTTCTCATCCTGGAATCTCCGGCAGTGTGATGATGCACATTCTGGGATCTCCGACAGTGAGATGATCCACAGCCTGGAATCTCCGGCAATGAGAAGGTCCCCATCCTGGGATCTCCGGCAGTGAGAAGATCCACATCCTGGAATCTCCGGCAGTGAGAATGTTCCCATCCTGGAATCTCCGGCAGTGTGATGATGCACATTCTGGGATCTCCGACAGTGAGATGATCCACAACCTGGAATCTCCGGCAATGAGAAGGTCCCCATCCTGGAATCTCCGACAGTGAGAAGATCCCCAGCTTGGGATCTCCGGCAGTGAGAAGATCCACATCCTGGAATCTCCGACAGTGAGAAGGCCCCCATCCTGGAATCTCCGACAGTGAGAAGATCCACATCCTGGAATCTCCGGCAGTGAGAAGATCCACATCCTGGAATCTCCGGCAGTGAGAAGGTCTCCATCCTGGAATCTCCAGCAGTGAGAAGGTCTCCATCCTGGAATCTCCAGCAGTGAGAAGGTCTCCATCCTGGAATCTCCGTCAGTGAGGAGGTCCCCAGCCTGGAATCTCCGGCAAAGAGAAGATCCATATCCTGGAATCTTTACAAACAAGGAAATTTCAAGTTCCACAGAGTTAACCTGAATGTGAAGCCTTTACGAGGGCTTTGGGATAGCATTGCATTGGGACTCAAGTGCATGAGCTCCACCAGATAACCCCTATAGACGAGGCCACGGAATGGATTTCAGCAATGGTGGCTGCAGTAAAAAAAGATGGCACGGTCAGGATATGCATTGACCCAGTGCAATTGAACAAAGCTTTTCTCAGGCCACATCACCGATCCATAGAATCCATAGAATCCCATAGCGCAGAAAGAGGCCATTTGGCCCATTGAGTCTGCACCAATCCTCCAAAACAGCACACACATGGGACTTTTTAACATCCTGTTGTGGGACAGGCTGAATTGGGGTTATCCATTTTGGGGAGCTGTCTTGGAAGAGACGAATTTTGGTTTATATTTCTGCTTTTTTAAAAAATTGTCTTCTTTTCTTCTGGAAACATATAAAATACCTTTCCCTTTCATTAAGGTTATCTTTCCTTTTGCTTTTTTATATTATCAATTATAACTGTCATATTATTATTATATTATTATCATAATTTTACAATGAAATTATTGTTTTGACACATTACTTGGTATTGTCGCTCATTGCTGTTACATCCAGAGAACAGTTCCAAACCTAAGTGAGACTGTGAAGGGACTCTCACACCCCCTTACAATAGTCACTGAAGTTTCCAGCTCCCACTCTTGGCAAACTGTCCCAGGCCTACTTCCAGTTAAATCCCGACATGACCACGCCACATTGGTTCGGATATGTTCTGGTGTGGATAATTGGATAAGCGGGACAATTATAACATAGAACAGTACAGCACAGAACAGGCCCTTCGGCCCTCAATGTTGTGCCGAGCCATGATCACCCTACTCAAACCCACGTATCCACCCTATACCCGTAACCCAACAACCCCCCCTTAACTTTACTTTTATTAGGACACTATGGGCAATTTATCATGGCCAATCCACCTAACCCGCACATCTTTGGACTGTGGGAGGAAACCGGAGCACCCGGAGGAAACCCACGCACACAGGGGGAGGACGTGCAGACTCCACACAGACAGTGACCCAGCCGGGAATCGAACCTGGGACCCTGGAGCTGTGAAGCATTTATGCTAACCACCATGCTACACTGCTGCCCCCTATTCTGGTTGGGACTTCATCTGCATCCCATTAACAGGATGCAAAATGGCTTCACTCTGGCCCCTGGCAGAAACAGCAACCTGCCAGCTCCTGGTTAATTGTCCCTCTCATGCAATCCTGTCCCTACCTACCATCATACCCACCACTGTTTGAATTGGAAAATTGTAGCCCATATATGAAAAACATCAAAGGGTACAGGGATAGTGCAGGAAAATGGTGTTGAAGTAGAAGATCAGCCATGGTTCGATTGAATGGTGGAGTGGGCTCAAAGGGCTGAATGGCCTATTCCTATTTCTTATATGCAGAAGAATGTGAATGCAGTGAAACCATGTCCTTTTATGCGTGTGCCAAAGATAAGGCAGCCATTTTTTTTCTTAACTAAATCTAAAGGCACCAAAGACCAACAGTTACCCACCCTATCTGATGGGGCAGATCTCGCTTTAATCCATCTCCCACGGCATTCACACAGCCTAGCTCTACCACTTATTAAACCAGTTACGAGTATTCCCTGTTGTTCAGATATTTTTACTATGGGGGCCATTTTCTCTTCAACCATATTTCTCATGAAATTCTGGGCAATCTCGAGACTTTCCGGGGATTTGGTCAAGAGGGTGAAGTAGAACTCAGCCACAGGGTGTGATTTCTGCATAAATTTGAATCCCTCAGTGAATATGTCACTTCTAGTGTAATGTTCTCTGTATGCATGGATAGCGAGGTCTTTGCAGTTGAAGTGATTAGAGAATATATGGCTTTGTAAATGCACTGAACTGTTTATTAAATAACTCAATCACTAAAGGGTTTCTATGATGTAAGATCATAGTTGGATATTACGGCTAAATACAAACAACTAGTGTTAACTCTTATTAATAACTGTTGACTCAGGACAGTATGCGGCTAAGCTCTTTGCTTGTTGTACAAACTCTTTGTCTGTGTGCTGTCCAGGAGATTACCTCCTATCTCCATGTGGCCTGTCTTGCAGTGACCTACTCCTGTCACCACGCCACCCGTGGTTGGATGCTAGAATCTCAGTCTATGCATACGGCACCTATCTTTACTGACAGTTCGGTTATTAAATTATACACAAATGATATTCTACATATCATTACATCTAGTAGATGAAAAGAGGCAATTGACGTCCCTCCCACCAATCACAATCCTAATGTATTGACTAACTACAGGGCAGCTTGGTGTTACATGGCTGCTGATCTGAGTGCAATGACTGTTACTACTTACAACATTCATCCATGGTGGGGTTTTGTGAACCAGTATGCTTCAATGGACAATGTTTGCCCAGGGACACAAATACCTCATCTGAGAATAGACCCTGGAAAATAGGAACATCCGTGTAGATTGGGTGGTCATGTGGATGTTAGGATGACGTGGGTAAACGTGTCGGGAATGTGTGAGTTCTCCCGGAGCACGGGCAGAAACACAGCATGTGAATAAACATCGACCAGTTCCTGGTCACCAGTTATTGGATTCCTGTAAAACATGGGGCGGGATTCTCCGACCCCCCGCTGGGTTGGAGAATCGCTGGGGGTTGGCATGAACTCCGGCCCCGCCGTACTCCAAATTCTCCTGCCCCCCCAAAAAATCGGCCCGGCGTGAGTCGCGCCACCCGCCGCGTTGAATGGCGGGGACCGACGCGACTCAATGGGCCCCGGGCTCCCCGAATTCTCAGGCCCGCGATGGGCCGAAGTTCCGCCCGTTCTTTGCCAGTGCCGCTGGCGTGAATTGGAGTACGTCCCTTACCGGCGGGTCCTTGCGGCACGGGCGGCCTCCGGGGTTCTTTGGGGGGTGCAGGGGAATCTGATCCCGGGAGGTGCTCCCACGGTGGCCTGGCCTGCGATCGGTGCCACCGACTCGCGGGACGACCTGTGCCGTGGGGGCACTCTATCCTTCCGCACCGGAGGCTGTACTGGTCCGCCATTCCCGATGCGGAAGCAGCTCCCTCTGCGCATGCACGGGGATGACGCCAGCACACGCTGGCGCTCCCGTGCATGCGGCAACTCCCGCTGGCCGGCAGAGGCCCTTCGGCACCGGTTGGCGTGGCGCCAAGCCCCTTTCCTGCCACCCGGCGGGACGCAAACCACTCCAGGGCGGGCCTAGCCCCTGAAGGTGCTGAGGATTCCACACCTTTGGGGCGGCCCGACGCCGGAGTGGTTCACACCACTCCGTCCCGCTGGGATCCCCCGCCCCGCCGGGTAGGGGAGAAACCCGCCCCAGGTCACCCTCGTCAAAAGGCTGTGAATTTTGGTTGAAAACACTTAGCACGGTAGCACAGTGGTCAGCACTGTTGCTTCGTAGCGCCAGGGTCCTAGGTTCGATTCCCGGTTTGGATCACTGTCTATGCGGAGTCTGCACATTCTCCCAGTGTCTGCATGGGTTTCTTCCGGGTGGTCCGGTTTTCTCCCACAAGTCCCGAAAGACGTGCTTGTTCGACGAATTGGACATTGTGAATTCTCTCTCAGTGTACCTGAACTGGTGCCGGAGTGTGGCGACCAGGGAACATTCACAGTAACTTCATTGTGGTGTTAATGTAAGCCTATGTGTGACAATAATAGGTTATTATTATTATAAAAATGTATCATTGTTAAGGTTTTTACCATTTCATTTTCTCAGCTGCTATCTCATTAATATTTTCAAATCGTATAATGTGTTTAACAATTTGCTTTGTGCATATTGACATCAAAGTCCATTTTTTCAAGTATCTCTTTTGATTTATTTTTTTAATTTTCCACATTATCTTCACAGGATCTTTAATTTAGTTTTTCCATTCTTCCCCTGATTTCCTTAAATCTTTTAAAAATATTAGTCATTTTAAGCTATCTTTAAATACTCTTTTTAACTCCAAGTTCTGAAATTGACCTTCTACTTCTGCATGATGGATATTTAATTTAGACTCATTGCAGCACGTCCAATTAAAAGTAACCATTGTTGTTTGCATGGTACGTCCTTCAGCAGTCTCTCCATTACTTTCACCATTTCAACAGTTGTGATCTAAAAGCTGTCTCACAAAATTTGATATAGCAGAAGCCATTTTACCATCAAGCAGAGGACAGAGGGCAGCGGGAGGGCTCCACTCACTCAACAATCCCAGCCTGAGACCCTGACCATTTTGACAGACGGACTCATTTGAATGCAAATAAATGGTGGGCTTCCCGTGCTAGCACAAAGGTGAGGGGCAGTTCGCCTAATGGGAGGATGGGAATAGTCAATACTTAAAAGTGTGAACATGCCTCTTTTAGGAAGGCTGTGTTCAACTCTGCTAAATCTTTGTGACTGCACTGGAAAGATTGCTAATTTGGAGATCAGTGAGGGAAGAACACTTTGGCTTTCCAACACACGGCAGGGGCTTCTGGTGAAAATAGGGGAACACCAGGAGGTGCTGTTGCTGTCAGAGCAGAAGGATGCCCAAACAAACACTTCAGCGGGTACAAGGAGAGGTGGCAGATATTAACAATACCCACAGCATCAGCCCCAACTGGATTCAGTGCCAGAAGTACTTCATTCATGTCAAGAGGCCTAGAATACAAGACCAGGGATGTACTTCTGAGGCTGTGTAAGGCTCTGGTCAGCCCCCATTTGGAGTATTGTGAGCCGTTTTGGGCCCCGTATCTAAGGAAGGATGTGCTGGCCTTGGAAATCATCCAGAGGAGGTTCACAAGAATGATCACTGGAATGAAGAACTTGTCGTATGAGGAAAGTTTGAGGACTCTGGGTCAGTACTCGTTGGAGTTTCGAAGGATGAGAGCAGATCTTATTGAAACTTACAGGATACCACAAGGCCTGGATAGAGTGGAAGTGGAGAGGATGTTTCCACTTGTAGGAAAAACTAGAACCAGAGGACACCATCTCAGACTAAAGGGACGATCCTTTAAAACAGAGATGAGGAGGAATTTCTTCAGCCAGAGGGTGGTGAATCTGTGGAACACTTTGTCACAGAAGGCTGTGGAGGCCAATTCACTGAGTATCTTTAAGACAGAGATAGATAGGTTCTTGATTAATAAGGGGGTCATGGGTTATGGGGAGAAGGCAGGAGAATGGGGATGAAAAAATATCGGCCATGATTGAATGGCGGAGCAGACTCGATGGGCCAAGTGGCCTAATTCTGCTCCTAGGTCTTATTGTCTTAATGGCGGGACTTGAACAGCAAAGGTCTTTCTATCTCTATTATAGTTTGTGACAGCACCACGTGCACCCCTCACCCCCACCCCCCCTCCAGTACTCTAAATGCCTCTTTGTCCCATACCATGTACTTTGCCAGCAATCACCAAGTGGCACTTTACCATTCTCCTTATTTCAATCTCACATGCAGCTTTTTCCTGCCGCATTTGCAATTTTCTGTTTTCGTAACTTGCTGCACTCTATTATTTCCCATTTCATATCCACTCACTTTCTATAAGCCGAAGACCTACCCATCCTGCCCACCACTTCCTACTTCACACTGTTTGGATGCTTACTATGAAATGAGATGCGACATATCCGTCCTGCTCTTTGCAACAATCATCCACGAATGCCTTCCCTTTCTTCCGAGTGGAGTACAATAGGCTCTCAATCGAAGTGAGAGATCAAGTGAGGGGTGGGTGGGTCTGAGCCAGCAAGCAATCAGGCCATCAGGGAGATGGAATTGGCAATCAGAGGAGCCAGTGCCATCAGCCATAGCAAGACTGGAGGCCACACATAGCGGGTTGCCTCACTCTATCTTTTACCTTTACTTTTTCCTTGAATAATCTCTCATCCATATAGTGTAGAAAATGGATGCTGCTGTGATGCTGCCAACCCTCTGTTGCTGTCTACTCTTGCACAATGATGCTAACCCTTTCTCCTCTTCCATTTTCACCACCCTTCTCACAGGCCGGAGACTGTAGAAGAGCACATGGAGGAGGACGATGCTTCTAAAGAAGCATTAACAATCGAACCAGCTCTCTCAGGCACCCTACAGACAAGGTTATCCTTGGGTAGGCTGGGTAGCGTGTTAGAGATGTCCCATATTGACCGACTCGCAGGCTTGTCCTTCACTTTGATCCACATATTACCAGAGATATAATTAAAGAACCACCCAAATGCTATTAATTTAAACAAGTTTTTTTATCAAAAGAATAAAAGAGAAAAGAAGAAAATTACAGGGACTGGTATGGCACAGTGGGCTAAACAGCTGGCTTGCAATGCAGAACAATGCCAACAGCGCGGGTTCAATTCCCGTACCAGCATCCCCGAACAAGCGCCGGAATGTGGCGACTAGGGGCTTTTCACAGTAACTTCATTGAAGCCTACTTGTGACAATAAGCTATTATTATTATTAGTGTAGATTTAAGTAACCATACAGTGCCTCAGTTTATCCGATTGTAACACAATGCCCTTCTTAATGTACCCATAGAAATAAAGATGTTCTTTCAATACAATGCCCCAAAATGTTCTTTGGGTAAATGTTCATACTGTTATGGGCCAGGGTTCAGAAAACTGCAAAGTACACCATAGCGTTCACCTGTCCTACAGCTGTTTATTGATTTTGGTTACGATGAGCACAAGGGCCTGCCTTTCAGGTGTTATTCAACAGAGGCCTTAAGCACTTTTCATCAAAAACAATGTTTATTCTACAAATTTAGTTCAAATTTTTATAAGCACACAAAGTAAGCATTTTTATCAACTACCAACATAAATCCCACACAGCTACAATGATCTATATATTTTCCTTAATAAATTTCCCCCTTTAACTGTTCCAATTTAATAATAAGATCCCATAAACCAAACCCATTTTCAAAGGTGTGGCCCAGCACACAGCACTCAAGACCTGGTGTGGATGCTCTTGTTTTCTTTCAAAAACAGCAGGTTTGAATTCCTTCCAGAAAACAGTTATTTATTTGATAGGAAGGACGTGGAAGCTTTGGAACGGGTGCAGAGGAGATTTACCAGGATGTTGCCTGGTATGGAGGGAAAATCTTATGAGGAAAGGCTGATGGACTTGAGGTTGTTTTCGTTAGAGAGAAGAAGGTTAAGAGGTGACTTAATAGAGGCATACAAAATGATCAGAGGGTTAGATAGGGTGGACAGCGAGAGCCTTCTCCCACGGATTGAGGTGGCTAGCACGAGGGGACATAGCCTTAAATTGAGGGGTAATAGATATAGGACAGAGGTCAGAGGTGGGTTTTTTACGCAAAGAGTGGTGAGGCCGTGGAATGCCCTACCTGCAACAGTAGTGAACTCGCCAACATTGAGGGCATTTAAAAATTTATTGGATAAGCATATGGATGATAAGGGCATAGTGTAGGTTAGATGGCCTTTAGTTTTTTTTTTCCATGTCGGTGCAACATTGAGGGCCGAAGGGCCTGTACTGCGCTGTATCGTTCTATGTTCTATGTTCTATTTTCAAGTGTCAATCAGTCTGGAAACAGCTTCTAAAATGCAGAGAGAGAAAAACCTTCTTTCAACCTGTACAGAACAAAATCGGCTCAAACTCAAAGCGAAAGTAAAGCTCAGAGAGCCACAGTCCGCTCCCAACTCAAAAACGAAAGTAAAACCCAGAGCCACAGCCCAGCTCCACCCACACAATTACATCACTGAAGCCATGTGATAAGACAAAAACATTTCTTAAAAGGACACTCCCATGACAACACAATCATCCCAGAGTGGCCAGACCTCCCTACTTTGTTGACTCCTTGTCTCCATACAATTAAGGAAAGCCGGTAGGTTCTTGAGGCTGGAAGGCCAACGAGAGACCTTGCAACTTGAGAGGAGCAGCTGGTTGGAATAGAAGCTAACTGAGAGATGCTTCTCTCCAACATCTGTGAATCATTAGCTAAAACGAAGAATTAGAAGCCAAGCCTAACTGTGGTTGGAGGCAGCCTCTCCACAGGGTAGCCTTTGGCTGCTCCTGCACTCACACAGGCAAAGAGGGCTTGTAGGCTTGCTTGCAGACTGCTGCCCAATCTCCTTTACAGATGCCTCCCAATCTCCCCCGCCACCCCACCACAGCTCCTACCCCAGGGTACCCGCCTCCTGGCACTTAAAATGACTTGAAAATTCCAGATGGCCTCCTTGAACTGAAATCAATAATACTCTCAGTGAACCCGATTGGCTACCCTTCGCATGCAGGTAAGTAAGTAGCAATACTGCAAACCAAAAAACTCTCCACAAAAATGGCCTGGTGGTGGGAGGGAGCCAGGGATGGCACACTGGCTATGAAACTAATCTCCGCCACCTTGAGGGTCAAAGATTCAGACTATATTACCCCAAATGTATGGCTATTCTAATCATGAATACTTGGGTGCTCATTCATGTGCACAGCTTCGTCAACTTTGGTCATACTGCTACATACTGGAATAAGGATTTCCAATTCATATTTACTGAATGCAACAGTTTTCTGTGGCAAATAAACAACTATTTAATACTTCAAGGAGTTTTCCCTTGGCTTATAAGTCTGTTTGAAAGGCCAGAGGTGTTTGAGCACTTTTTACAGAAGGCCAATAAGGAAAGTACAAATTAAATCGATGACTAAGTGATCGATTATCTTCAGAATATTGATCTTCTGTTCCTTGTGAGGAACATAAAAATTTAGTTGCCAACTACGGGTGGCATGGTAACACATTGTTTAGCACTACTGCTTTCACAGCACCAGAGAACTGGGATCAATTCCCAGCTTGGGTCACTGCTCTGTGCGGAGCCTGCACGTTCTCCCCGAGTCCGCGTGGGTCCCCTCCGGGTGCTCCGGTTTCCTCCCACCAGTCCCGTAAGGTGTGCTGTTAGGTCAGTTGGACATTCTGAATTCTCCCTCTGTGTACCCGAACAGGCGGCGGAGTGTGGCGACGAGGGTTTTTTTCGCAGAAACATCATTGCAGTGTTAATGTAAGCCTACTTGTGACACTAATTAAAATTATTATAACTAGGAAATGCTGAGCCTTTAATTATTGGGTAGGCCTCAAGTGCAGTATTGTGTTCAATGCTCAGAACTACATTGTAGGAAGGATGGCTGGTACTTGAACCTTAAAGAGTTGCACAGGAAATTTTCATGAATGTTACCGGGGTTGAGGGATTTCAGTTATATGGCGAGACGAGATTAGCAAATGTTCTTCTCATTAATACAGGGACATTTGAGGGGAAATGATGAAGGATTTTGATTTATTGTCAAGGCCTTTCCATAAACAAGAAGAATGTTTCCTCTGGCAATAGGTTAGTAGGCAAAGGACGCAGGATTAAGGTAAAAGGCTAAGAATGAGAGAGAAGATGAGCAGAAAGTTTTGTACAGTGAGTCCTCTGGAATACACCTTCTGAAAGGCTGGTAGAAGCGGATTCAACAGTCATTTTCAAAAAGGTATTGGATTATATACATTGAAAGAATAAATTTAATTCTTGAAAGTTGTGTTTGGACTCAGGCACTCAATTTCCAAACATTAGCCATGGGTCTGACTGGGGTTTTTGCTTCTGACGTGGTATAAAAGGAATGTCCATGTACTCCAATCTCGGACATCAACTGCGGCTTGGCCTGGGCTGAAATTTAACTTTTAAAAATAAATGCTTCACCCTTGGCTCCAATTTTCTCCACTTCCAAACCTTCCTCTGGAATCTGTGACCCTTCCGGACTCATGGACTGAAACTGTACAATGGATTATTGGACCCCTTTCTTCAAGATTGTGGATCGGACGTTCCGCTTCTGCAGTCTACTTAGAGATTCCTCCGCCTGGCTGAAAGTCAATCCTGCCCATCAGGTTGATGACTGAACAGCAAACCTGTCAATGACAGAAGATATGTGCTGTGGAGTCAAAAGTGCACAGCGCGCGAGGAGACTCAGACATGTGCATTTTCAATTCAAATCTCTGTTCTTATCCCCACTCCCCACCTGTGTATCCTGTCCTTGTCCATTTTCAGTGCAGTTTTCTGTCATGGACTTTCATGGAGCAGAAAGCCTGTAGGTTGGGGTTTCACCCTTAATTCTGCACCTCCTAAAGAACTTTATCAACATTTTGCTGCTTCGCCTCCCACCTGTCACTTTTCTCACATGTTCACTCTTGAAGTCCAGAGCACATCCCAGTTACAATCGACTGGATTCTCCATTTTCGACGCCAGTTCAGGATTCGTGGACTTCCACGACAACAAAACTGGCGCCACACCTAGACTGATTCCACTACTGCGAAGGGGCTAGCACCAACGGCACGTGGAATACAATCGATTCCAATGAGAAATTCCTGTACCAGCCTCCCCAAACAGGCGCCGGGATGTGGCGACTGAGGGCTTTTCACAGTAACTTCATTTGAAGCCTACTTGTGACAATAAGCGATTTTCATTTCATTTCATTTTTCAATGGTGCCAGATTGGCCGGATTCGCGATTGACACACAGGCCAACAAGCGGCAGCCGCATATACACACTTCGCTCCCCACACACACATCCCAGCCAACAAGATGGCAGCGAGGAGGGCGGTACCCTGTTTCACAGACACAGAGCTTGAGACCCTCCTGGATGCCGTGGAGGAGAGGTTGGTCACCTGTACACTGGCCCAGAAAAGAGGCTGCCAGTTTGCCGTGCCTGGGTGCAGGTGGCAGAGGCGGTGAGTGCCATGGGTAACACCATCCCGACCGACCTGCACTGCAGGAAGAAACAGCAGAATCTCCTCAGGGCGGCCATGTGAGTAAGCAGCACTGTACCCTGTCCCGCACACCCGTGACTCACCTCCCCAGCAGGAGGGTGGCCGAACCCCCACCCTGCACCATGTGCACCAATAACGGCCAGAAGACCCATAACAGCCAGGGCACCCATAACGGCCACCATGGTCAGCTGCTCTGGCCACTGAGGCCACCAGCTACCTGCGTCAGGCTACATGCGTCGGACTGTCTAACACTATATCTTTCTGTTTTTCGTCCCAGCAGAAAGTTGCCCCATAACCGACGGGAGCAGAAGACTGGAATGGGACCGCCGGACCTGCGGCCCCTCACCGTAACAGAGCAGCGGGCTCTGGACATGGTCGGCAGCCCTGAGGAAAGGAAGGTCGCCGGGGTGGGGTTCGGCCTCAGGTGAGGAAGTGAGACCCCCCCTTTGTTGCAGTTCCCTGTGACAAGTGTTCAGCACTGCCCCCAAACACCTCCCCCATCACCCTCGCCCACATCCTCACACCCACACCACCCCACACCACCTTCACCCCCATCCTGACCCCCACCCTCACCCCCACACCACCCTCACCCCCACCACCCACACTACATGAATACATAGATACATAGTGTAGCCACCGAAGTTGGCCATTCTCTCAATACAAAATGGAGGATCGCAAAGCTTGCAGGTTAAAATGGACAATGTTTGCAGCACAAGCAGGCAATGTGTATTCTGTCTGTTAAGAGAGCAGACAGCACCAAAACGAACATTCCGCATACTAATGAGGCAATCTCTGGGATAGTTAACATAGTAATGGAACGATCCCAGGGACAATGGACACAAATAGAGAAGTGATTGCAACATTGTATGGGAAACCAGACACTCCGGCACCAGTGCGGTTCGAAAACAAAGCACCTGAAGGCCCGCCCAGTAGCTGAGAGATAGCCTCAGTATTGGGAAGATTCAAACAAATCGATTGGGAAGAGACCCAATCGATTCCCAGCAGGAAAAGGGTCCGCCCAAAAGGGCGCGAAGCCCTGGGACCTATAAAAGACAGGTCCCACACTTAGTTCGTTCTTCTTAACCAGCCCTCCTCTCTGGACCAGCATCTCGACCAGCTTTTACCAAAGAAGACCTTGAACAAGAGAGAGGAGAGGTTTGGGACAGCAGCCGCTAGCAAGTAAGTGTCTCACAACGATCGCTACCAGAGATAGACACTCCTGATCCCTTTTTAACCCGTACCAACCTGAAGTCTGCAGACAGAGCAGAGCAAGAGGCCTTGTCCCCTGATCCGGCAGTTCCCTTTGAGATAAATATTGGTTTATTTAGTGGTAGGAATAGTTTAATCCTCTTAGCGTGTGCATGGGTAGTATTATAATTATATTATAATAAACTCAGTTGTTTGAACTTACTAATTGGTGTATGGTTTATTG
Source organism: Scyliorhinus canicula (assembly GCF_902713615.1). Lineage (NCBI taxonomy): Eukaryota > Metazoa > Chordata > Chondrichthyes > Carcharhiniformes > Scyliorhinidae > Scyliorhinus > Scyliorhinus canicula. The sequence goes on from NC_052148.1 coordinate 163,186,903, forward strand.
CTTTGAACTTGACCTTGAAACTTGTGGCGGTATCTTAATGATACCTGGCGGCTCCAGAGCTAAGTGACGAAACAGAGCCAAATTGAGTGTTAAGCACACTCACCCAGAACGAGCAACAATAGAAGGTCGGAGCAGGAGGAGGCCTTTTGGCCCTTCGAGCCAGCTCTACCATTCATCACAATCATGGCTGATCATCCAACTCAATAGCCTAATCCTGCTTTCTCCCCATAACCTTTGATCCCATTCTCCCCAAGTGCTATATCTAACCGCCTCTTGAATATATTCAATGTTTTAGGAAAACAACTTCCTGTGGCAATTCATTCCACCGGCTCCACTCTTTGGGTGAAGAAATGTTTCCTCATCTCTTTCCGAAATGGTTTACCCTGAATCCTCAGATTGTGATCCCTGGTTCTAGACACACCCACGATCGGGAACATCCTTCCTGCATTTACCCTGTCTAGTTCTGTTAGAATGTTATAAATCTCTATGAGATTCCCCCCTCATTCTTCTGAACACCAGCGAGAACAATCCTTACCTAGTCAATCTCTCCTCATCTGAAAGTTCCACCATCCCTGGAATCAGTCTGGTAAACCTTCGCTGCATTCCCTCAAGAGCAAGAACATCCTTCCTCAGGAAAGGAGACAAAAACTGCACACAATATTCCAGGTGTGGCCTCACCAAGGCCCTGTATAATTGCAACAACACATCCCTGCTACCACCCCCCAGCCTGCGGTCCAATCAAAGGTCTTGTCTTGCAGGACCTGCCGGTGATTGGGCCAGTCCATCTGGTGTCTCCCGTCCCCAGCCAGTACCGCAACCTGAGACTCCCCTCCCCTCCCCAACCAGCGATGAAGACACCGACACAGATGGGAGCCATATTATGCCTGTGACCTAAGACACCCCGGGTCCTGGGATGACAGTGACTTTCCATCACAGCTGTCTCCAACACCCTGCACCATCCCAGAGACACTCACTTCGGCTGGGCACTTTAGTGAACATGCTTCTAGTGTGCACCACACAGCTGTTCCAGTACATCATGTGGAGATAGGAACTCCTGAGGGGTTGTCAGTCAGAGGGCAGGCCGCCCCAAGGAACTAGCTGCCGTCCAGACGGGATTTGGGCTTCTGGATCAGACATTTCATTGATCGTGGAGATGCAGTAACAGCCAGGGACTGCATGAGGGGTTGTCGGTGAGTATCCAGCTCCTGCAGGTGCAATTGGAGGGGTCCAAACGTGTGTAGGAGCAGGTGGTGGTGCCGAACATGCTTGCCATCCAGGCCAACACCGCATGGGTGGTGAAAATGGTGGAGGCCTTGGGTGCGCGGGTTTTGGTTATGGATCAGCATGTCCGAGGCCTGAGGCATTCTGTGCAGGCGCTGGTTGAGGCCCAGGACAGGGTTTCCCTCCTACAGGCAGCCATGTGCCCGAGCACATTGCAGCGGCGCTCCAGAGTGTGGCACAGTCACATGCGGCCATTACTGAGAACATCGGCGGCATTGCTCAGGCACTGGCCGACGTGGCGCAGAAACAGAGGGAGGTGGCCCAGTCCACTCCCAGAGGGAGATGGCATAGTAATTGGTTGATGTGGCACTGAGCTACAGGGTGCTGGCACAGCCACAGATATGGTGCAGTCCCAGACGGCGATGGTCCACTCCCTATCCTCCATTGCCGTGAGCTTGCAGACCCTGATCAAGACCACAGCGGGCCTCCAGGGCTGGCAGTGCCAGGTGGTGGGTGACGGGCCTCTGCTCACACCCCTATCCAATGGACTAGCCCGGGAGCCATCAGGCACCCCAAGGGAGGAAGAAGTGATGGGGCCCGTGCCGGTGACATCTGCAGGGCAGATGCCGGAACACCACAGCCACTGGCGCATCCTGTGGTCAGCACGCAGAACATGGCGGCACCACACCACCTGGGCCGCCCAAGAAGCAGCTGGGATCATCCAGGCCCGGTCGCCCAGGAAGCTGACTGCCAACAGGGACCCAGGTCGCAGGGTGGGAATCACATCAGGCCCACTCCCATGTACCGTCTGGGGACCCAACTAGGTGAAGCGTGAGGGCCCGTACGGCAAGAAAGTAAGACACCGGTTAAGCTGGCACAGGTGCAGGGCACAGTACGTTGATAGGGGCTGGGACACGAAGATGTATATATTTGTTCACATTAAACACCTGGACAGCACGGTAGCGCAGTGGTTAGCACAGTTGCTTCGCAGCTCCAGGGTCCCAGGTTTGATTCCCCGCTGGGTCTCTGTCTGTGCGGAGTCTGCTCGTTCTCCCCGTGTCTCCGTGGGTTTCCTCCGGGTGCTCCAGTTTCCACCCACAGTCCAAAGATGTGCACGTTAGGTGGATTGGCCATGCTAAATTGCCCGTAGTGTCCAAAAACAGTTAGGTGGGGTTGTGGGGATAGGGTGGATGTGTGGGGATGGGGTGTTCTTTCCAGGGACCGATGCGGACTCGATGGGCCGGGTGGCCTCCTTCTGCACTGTAGGTTCCATAATTCCATGAACACCTGTTCACCTGCCTAGGTGTCCTGTCAGATGGGTGTGAGGGATGGGTTGGTCTGGGCTGGCCAGAGAAGGTGTACAGGGCAGGGGAGGAGAGTGGACGATGTTGTGGGTGGGTTGGGCTCCACCCCCACCCCTCACTCCCCGACCATCCGCACGATCCCGGCCCGAGGGATTCAATGGCACCATGAGCTCGAATGGCCAGCTCTCATGCCGGAATCATCCAGGTGGACGGTGGAAAGTGCTACCGTGGGCATGAGTCAAACGTTGTCAAACTATGCGGAGCACCAGAGCACATCCCAGAACGGGTTGTCATCATCCTCCATCACATTGACCAGACTCACTATTACTGCCAACCTAGAGCCCACACCCCATTTGTGCGGCAGGTATGCAATCACGGAGGGGGTTGCGGTGGCGGGGGGAACCAGGGACGAGGGGGTGGGTTGCGATGTCCATGCCATGGATTGTCCCCCATACCCTTCTCTAATCGGTGAACCTAGAGGTGATCAGAGCAGCCCATGCGCATTGGCACTGGCGCCCATGTTGTGCGGCCTCCCATGTCTGCCTGGATCGCATGTCCTGCCCATCCTCGCCCTCCCCCACATCCTTCTTATTGCACGAGGCCTGGTGTTCATCCTCCTCTCCTGCGCAATGTTGTGGAGGACACAGCAGGCCAGCACAATGCAGGTGAACCTCTTAGCATCATACTGGAGGACGCCTCCAGAGGTGTCCAGGCACTTGATCCACATCTTCAGGACCCCAAAGCACTGCTCGATCGCACCCCTGGTCGCTGTAAGGGCGTTGTTGTAGCAAGCCTCCACAACGGTTTGTGCCCTTTGAATAGGCATCATTACCCACTGCCGCAGTGGGTAACCCCTGTTGACCAGGAGCCAACCCAACAGTTCGAGGGGTGGAGGTGCATCTCAAACATGTTAGGAATCATTGAGCGTGCCAGAATGAAGGCGTTGTGCATACTGCCTGGGTATCGGTCGCAGACATGCATGATGCATCTGATGATTACATATTAGCTGCACGTGGAACCCCTTTAAATTGGTAGAGAGCGGCCTGTCATCTGCAGATGCTCATAGCATCATATCGATCACCCCCTGAATATGGGGCATGTTGGCAATGGTGGCGAAACCTGCTGTCCGGGCATCCTGATGGGCTTGGTCCACATTGAAATGGACGTATTGTGCCAACGGGTCATACAGGGCCTCCATGATGGCACGGATGCATCTGTGCACCGAGCTCTGTGAGATCCCGGATATGTCTCCACTCGGCACCTGGAAGGATCCCGTGGCGTAAAAGTTCAGGCGACCATCACTTTGACAGCCACCAGGAGCGGATGTCTTCCCCATTCCCCCACGGTGCCAGATGCGGCATGATCTGGCAGGTACGTCACGCTCTCTCCCTGCTCAGCTGGCATGCCAGGTCCGGCAGATCCTCGAACGACAAGCGTTGCCGGTACACACAAGGCCTATTGTGGCGCCTCCTCTGCAACTCCTCCTCGGCCTATTGGGCGGCTGGCTCACCATCCTCTGCGGCTGCCTCTCATTCCTCTGCTGCCACATGCTCCGCAGTTACATGCAACTTCCTCCTCCTTGAGCAGCGCCAGCTTGTACAGGGCATCCTCCAGGGCATCCTCCAGGGCTGCGGTGACTAGCAGGCGGCCACAATTGCTGAATTCCAATATCCATTGTCTGCAAGAGGTAAAAGACCGACATAGAACATAGAACATAGAACAGTACAGCACAGAACAGGCCCTTCGGCCCTCAATGTTGTGCCGAGCCATGATCACCCTACTCAAACCCACATATCCACCCCATACCCGTAACCCAACAACCCCCCCCCCCCCCTTAACCTTACTTTTATTAGGACACTACGGGCAATTTATCATGGCCAATCCACCTAACCCGCACATCTTTGGACTGTGGGAGGAAACCGGAGCACCCGGAGGAAACCCACGCACACAGGGGGAGGACGTGCAGACTCCTCACAGACAGTGACCCAGCCGGGAATCGAACCTGGGACCCTGGAGCTGTGAAGCATTTATGCTAACCACCATGCTACCATGTTAGCATGGTGCGTATCTCCCGGCCCAACCAGGTCCAACAGGGTACATGATGGGCCCGGTTGGCACTGTGGACTCTGCCCCCACATGTCCCCCCTTCCCATTCCCGCACTCCTGGCCCAGTCCGTGCATGGCACCATAGGGTCTATGGTCTTATCACCTATCCCTGCTGCCAGGCACACCGTCGGCTCCATGTCACCCATCCTGTGTCATCATAGGGGCTGCAGTGGGCGTTGTCTTGGGCGTTACCAGAGGATGGTGGGACGCATGATGCCCCACCAGCAGGTGGTGGTCAGTTGGGGGGGTGGTGTATGGCGGAGGATGGTGTGCAGGGGTGAGGTGAATGGGGGCACCCATACGGCTGGTGTCACTCTGCAGAACCAAGGCCAAGTTGGGTGGTCAGTGGGGTGCGCAGCGAGATGGCTGCCTTGAAGCTGGCATCAATGGCAGTCCGTTCCTGCACACAGTGCCAGACCCATGGGGGTTCATGACAGCCACATGGCCCTTTCCCCTGTAATCTCCCCCCGTCCTGGGCTCTGGCAGGTCCCCTCCCCCAACCCCAGCTGCCCCGCTTTCATGATTTGTAAATGCACAATGCACCTCGCCATCGGGGATTTGTCCCATTGGAGGCGGAGATTCGCAGAAGACCTGGAGAATAACAGGTCGGGCCCGCCAATGATATGCCAATGATGTTGACTGTACATGCGTTCTGGAACGCATTGACGCCGCTGTCAAGGTGACAGAGAATTGCAATTGGTGCAAAATAGGCTGCCGCCACCGACTGTCCACCCAATCGCGTTTCCTGATTCTGGCGTCGGCCGACGGAAATATCTTTTGCAAAAATATGTCAGTCAAGTTTACTCATTGGAAATTAAATTTATTTTTTGATAACTGTGGCTCAATTATCTCCTCCCATTTATTTTTTCTATTATTTCCAAACATTTAAAACCTATTTTCTTCTTTGCACAATGTGTGTAAATATAATCTCAAATAACATCCTTCTGAAGTCAGCTGACGGCAGCACGGTAGCATTGTGGATAGCGCAATTGCTTCACAGCTCCAGGGTCCCAGGTTCGATTTCGGCTTGGGTCATAGTCTGTGCGGAGTCTGCACATCCTCCCCATGTGTGCGTGAGTTTCCTCCGGGTGCTCCGGTTTCCTCCCACAGTCCAAAGATGTGCAGGTTAGGTGGATTGGCCATGATAAATTGCCCTTCGTGTCCAAAATTGCCTTTAGTGTTGGGTGAGGTTACTGGGTTATGGGGATTGGGTGGAGGTGTTGACCTTGGGTAGGGTGCTCTTTCCAAGAGCCGGTGCAGACTCGATGGGCCAAATGGCCTCCTTCTGCACTGTAAACATTATGAAGTGTAAACTTTCAGCCAGGTAGATAACCTGAATCAATATCAATGGCACTATTAATGTTAGCTGCACTGAGCTGAAGAACCAGATATGGGCACTGTTTCTTCAGCAGAAATTTAGACCATTCAAACAGCCCTACAGTAGTTATGTGCTTGCCTCAAAACAGTTAGCGTGGTATTTCTTTGTTAGAACTTGATTGGCTGAGCTTAAGAATGTTTTAATAGAAGAAGCTCTTACTCGTGAATTTATCTATAACCCTAATTCTCAGAAACAATTCTTTTTTTTTAAATTTACAGTGCTTAATTATTTTTTTTCCAATTGAGGGGCAATTTAGCATGGCCAATCCACCTACCCTGCACATCTTTGTGTTGTAGGGGTGAAACCCACGCAGACGTGAGGCGAATGTGCCAATTCCACGCGGACAGTGACCCAGGGTCGGGATTCGAACCCGGGTCCTCAAAGCCGCAGTCCCAATGCTAATCACTGCGCCACATGCCGCCCTGAAATAAATCTAAATGCCCATGGTTACAGAATCACAGAATCACATGATTGTTACAGTGCGGGAAGGAGGCCATTCAGCAAAATGTGTCTGTTCTTGCTCCCTGAATGAGCATAATGGGAATTTTGGGTGACGCTCAGTTGGCAACCCAATTGTTGCAGGAGGATGCCCAGGCCATTAAGGTCCACATTAAGACCCCACTGCGCAGCGGCCACCTAAAATAGGCATCAAAAGAAGCTCACTATTTTGGGGCTTACGTGGATCAGGTGACTCAGGGGCCATCAGGTTAGCAATTGGATAAGTTACAGGGACCAAGGTTTAGGAAAGCGTTAGCAAGTGGGAGTGGTTCAGAGCGTAATATTGTGTAACGCTAACTTTCTTTGCAGGACCTGGCAGGACCTGGAGAGGTGTTATCACCTGCTGCTCATTCACCCAGTAAAAGAGGAATCTGGAGCCAGTCTTTCATAGAATCCCTCCAGAGCACTCCACCCGATCAAACCCCTTCTCTGCGTCCATCACCGCCACTGGTATGGTAGCACAGTGGTTAGCATGTAGCTTCACAGTTCCAGGGTCCCAGGTTCGATTTCCGGCTTGGCCCACTGTCTTTGTGGAGTCTGCACGTTACCCCCTTGTCTGTGCGGGTTTCCTCCGAGTGCTCCGGTTTTCAAAGATTTGCAGGTTAGGTGGATTGGCATTGATAAATTGCCCTTAGTGTCCAAAAAAGTTAAGTGGAGTTACTGGGTTACAGGGATAAGGTGGAGGTGTGGGCTTAGTGCTCTTTCCAAGGGCCAGTGCAAACTCGATGGGCCGAAACCCACACAGACATGGGGAGAAAGTGCAATCTCCACAAGGACAGTCACTCAAGTCCCGAATTGAACCCGGGTCCCTGACATTGTGAGGCAGCAGTGCTAACCACTGTGCCACCGTGCCACCATGCCATCATAGCTTTGCGCACAAAATCCCAAGAACACAAAGACTTATTATTCTTGCCCCCCACCCACACACCACAGGTGAAAATTTGTTCTTAGATATACTTAAGAATGATACTCTAACCTTTTACCAATTAGTAACAGCTACACTCACTTACAACTAGAGCAACCATTTCATTCTGACAGGATTGCAATAAGATTAACTTTTGCTTCTTCAAGACTGACCAAAAATCTCCAGCTGTCTCCTAGACTGGGCAAAGACTACTCCATGAGTGAGATTAAGAACTGCATAGGGAAATGGCTGTATTCTGTGTTAGTTAACAGGCAAAACATTGATGGAAGCTGGTCCATCAGTCAAAGAGAAGGAACCGTAGCGATTAAATAAATAAATAACCTTTATTGTCACAAGTAAGCTTACATTAACACTGCAATGAAGTTACTGTGAAAAGACCCTCGTCGCCACATTCCAGTGCCTGCTCAGGTACACAGAGGGGGAATTCAGAATTCAGGACATTTCAGTGCTGTGTGCCAGGCCCAGTCGATCGCCGCTGAAACCAGACCCATTGTCCCTGTACCCCCCACATGTGACCCGTGATCGCCGCCAACTTCCTCGCCTCAGACCTCGTGCAGCCCGTGGGCGCCGCCATCTTCCTCGCCTCAGACCACGTGCACCAAGTGGGCACCGCCATCTTGCTTGCCTCAGGACACTTGCGGCCCATGGGCCTTTACCACTTCCTTAGGGTTCCCTTTGGCGTCACTAACGGGGTCTCGGTCTTCCAACGGGAGATGGACCAAATGGTTGACTGATACGGACTGCAGGCCACCTTCCCGTACCTGGATAACATCACCATCTGCGACCACGACCAGCAGGGCCACGACGCTAACCTTTCCAAATTCCTCCACACCGCCAAACACCTCAATCTAACGTACAACAAGGAGAAGTGCGTGTTCAGCACTAACCTATTAGCCATCCTCGGCTATGTGATTCAAAATGGAGTTCTAGGGCCCAACCCCGATCACATGCGCCCCCTCATGGAACACCCCCTTCCCTACTGCGCCAAGGCCCTCAAACAATGACTGGGGTTCTTCTCGTACTATGCCCAGTGGGTCCCTAACTATGTGGACAAGGCCCGCCCACTCATTCACTCCACTGTTTTCCCCACTGACGGCCGAGGCTCACCAGGCCTTCAACTGTATCAAGGCCGACATCGCAAGGCCGCGATGCACGCGGTCGACGAGATGCTCCCCTTCCAAGTCGAAAGCGATGCATCAGACGTCGCTCTGGCTGCCACCCTCAACCAGGCAGGCAGGCTGTGGCATTCTTTTCATGCACCCTCCATGCCTCCGAAATTCGGCACTCCTCTGTCGAGAAGGAGGCCCAATCCAGAGTAGAAGCTGTGCGACATTGGAGGCATTACCTGGCCAGCAGGAGATCACTCTCCTCACTGACCAATGGTCAGTTGCCTTCATGTTCAACAACACACAGCGGGGCAAGATCAAAATGATAAGATCTTGAGGTGGAGGATCGAGCTCTCCACTTACAATTACGAGATCTAGTATTGCCCCGGTAAGCTCAACGAGCCCCCCGATGCCCTATCCCGAGGTACATGTGCCAGCGCACAAGTGGACCGATTCCGGACCCTGCACAACGATCTCTGTCACCCAGGGGTCACCCGTTTTTTCACTTCATAAAGGCCAGCAATCTGCCCTACTCCATCAAGGAGATCAGGGCTATCACCAGAAACTGCCAGGTCTGCGCGGAGCGTAAACTGCACTTCTACCGGCCAGACCGAGCTCATCTAGTGAATGCCTCCCACCCCTTTGAACGCCTCAGCGTGGATTTCAAAGGGCCCCTCCCCTCCAACGACCGTAACACGTACTTTCTTAACGTGGTCGAAGAATATTCCAGATTCCCCTTCGCCGTCCTATGCCCGATATGACGATATGATGTCTGCCACCATCATCAAAGCCCTCAACACCATCTTTGTTCTGTTCGGTTTCTCCGCCGATGTCCACAGTGACCGGGGATCCTAATTTATGAGCGATGAGCTGCGCCAGTACCTGCTCAGCAAGGGCATCGCCTCAAACAGAACGACCAGCTACAACCCCCAGGGAAACGGGCAGGTGGAGCGGGAGAATGGGACGGTTTGGAAGGCCATCCAGCTGGCCCTACGGTCCAAGAATCTCACGGCCTCCCGCTGGCAAGAACTCCTCCCCGACGCCCTTCACTCCATTCGGTCGCTCCTTTGCACTGTGACTAACGAAACCCCCCATGAACGTCTCTTTGCCTACCCCAGGAAATCCACCTCCGGGGTTTCGCTCCCAACGTGGCTGGCAACTCCAGGACCAGTTCTCCTCCGCAAGCACTTGCGGCTCCACAAGGTGGACCCATTGGTTGAGAGGGTACAGCTACTCCATGTGAACTCGCAGTACGTCTACGTGGCATACCCCGATGGCCGCCAAGACACAGTCTCCCTCAGGGACCTGGCGCCAGCTGGGTCCCCACATCCCCCCCCGCCCCAGCGCCACCCTTCCTCCCCACAGCGCACCTCACCACAGCCCACGCTCCAGAACGATCCGTCCTCCCCTTGGTCCCACCCGGGGATGAAGATGAGGTTGACACGCTCCCGGAGTCACCAGCGACCGAACTGACGCCTGCATCACCACCGGGACTGCGGCGCTCGCAACAGAGGATCAAGGCGCCCGATCGTCTGAATTTGTTAACTTTTCCTAAAATGTTAACCTATGCATGTAAATGGTCTTCCGTCACCCCTGCTGGACTCCTTTTTAACAGGGGGTGAATGTGGTATATACACTGTTGTATATATATCACATATGAGGTGTATTATCTTAATCTTGCTAGAAGCGACATATATTCATACATAGTGACCTGTCCTCTGCAGGCAAAAAGAACATGTCCAGACATTGTGCCTTTTTTCAATTAAACAAAAGAAAGTGGCGATAGTTGCTGGTGCATTCTCCAAGGTCGCACCTCATCCAATCAGATTTGACTTACCAAGCAGCACCCTTTTCTCATGCAGTATAAATTGTTGCTGTCCACTGCTGTTGGGTCCCCCCCAAGCAGCTCCAGCTTGTACAGCCTCAATGCCTCCCCCAGAGCTGTGACGGCTAGGATGAAGGTCACCATTCCTGGTTGAAGTCCGAAGTCCATTGTCTGGAGGGGGTGAAAGTCAGACATGTTAGCATGGTGCATATCCTCATGCCCGATCAGGTCCACCGGGCTACATGTTGGCCTCAGTCTGCACTCCAGTCCCTGCCCCTGCATGTTCCTTAACTCCCCCCTCCCCTATCCCCACACTAACCCGCGGCCGTTCCTCCAAACCCTAACCCTAACCCTAACCCTGGCACTCGGCCACTGAACTCCTGGCCCTGTCGGTGGCCGGGACCTTGGGGGGTCACTGTTCCTGGTGCCCGTCCCTGATGCCAGGGCTACCCGTGGCTGGAACTACCCATTCCAATGGTACACTCCACGGCTCCCGTCGGCACCGTCCTGCAGGGGCTACTGTGGGCGTTGCCTGTGGGTGGGCTGCATGCTAGCCTGCCAATGGGTGGCGGCCGGTTGCGGTGGGGGGGGGTATTGGTAGGGTCCCCTTCCAGCCCCCCATCCCAACAGCAGGAAAGGTATGTCCCACCTCCTTTCTCTCCCTCACCAGCCACGGGGCCTGTTTCCCGATTTTTTAGGTGACACTCGGCGTCAGTAAAGCCCCCCCCCCCCCCCCCCAGTCCCAGTGGAGAGGGAGCATCCTGGAGTTCCCGGAGAATACCGGGTCAGGGCCCCCAATGATGTGCAAATGGTGGTTATTGCATGTGCAGAGTGGAACACTTGGCGCCGCTGTAGAGGCACCGGAGAATTGAAATTTGACTTGCGCCCGGTCACGATTTCTCCTTCACGATTGAATCTCCGCCCAATCGCCTTTCCTGATTTTAGCGTCGGCTCATGGACAATCCCGCCCCTTGGCTTTTTTTCAGCGGTATCATTTAAAAAAATTAATCATTTCCATGGGGATAGTAACAATTCCTTCGCTAATATGTACACACGTGTTCAAGGTCTGGGTGCAGCATTGGGAACCCTTTGTTAGTCTTATTTTTATAGTTTTGATACCATGGTGTCTGCCAGCTTCAGGAATCCCATCCCAGAGAGAGGAGAAACATTGCTGCGGCGTCCTCTGGGTGGCGGCAGCAGCATCACCAGTTTAATCGCTTCATTTAGAGTGTCTGCCTCCTTGTCAGATAAATTGGCTGTGTTCCTACTCGACTTATTTCCACAGGAACTGAATAGGAGCAGCTTTTAATTTGGATGTTAACTTTGCAAAAAAGGCATGTGAACCGATCGACCTGATGCAGTACATCAAGACCACACAATATGACTACTGGCTAGCATATGGCAGGAAACGTGACATCCGCCGCTTTGTATTTGTTGCGGGAAATCCTGGAAGTGGTAACAGAGAAGCGATAGGAAGCCTCCCTGGCCAATTCTCTGCTAAAACCCATTGGTGGTACACCAGGGAAACAAGGTAACTAACTGGAGAGAAAACAATTCAGCCCCAAAATAAGCTTTCAAGTAATCCATGTTGTTTTGTTTTGTTTGATTTAATTAGGTTTTGCTCTTGTCAAGCTGTTCTTTTCCATACAGTTTAATTTCTTCATTTAGGATATCTGTCTCCTTGTCAAAGAAATTGGCTGTCCTCCTGCTGGACCTATGCCCGTCCTTCTTAAGATGGTGGAATTGTGGAATTTCATTCATTAATTATGTAGAATTTGGTTGCTCTCTTCTGCAATTTAATATAATAATCCAGTGGAAAATAAAAAACTCTTTAATTAGAAATGGCCACATCAATAGAAAAAAACATTGCATAACATTTGTTATGTAATAAAAAATATTGACCTTTTTTTAATAATGAGCCCGGGGCACAAAAAGAGCAATATAACAATGTTACCACTGTGTTTCACTCTAAAAATAGTGTATCTCTGAAGTAAAATTTGAGGGTAGGTTCTAATTCTCCAATGCATTTTAAAATGATACAGTATTCAGTATTAACAGATGTAATACACCAAGGATGCTAGAAATTGAAAATAAGTGTGGGAATTGCTGGGAATGTTCAGTGAGTTTGGCAATGCATCAAGCTGGGGGGGAGATCTTGAACAATAATTATCAATTTACCAATCAGTCACATTCAGTGAGTTATAACTGGTGGTGGTGGGTGGGGCCGAGAAACGGAGTGCACTTATAATGAGGATTAATTGGCTCCTGAATTTGACCTTGGTGGTTGTTTGGAGCACAGAACGGTTTGAAACAATAGTATAAGAATCACAAATTTTCCTCAGATTACTGCCTGCTTCAGCTGCCCGAGTGCAGTGATAATTGTTAATAAACTTGTGAGGTGTAGATCAGTTCACCTTTAAGCCTGAACATTACTCAGAATGGGACAGCTAGCAATTAGATATTGGTCATTGTGGTAGCATATATATAGTTTATTTTGTGAGTTGAACAATCAGTGGCCTCTGCTGGATCTTTTTACGGGGAAGAGGGTGATGGATGCATTTAATAAAGCACACCAAAATTGACTTCACGGCATCTTTTATTTCAACATGTTCTGTTTTATGAATCCAGAACACAACTCTGCCAAATGTTATGTAACTGATTAATTGCTATCAAACATCTTTACTGCCTGGGCGGCATGGTAGCACAGTGGTTAGCACTGTTGCTTCACCGCACTAGGAACCTGGGTTCGATTCCTGGCTTGGGTCACTGTCTGTGCGGAGTCTGCACGTTCTCCCCCGTGTGTGCGTGGGTTTCTTCTGGGTGCTCTGGTTTCCTCCCACAAATCCCGAAAGACGTACTTATCAGGTGAATTGGACATTTTGAATTCTCCCACAGTGTACCCAAACAGGCGCCAGAGTGTAGGGTCTAGGGGCTTTTCACAGTACTTTCATTGCAGTATTAATGTAAGCCTACTTGTGACACTAATAAAGGTTATTATTATTATTCAAGGCGATCATTCTGGATTATTCAGTCCAAATTATGATGATATACCTCTTCTTGAAGTGGAATAACATTGGGCTAATTTATAGCGCAAACAAGCAACAATTGCTCTCCCAGAAGGAAAAACAGTTGTAACCAGGGCAGATCCTAACCGGAATAACTGGCATGTAGCTGGGATCAGCCGGAGAAACCAACCTGAGACTAACCAGAACATATTTTACACTGATTTTCCAGTTGGTTTAACTAGTTATTTCTAGTTATAGTTTACTTGGAGCAGTTAACCTCAGCTGGGGGGTAGGTTACAATCGAGCACGCCCTTTCACCTGATTAGCATCACACTAAATTTCTCTACCTTGATCCGATTTAAATGTTGCTTTTGGGCAATTTACAATTATCAACCTCATAACACAACAATGGGACTGGTGATTGATCTGAAATACTGCACGGACTTGAAAAATGCTAATGTCCAAAGTGACATTAATTGTGTTCACTAATTGTTCCATCATTTCTAATTTCTTTTTTGCATACAAGGAAATTACACATGCCAAATATCAATATATGGAGGATTTCTATGTGTGGATACAACGATCATAAGAAATAGCGAGGGTTGTGGCTGAGACCAGGCCGAGGACGTTGTAGCACCACCAAAAGAGGAGACCATAGCACTCGAGAGTAATTACACCTTGGTGTACTCACTGCACTTCGGCATCCTCACACCCACTTTTCCAGCTTGCAATAATTCAAAATATTGTGTCCAACATATCACATTAACCATGAAGCATTTTCATTTTGGTGCAAAATACAGCAGCCTTTGCATGGTTGATGCTGGAGATGACATTGTTTGCATTAAGTGAATTGCTCTTACAAAGAACCAGCACGAATGTATATGCGCTAAATGGCCTCATTTGTGCTGCAATAATTCTATGAGGAGATTGCTCTGGGCACCCATGAGAAAAATCATAAGACTGTGAGAGGTTTTATTTCATTTTGTGAATATTTTGTTTATTAGTCATAACAATATTGGAGGTGTGCAAGATAATCTGATTGGGGTTGACGTGTGGTGGCTGGGAGATATGATGTCATGTGCTGAAACCTCCAGGAAAACATCCAATCAGAGTGATGAATCCTAGCTGAGTGCAAGTTCACAAGGAGCTAAAAGCTGATACGTGTGGAACGGAATGACAGATGGCTCCGAATTATGGTTCCAGTTTCTGCTGTTCCCAAATGTTGGGCAGCTTCTCCAATTGGAGTACCTGTCAATAAAGAGGACTTGTGGGTAACTTGTCAATCCTGTGAATAATTTGCCGACACCAACACAGACCTGTTTGATATGGCCTTACAGCGTCAGACCCCAATTGCGGTTGACTGTCAAAATTCCACTGAACATGAGTTAACTATTTCTGTGCTGTATTTTTGGACAAAACACTGTACAAAAGTTTACCCTTTATGTCCAATATTCACTACCGAGGCATTTGTACAAAGATGTGCTGCATTGACAGATATTGCACAAAGATTAACCTTTACTCTGAAGTATTTACTGTACAAATAACCATTGCTGTGATGTATTTGCGAATGAAGCACCGTTATGGATTCACTAATTTGATACAGCATTTACTGAAAGGTACTGTAGAGTGGTTATGGGCTTGGGAATGCAGCATTCGTTTAGAATGGGTTGTCAATTTGTAAGAAAGCTTGGGAGTACTGATAGAGTTGGATCAGCTTGGGAGTAAGGGATGGATTTGGGAATAATAGTCAAAGTGTTGATATACTAAACAACATTCCACTCCCGTCTCCAGAGGTAAGGCTATTTTGATTTGATTTGATTTATTATTGTCACACTGTGGTGAACACCACTAGTGGAATATTATATGTATTACGGCACTGCCCGTATATTAGAGGTACAATGGTAAATCCCTGCCTGCTGGCTCTGCCCAGCAGGCGACGTATAAAAGGGTGTGATCTCCTGTGCTGCAGCCATTCTGGTTCCAGCTGCAGGAGGCACAACATCTTGCTCAATAAAACCTCGATTGTTCCACCATTCTCATCTCGTGGTAATTGACGGTACATCAATTTATTGAACAAGATCTTTAAACAATGGATCTCCCCATCAAGCCTGATTGCCTGCAGCTGACAATGGACCGCGCATGCGCAGTTGCCGTCCTCCCCGCGGGCGCCCTGCAAGAAATGCCGGATTGATCTTGCGGCACGGCGGAGGAAAGGAGCTCCTCCTTTCGAGAGTCCGGCCCGCCGATCGGTGGGCACCGATAGCGGACCAGACCCCTTTTGAGCCCCCCGCCCGGTGCTGGATCCCCCCCTCTCCCCACAGGCCATCGTCCCCCCCACCCCCCCAGCATTCCTGTGATGTTCTCGCCAGCAGCGACCAGGTGTGAACGGCGGCAGTGGGAACCCGTCGTATTGGGCAGGCCGCTCAGCCCATTGGGGCCGGAGAATCGCCGCTTGTCCGTTTCTAACGGACAAGCGGTGATTCTCCGAGCGGCCAGCCGTAAATCTCGCCGTGCCGGTTTGGGGGGGGGGGTGGGAGAAACGTGTGCGGGTGCCGGGGCGGCGTGGCGGGACTCACCCGGCGCCCCAGAGATTCTCCCATCCGGCATGGGGAGGGGGGAAATTGAGCCCCCTGTATTTGAATGTTAGTAATGAGTGAATGGATGGTTGATTGACGTGGGTAGGGAAATGAGTGAGTGAGCTGAGTAGATTGGTAGGTGGGTTAGATGAATAGCTTAGGTGGGTGTGTGCTTGTGGGCATGGGTGAGGTAGATATACAAGTGGGTGAGACAGGTAGGTGGGTGACTGGGTATTTAGTGGGGTGTAGTCTGGTCGGGTTGGGAAGTTAGACGAGTGCTTGGGGTGTTGTCGGGTCTGGTTGGAGGGTAATTGGCTCAGAGTGGGAGTTAGGTGGTCATTAGGCAGTGCTGGGATGGGCTGGGGACGAGGGACGGGGGGGACGGGGGACGGGGGGGGGGGGGCGGGTAATAGTTTGGTGGTCAGGGAAATAGTCATGGGAGTCAGGGAGGGCGATGGCAGTCGGCTGTGGATTTATCCAGGTATTAGACCAGATTTCAAAAGGTCCTGGGTGCATTTAGCAGTTACATTTCCCTGAATACTACACAGGTAAGAACTGTGGATCTATCCGAAGTCTCCGACTCTAACTGGGTGTAGGAGACATTGATGCTGGGTCTTGGGGAGGAAGGCAATTGCCCATCAGAAGTTTAGTCATCCTGGGCAATTCTCATGTAGATCCATGCAATGGGATTTTCATGGGACCCTGACATGCATTCTCCATTGTAGATCCAGAAACCGGAAGATTTGAGCCATTTTTATCTTATGAACATAATTTGTTTTTGGTTTATTCCAGTTAAATGCTTGGGGATCACTAAGACTATCGTCATTCAGGTTTCCAATTCATGGCCTAGATTTCAGCCTGAATCAGGTTCTGTGTGGGTGTTCGATGCTGTTGTAAAGTTCAGAAATCTGGAAGAATGGATAAAAACATGGAAGAATATCCTGCCGAATTAAACAGCAGGGCTGTTTTAAGTTATTTTGTGTGGGGTTCTCGTCCACAGGCAGCACAGGCAGTCTGACCTCTGAAGGCTATGAGGCCGGGTAGGTGTATTCGGGGAGTGAGAGAGGTTAGTGGGTGACAGCGGGGTCCAGATCAGAGGGTGGAATTCCTGATTGCAGATTAGGATAGTTTTCCAGACAGGGCCATCATGGGAGGGAGGGATGGTCCAATAATATCAGGGCGGAGCAGGTGATGGGAAGCAGGCAAGTTGTGGAAGGGGTGTTTCTGAGATAGCTGTTTGGCTGGCAGCAAACATTTCTTCTTCTCCTGGCCCACAAGCAATGCTTTGAAGACATTTGCCTCAAGGACTCGGACCTTATTCCCTTCCACAATCTGCCAAGTTTCTCAAAGCCCAGGGAATCTGGCTCCCCCCCCCCCCCACCCCGTTGAAGAGAGGATGTGTTTTATAATGACGATAGGCATTCTAACATTTAGCTGACTAACCGGGCGGTATTCTCCCCTACCCGGCGGGACGGGGAGTCCCGGCATACCGGATTGGCGCCAACCACTCCGGCGTCGGGCCTCCCCAAAGGTGCGGAATTCTCCTCACCTTTAGGGGCTAGGCCCGCGCCAGAGTGACACCCGCTCCGCCGGCCAGAGCGAGCGGCCTTTGGCTCCCTGCCAGCCACCAGGAACGGCCTTTCCGCCCTGCCAGCAGGCGTGAACGGCTGGCCGAAAGGCCTTCCCCGGCCGGCGTGAGGCCGCGCATGCGCCGGAGTGTCAGCGGTCGCTGACGTCAACCCAGCGCATGCGCGGTACGGGGGTCTCTTCCGCCTCCGCCATGGTGGAGGCCGTGGCAGCGGCGGAAGAAAAAGAGTGCCCCCATGGCACTGGCCCTCCCGCCAATCGGTGGGCTCCGATTGCGGGACAGGCCACCGCGGGGGCACCCTTTGGGGTCCGATCACCCTGCGCTCCCCCCAGGACCCCGGGGCCCGTTCGCGCCGCCTGATCCTGCTGGCACCAGAGGTGGTTTAAACCACATCGGCGGGAGAGGCCTGTTGGCGGCGGGACTTCGGCCCATCGCGGGCCAGAAAATTGCCGCGGGGGGCCTCACCGACTGGTGTGGCGTAATTCCTGCCCCCGCCGATTCCCGGGTGGCGGACAATTCCGGCCACGGCGGGTGCGGGATTTACAAAGGCCCCAGGCGATTCCCCGACCCTGCGGGGCGCTGGAGAATTCTGCCCCTGGTGCGGTATTCTCTCCTACCCAGCGGGGTGGGAGGTCCCGGTGTAGCGGAGTGGCCCACGCCGGAGTGGCTCCCGCTCCGCCGACTGGTGCAAATGGCCTTTGGCACTACATGGACCGGTGTTGGGGCTGGCCGAAAGGCCTTCGCCGGTCGGCGTGAGTCCGCGCATGTGCTGGAGCGTCACCACTGGCGCATGCGTGGTGGAGGGGGTCTGTTCCGCCTCCGCCATGGTGGAGGCAGTGGCGGCGGCAGAAAAAAAAGAGTGCCCCGCATCACAGGCCCGCCGGCCAATCGGTGGGCCCCGATCACGGGCCAGACCACTGTGGCGGGAGCCAACGGGTTCCGATCGCCCCGCGTCCCCTTCCGGACCCCGGGGCCCGCTCGTGCCGCCTGCTCCCACCGGCACCATAGGTGGTTTAAACCACGTTGGTGGGAGAGGCCTGTCAGCGGCGGGACTTCGGCCCATCGCCGCCCGGAGAATCGCTGCGGGAAGCCCGCCGACCAGCGGGGCGCGATTCCCGCCCCCGCCGATTCCCGGGTGGCGGAGAATTCCGGCCACGGCGGGGGCGGGAGTTACAAAGGCCCCGAGCGATTCCCCGACCCTGCGGGGGCTCGGAGAATTCCGCCCCTGGTTCCTGGAAGCAGGTTGGACATCTGGCCCTCATCCGATTAAAACCGGAAATGGGTGGATTCAAGGTGGGTTTAATTCCTGTTTCAGAATTTGTTGCATTTTAACTGCTGCTAATATCCCAACCTATTCCGTTTTGGCAGTTAAGGTTCGGCCGAATAAATCTATTGCCGAAAGGCAAAAGGATACACACACAAAGCTACTTTAATTTATACTCATAAAACAGCATGAACTTCAGCTGTATTGAACAAATCATTCAACAAACAATTATAAATTTATGTTGTTGAATTTGTGAAAGGGTTCTTCTGTTGTTTACATTGATATTACACTCTCACTAACTCGTGAGCAAGTTAAAGATGGATTTTACAGAGAACGATGGACCCGCCCTCCCTCACCGACAATGTCGGTGGCACGCTGGCCACCATACTGATAGCTGTCCTTCAGCAGTTTAACCTTGGAGAAAGCCTCGCCTTCGGGAACTGTTGGCACGTTCGCCAACATCTCTGTACGCCAGACAGCACCAGGCAGGAGTGGCGACCGCCGCTGAAATGACAGGCAGTCATCAATGCACATTGTCGCTGGAGCGAGAAGGGGTAGTTGGTGGCGGGGGGGCGAGCATGGATTTAAAAAAAAAATAAATTTAGATTACCCAATTATTTTTTCCAATTAAGGGGCAATTTAGCGTGGCCAATCCACCTACTCGGCACATTTTTGGGTTGTGGGGGCGAAACCCACGCAGACACGGGGAGAATGTGCAAACTCCACACGGACAGTGACCCAGAGCCGGGATCGAACCTTGGACCTCAGCGCCGTGAGGCGGTTGTGCTAACCACTAGGCCACCGTGCTGCCCGGGTGCGAGCATGGATTTGTATGGGGTAAAGCTGGCAGGTCTGGTGACTGGAGTGCCTCCAAAGAGCACACTAGACCGACAAAGGACCACAGCCCATGCAGTAGAAGCTGCCTGGCTTCAACCATGGTTTGAGCGCCCTACTGCTACAAGTACAATAGTGGTGGGGTTGAATGAGGCCCAAGAAAATTTCGTACAGGTTGGGGAAAGGCTGGTAGGGGCAGGAAGACAATGCACTGGATTTTATGAGTGCCCCCTCATCCAACCTCCCAGCATGGGAAGCATAAAATCCAACCCAAAGAATCCATGTTGCATTTCAGCTCCATTAAATTATAAAAGGTTCACTTTTATGTCTAAATGTATCAACAACTGTACATTTGGCAGGGCTTTCTGTCTGCACAAATTGTTTTCCTTTTGCTTATTTTTCTCACATATTTTGCAACAACAGTTTCCGATTAAAAGCTCCGATGTCTATATGCACAAAGGGTTTTGCCAATGCTTTGCACCTTGGGACACTTTACAATGTTAACAATGTGCAAGTTGCTGTGAACTGACTAACCCTGTGATTCCGCAATCTGCAGAGCATGTTTGCAACCACCATTTATTTCTCGGGAACAGTCAATTCCAATGAGGGTTTAATGGAGAATTAAAAATTTTAAATTGTTACTCGTGCTGACATGATTACACAGGAAATTAGGAAAATCGGCTCCAATCTTTCTTCAGCCTAATTGCAAAATAAATAATTCAGTGCGGGGAGAGATCTTTTACAAAGCAGTGCTGCAGGGCCTGAGTGCACCCTTTGGCTTTCCCTTCTCAGTGACATTCCTGTATATCCCACCCCCTTCCTCCCAGTGCTTCCAGGACAAAAAATGCCGGGTCTGGCCAAGCTGCCGCAATTCATCAGGCCCCGATTGGCACATGTAGTATGAAGGATTAACTGTTATATCAATGAGAGAATGCTGTTAATGACGGTATGAGCATGACATCAGAGCCAGATGACCAAAGGGCCCCATGAGAGCAAGACAGAGAATAGCCTGGGTCCAGAGAACCATGTGCTTATCATGAAGCCTTGGAAATGGTGTTCCAGGAAAACATATGTACCGACTAAATCCACTCACGCATAGAGTGCAGCCTCATGAAAACAGCCAGCTGTTTAGTGCCAGCAGTATATTCCTTGAATTCGAATGAAACCTGTGTTGAAAGTTGCTTGTGTTCTCAGGTCTACACAAAGGAGAGGCCAGTGCAATCACACTGGCTGGCATGTGTTATATTTTAAATAATGACTTGTCTAAAATATATATATTACCCTTGGATCCACCAGGATGATAAAATGACCAATATTCTTCTTGTTGAAAGATGGACTATTTAATGAGTAATAAAATAATAAACTGAGTTCTTTTGCTTAATATTCAACTGATAAAGAATTAAAGTACAATACAAATAACTGTATAACTATACACTATTATAACAAACTAGTTCTAACTACTCTCACTAGCTATTCTATGTCTTGTTCACTTTTCCAAATCACATCATCATCTGCATCATCTGATTTAGAAAAGGCGGGAAACCAGTTCTGATAAAATCTGACTGTGAGCCATCTAGTGTTGAAATGACTGTACTACATTTACATACATCGATCATGTATATTTATGTCCGAATTTCACTACAGCATGCAGCTCGTGTTGAGGGCCAGTTGAGTTTCTCCTCCCACCCTCATTCTTCTGTTTCTGAGTTCTGTCAGAATCTCATAGTCTCCCTCTATGCTACTGCCAAACTCCAGGCCGGCTAACCAAATGCTGCCGACTGCAGGACCTTTGCCAAGAAGTGCGTCCAGTCATCTAAAAAAATAACTATTCACCCACACCGTACACAACTTGCATACAATCTAGACATATCCTCGACTTTTAAAGTCGTAGGCAATAATAATAAAATATAGAGGGAAAGGAATGTATTTCAATTCAGGAGGCTAATTTCTACATGTGAGAATAATCAGCGCCACCGATTTATATTTTTCACAGAATAATGAATGGAGCCTTTGCATTCAATCCCCAAAGCACTGCTAATAATCCCAGATTACCATATAATGAAAATGGAATTTAATATACTGTGGATCAGTGGCTCTGACAGCACACTGCAGAATACAGCTATGAATGTCATTCTTTCTTCAACAAACACCACCAAAGCATATTAACTGGTGATTTACCTCATTTATTCTTTGAGAGACTGGGTCTTGCATAAATTGGCTGTCAAATTTATCTAAAAAAACCACTGACTACATTTCAAAGTTTTTTCACTGGCTGTTGACACAATTCAGAATATTTTGGAAATTGGAAAGGTGCTAAAGAAGTACAACTCCTTTCTTTTTTGTTTGATTCCTTGAAGGCAATGGGAGATGTCTCAGTCTATAAATAGTCTTTGGTATGCAGCAAGCATTTTTCAGTCCTAATTTTGTATCACACTTTGGTTTGAATGACTCAAATTCTTTCAGATTCATAAAACTGACAAACCATATCTGGAAAAGTAAATATACCACTCAAACCATGGCAAAGGTCAGGACATTAACATTTCAATGAGTAAGCGGAATGAGCTCTGGAGGTCGCAAGGTTGGCTGAGGAGAGAGCAGTCACCGACAGCAAGGCTGGCCTGCACCGCAGAGGTGATGGTCCACTGCCCCTTCACCCAGATGACCTGTCTCAAGTGAGTTGTTCATGTCAGGCGAAATAATCTTTCCCTCTCACTGAGCAGATCTCCATTCTTTCGCAGGATCGCCATCAGATTGGGCCGGGCCATCCTGGGCTGCTCCCTCCACAGCCACCCAAGAGAACACCTCGGAGGAGAGCTCTGAGGATGCCACCATTGAAGTGTCACAGCTATTAACCCCACCCTCCGCCAGTGCAGAGACACACACCTCGGTGGGCGACACAGGGGCTGATTTAGCCCAGTGGCCTAAACAGCTGGCTTGTAATGCAGAACAAGGCCAGCAGCTCGGGTTCAATTTCCGTACCGGCCTCCCCAAACAGGCGACGGAATGTGGCGACTAGGGGCTTTTCACAGTAACTTCATTGAAGTCTACTTGTGACAATAAGCGATTTTCATTATTATAGTAAACTGGCTTCTGGGGCACAATCTGGTGAGCACCACACAGATGCTGATACACATCAGCTGGAGGCTTCTAAGCGAGTCAGCAGTCGGAGAGCAGCTGTTTCCCAGGACTCACCTGGGTTTCAGTCAGATGCCGTGCCTCTATGCAAGGTTATACCGGAGATGCAGATGCTAAGGCAGGGAAGAGATTCAGGAGGCGATTTCAGCAACAATCCGGCGAGGGCATAGCTAATCAGAGGAGATCCAAAGGCTACGAGCACGGGAGATGATGCCGACAATGCGTGGTATCGAGGCCACTGCTCAGGTGGCAACTGCAGTGCAATGGCAGGCGCACAAAGTCATCACTTTTGAGTGGTGGTGCCCAAAGCATGGCACCACCACAGGGGTTATCCACTGTGGTCGTGGTTGATGATGCCTAAACGGAGGCCACATACCGACGTGAAGACCTGCTACAATGATGCCCCTGCTGCGACCCAGGCCGTGATCGAGCTGTAGTTCAGCATTCTGGAGATGCAGCTCAGGTGCCTGGACTGCTCTGGAGGGGCCCTCCAGTATAGCGCTCGGAGAGTCTCCCACATAGTGGTGGGCTGCTGCATCCTCCGCAACATTGCACAGCAGAGGGGAGATGTGCTGGAGAAGGAGGATGACTGACAGAACCCGCCCGATGAGGAGGATGCAGGGTAGAGGGAGGATAGGCATGACATGGAGCCCGGGCAGGCACAGAAGGCCGCACAACGTGTGCACCTGGGCCGACGAGCATGGGACGTTCTAATCACCTCCAGGTTCACAAATTAGGGGCCTGGACAGCGGCACCGTCCCCCCTGACCGACCACCCCTCCCATGAACACTTTCCATTGGAATCGATCCTGTTCCATGTGGCACCGGTGCCAGCCCCTCAACGATTGATGAATTGATCCAGGAGCGGTGCCAGTTTTGTCGTTGTAGAATTTCACCGATTCAATCCTGGCGTCAACTCTTCGCATCTGAAACGGAGAGTCTCGTCCGCAATATATGAAACAAGTTTTTAAATGCACTAAATATGAAGCAAAGGAGATAATTGATTACTTTGCATGTGATTGATGCAACTAAATATTGTTTTGTTATGCTCTTGAAGTAGCATAAGCTGCTTCCTTGATGTGCGCTCTGACAAAGGAAGGTTCAGACTTGGAGATATTTATTAAACTGTTAACAATTCTCCTACTTGGATTCGACTCTCCTGTTAATCCTGCTATAGCTACTCAGACTATCTAACCAGTCTGCTACAATCCACGTGGTGTGTGTGATGTGTTTCAATCAACCTTGTGTACTCACTAAGTGTCTCCACTGGAAAGAGGAAGATCATGGGCGGAATTCTCCGCAACGGCCGACGCCGTCGTGAAACCCGGGGTGCTAGGAGCTGTGTTTCGTCAAACTCGGCCGTTGGGCCTTGACGCTTGCGTCAAGGTGGCGCGCCGAGAATGACGCGGCCGGCGGCGCCTAATGACGTCAGCCGCGCATGCGCAGGTTGGCCGGCTCCAACCCGTGCATGCGCAGGTTGCCGTCTTCCCCTCCGCTGCCCCGCAAGACGTGGCAGCTTGATCTTGCGGGGTGGCGGAAGGGAAAGAGTGTGTCTCTTGGAGCTGCCGGCCTGACAATCGGTGGGCACCGATCGTGGGCCAGTCCCCTCCCGAGCACAGCCGTGGTGCTCAATCCCCTCTCCGCCACCACAGGCCCCAAACTCACCTTTCGCATGCTGTTCACGCCGGCAGCGACAAGGTGTGGTTGCCGCCAGCATGAACAGGCCGGGAACGGCAGGCCGCTCGGCCCATCCGGGCCGGAGAATCGCGGGTCGCCATGAAAAACGGCGACCGGCGATTCTCCGAGCGGCGTGTCGCAAAACGCAACACGCCATTTTGGGGGGGGTGGGAGAATTGCGGGGGGTGCCAGAGCGCCCCTCCCGCGATTCTCCCACCTGGCCTGGGGAGCGGAGAATTGCGCTCCATGTGTGCTGTGTCCTTTTATATGGGTTGGTGTAATTCCCTCCTGTGGTAATGTCACCTCTCTGTGTGTCTTACCCATCGGTGGTGTCCTATATTACTGGCCTATTGGTTGAATGTCTGTGTGTCATGTCTCTGGTGCTCCCTCTAGTGTCTATCTAGTCTATGTGTATTTACATTAACCCCTTGTGTATTTACAGTGATGCATATCGCCACAAATATGACATTGGTAATGTTGAACATGTTGGAATCAAAACAAATAATCAAAGATTGTCTCTTCAGTCAATTATGCCACAAAGCATTTGAGAAAGGCAAACAAGTGCTGCTGGACTTGTCACTTTCAGAACCAGAGCTACTGAAGTTGAGGCTGCCGACACTCTCACACTCTCATGTCCTAATCCTATGAACTCTCTTCATTGCTTGTGTGCCAGGAAACAAACTGTAAAGCTGCAATAGTTGTCTCCTAAATAGAGTTGTGATTTGTTCAAACAATGTTTCCACTGCAGTGGTCACTTACCCACACCAGATAGAATGTCCTGCTGCTGGCAAATGATATAAAACTTGTGCAAAACCTAACCTCTTTTCTTGTGTTGCTGCTCATCAAAACATAAGCTACTACGTCCAATTCCACCATAATGATGGGCACAGTAAGAAGTCTTCCAATGCCAGGTTAAAGTCCAACAGGTTTATTTGGAACCACTAGCTTTCGGAGCGCACCCAGTCCAACGCCTGCATCACCACATCATGGCTACCAGAGGGATGGCGCACATACACATACCACAGCAAAAGAGCAAGAAAGGTAGAGGCACATAACCCTGTATGTACTTTTGTTCTTGTTTTAGCACACAGCATATCAAGGCCCCAAAACCTAAGGCCTGGCTCCTCACTCTGCAACTAGATCTTCAGCTTTATGACCCATAGACCACAATCAGTAAGAATAAATAACAACACTCCTTCCACAATTGTCCTCAATACTGGGGTCCCGCAAGGCTGCTTCACTTCCTATACACACATGACTGCGTGGCATAATTTGGCTCCAACACCAACTACAGGTTTGCTGGCAACACGACTGTAGTAGGTCAGATTTCAAACAACGACGGGCCAGAATACAGGAGGGAGATAGAGAACCTAGTGGAGTGGTGTAACAACAACAATCTCTCCCCTCAATGCCAGCAAAACTAAAGAGCTGGTCATTGACTTCAGGAAGCAAAGTACCGTACTCTGCATCAACTAGGCCGAGGTGAAGATGGTTGACAGCTTCAAATTCCTAGATGTGCACATCACCAAAAATGTCCTGGTGCAACCACGTTGGCGCTACCACCAAGAAAGCACAACAGCACCTATACTTCCTCAGGAAACTAAGGAAATTTGCATGTACACATTGACTCTTACCAATTTTTACAGGTGCACCATAGAAAGCATCCTATCCGGCTGCATCATAGCCTGGTATGGCAACTGCTCGGCCCAAGACCGTAAGAAACTACAGAGAGCTGTAAACACAGCCCAGTCATCACGCGAACCAACCTCCCATCCATTGACTATGTCTACACCTCCTGCTGCCTGGGGAAAGCGGGCAGTATAATCAAAGACTCCTCCCAACCCGGCTTATTCACTCTTCCAACTTTTACCATCGGGCAGGAGATACAGAAGTCTGAGAATACGCACTAACAGATTCCTCCCCGCTGTTACCAGACTCCTAAATGGCCCCATTATGGACTGAACTGATTAATACTACACCCCTGTATGCTTCATCCGATGCCAGTGTCTTTGCAGTTACATTGTGGACCTTTTGTTGTCCATTATGTATTTTCTTTTCATTTTCTAAATGATCTGCTTGAGCTGCTCGCAGAAAAATACTTTTCACTTGGTGCACGTGACAATAATCAAATCCAATCCAATCCAGCAGTCAGCTACATGAGACGGTGACACCGGTTGCTCAGGAATAAATGCTCTCATAGATGCAAAAGCAACTGTCAGTATTATGGGAGACAAAATATTCAACAAACTTTATGATTGCCCCATTCTCTGCAAAGCAGGAAATATTATAACTTTCTCGTACAGCACTGACAAACCAAAGAGGGTTCTTATCACTTTTGAAATTTCAGTCTCATTCAAATGTACCAGACTGCCTGCCGTACTCTACAAGTTTATAAGTTTCCACATAGCAATGGATCTGCGTCTGAGTGCGTCTGAGTGCGTCTGAGTGCAGACAGGTATGTGATCCCTATGGGTACCAGTAACAGGACGCGATTCTCCGCTCCCCAGGCCGGGTGGGAGAATCGCGGGAGGGCCGCTCTGGCTCCCCCCGCGATTCTCCCACCCCCCCCCAAAATGGCGTGTCGCGTTTTGCAACACGCCGCTCGGAGAATCGCGGGCCGCCGTTTTTCACGGCAACCCGCGATTCTCCGACCCGGATGGGCCGAGCGGCCGGCCGTTCCCGACCGGTTCATGCCGGCGGCAACCACACCTGGTCGCTGCCGGCGTGAAGATGGCGTCAGCAGCTGTTTTGTGGCTTGTGGGGGTTAGAGAGGGGAGTGAGCACCACGACCGTGCTTGGGAGGGGACTGGCCCGCGATCGGTGCCCACCGATCGTCAGGCCGGCGTCTCAACGGGACGCACTCTTTCGCCGCCAGGTCTTGCGGGGCAGCGGAAGGGAAGACGGCAACCGCGCATGCGCGGGTTTGAGCCGTCAGCCGTCGTGACGTCAGCCGCGCATGCGCGGGTTGGAGCTGGCCAACCTGCGCATGCGCGGCTAACGTCATTAGGTGTGCCGGCCACGTCATTCTCGGCGCGCCGGGCCTTGACGCCAGCGACAAAGCCCAGCGGCCGAGATTCACGGCACGGCCCTCCTAGCCCCCCGGGGGGTGGGGGGGGGGGAGAATAGGGGGCAGGAGTGGCCTCCGACGCTGTCGTGAACCTCTCCGGGTTTAACGATGGTGTCGGGTCTTGCGGAGAATTCCGCCCACAGTCCTGAACTGTATGCTGGTCACTCCACTGGTATCGGCAAACTGAAATGTGTGACTTGCAAGCTGCATGTGAACCTTAATATGCTCCCGGTCATGCATCAATGATAACAAATATCATTTCATGTTGGGAAACAGATTGAAAAAGAACTTTGGCGCCTATTTGACCTCAACATTATTGAGAAATTTGGGGATGTGCCCACCTCTTGTGTCCCATCTTTTGTTATGGGCCAGGGTTTGGAACACTCCAAAATATATCATGGAGTTCACCTGACCTACACTGTTTATTAATTTTGGTTACGGGGAATATAGGGGTCTGCCTTTCAGGTGTTATTCAACAGAGGCCTTCAGCACTTTTAATTAGAAAACAACGTTTATTCTACGAATTTAGTTAACATTTTTATAAACACACTCAGTAGACATTTTTATCAGCTACAAACATAAATACAACACACAGCTACAGTACCCTATATATAACCCTTAATGAATTTCCCCCTTTAAGTTGTTCCAATTTAGTAACAAGATCCCATAAACCAGAAACCCCTTCTCAAAGGTGTGGCCCAGCACACAGCACTCAAGACCTGGTTTAAATGCTCTTGTGCTTTCCAAAACAGCAAGTTTAAATTTCTTCCAGAAAACAATTATTTATTTTCAAGTTATCAAGTCATCTGGAAACAGCTTTTAAAATGCAGAGAGAGAGACTCCAAGGTACTTGTCTGTCTGAATACAGCATCCAAATATGAAGAATGAAAGGAAAAATCTCAGAGCCAAATACAGCTCCCAGCTCAAAAATGAAAGTAAACCCCAGAGCCACAGCCCAGGTCCACCCACACAATGACATCACTGAAGCCATGTGATAAGACAAAAACTTTATTAAAGGGACACTCACATGACAATAGTTTACATCATCAGTGATGTAAGGTCACAGGAACACAAAGTCTGCTGAGAGATGGCTCTATGTGAAACCTCATGTTAAGCCTTGAACTGTACATTGTTAATAGAATGTTCAATTAAAGGTTATGTTTACCAACCACATCCTCCAGCAATCCTGACCAAGGAGATCCTCATCTAAGACCCACAATAGTGGTAACAGATGGTGATAGTAGAAAATACGATAGAAAAAGCACCAAGTAACAAGCCCGGTGACTGGAAAAGGCAACATGAGAAACAACTGTGGGACAAGGACAGGACACAAAAAGTGCCAATAGAGTGAAGAAAATCATTGAGGAAATCTTAGCCTTACCAGAGTGCTTTGGTTACCTAGCAGGGCTTGATCATGCTAAGAAATGGCAGAACAGGTGTTGTAGGTTTCACAAGTATAGATCTGCTTTGGCAGTAGCAAAGAAACCTAGCAAGGAACCCAGCATGCTTCTCTATATCATAGAGTAGTGCAGATGACATAATAATCAGGCAGAACAGATAGGAAGTGATGGAAACATACAAAGAGGTTATAAAAATCTTTGATACATATTTCAGCCTCAAAAGGAACACTGTCATAGACAGGATGAAATTCAATAGATGTTCCAAAAGAACACGAGAAAGTATCGATTCCATCATTATTTATATTGACCAACTGAGAATTGCAAATATGGAGTCCTGAAAGAAAAATTGATTGAGGATTGCATTGTTTAGGAGGAGATTTTATCAGAATTTCTTCAGCTCAGAGAGGATTATCAATAGCTGTGCAATTAGCAAGGCAGGCAGAAATGAGAAAGCAATATTTATTCAAGGCGACAGAGATTTTGTGGAGAAAAACAACTGACTCAGTGCATTTTGTAGGATGCATAAGCACAGTAGAGTCTTGCCTTTCATAACTTCATTGTGGAGTTCCTCAATGAAAGAAGTGATCGGGACACTATTTTTAAATGGCGCACCAATCTCTCGACCCCTGCTACACAAACCCCGGATTTGGATTTGAATATGGATTTGTTTATTGCCACGTGTACCGAGGTACAGTGAAAAGTGTTCTGCGTCCAGTCCAGACAGATCATTCCATACATTAAAAAAACATAGGAAAAACATAGGTCTCTGGGTCAGAAAGTACAGGATCAAGTTGCAGACTGAGGAGCCAAGTCCTAGGTTTTGGAGCTTTGATATGAGCTTGGTTGGGTTAATGGTGTTGCAGGCAGAGCCGTAGTCAATGGATAGGAGTCTGACGTAGGAATTCTTGTTGTCGAGATGCTCCAGGGATGAGTGTAGGGCCAGGGAGATAGCGTCTGCTGTGGAGCGGTTGTGGTGATATGCAAATTGCAGTGGATCAAGGCATTCTGGGAGTATGGAGTTGATGTGCCTCATGACCAACCTCTCAAAGCATTTTGTAATGATAGCTGTCAAGGCCATTGGACGGTAGTCGGTGAGGTACGTTGCCTGGTTCTTATTTGGCAAAGATGTGATAGTGGCCTTCTTGAAGCAGGTGGGGACCTCGGAACGGAGTAGGAGAGGTTGAAGATGTCCGCGAACACATCTGCCAGCTGGTCCGCGCAGGCTCTGAGTGCCCGACCAGGGACCCTGTATGGACCCATTCCTTTTCGAGTGTTCACTTTCAAGAAGGCCGATCTGACTTCGAAAGCTGTGACGGTGGGTATGGGTGTGTCCAGGTCTGCTGGTGCAGTTGACAAAGGTTTGATGGTTTCTTGCTCAAACTGAGCATACAATGCATTGAGTTCATCGGGGAGGGGTGCGCTGCTGCCGGAGATTCTACTTGGTTTCGCTTTGTAGCCCATTATGCCGTTTAAGCCTTGCCACAACCGATGAGAGTCTGTGACATTAGTCTGTGACTCCAGCTTGGACTGATATTGTCTCTTCGCATCCCTGATGACTTTGCGGAGGTCGTACCTGGATTTCTTGTATAGATCAGGGTCGCCTGTCTTGAACGTCTCAGACCTGACCTTCTGTAGGGATTCCATCTCTCAATTAAGCCATAGTTTCCAGTTGGGGAACGTAAGTACTACCTTCTTTAGCACACAGTTCAAACATTTGGCTCCAATTCCATCTATAAGTTTGCTGACGATACGACCATAGTGTGCCAGATCTTGAATAATGACAAGTCAGAATACAGGAGGGAGATAGAGAACCTCGTGGAGTGGTGCAGCTGCAACAATCTGTCCCTCAATGCCAGCAAAACTAAAGAACTGGTCATTGACTTCAGGAAGTAAAGTATTGTACACACCCCTGTCAGCATCAACGGGGCCAAGATGGAGATGGTTAGGGTGGAGATGATCCTAGGGGTGCACATCTCCAAAATTATGTACTGGTGCATCCACGTCGATGCTACCACCAAGAAAGCACAACAGCGCCTGTACTTCCTCAGGAAACTAAGGAAATTCGGCATGACCATATTAACTCTTACTAACTTTTACAGGTGCACCATAGAAAGCATCCTATCTGGCTGCATCACAGCCTGGTATGGCAACTGCTCGGCCCAGGACCGCAAGAAACTTCAGAGAGTTGTGAACACAGCCCAGTCCATCACACAAACCTGCCTCCCATCCATTGACTCCATCTACACCTCCCGCTGCCTGGGGAAAGCAGGCTACATAATCAAATACCCCTCCCACCCGGATTACTCACTCTTCCAACTTCTTCCATCGGGCAGGAGATACAGAAGGCTGAGAACACGCACAAACAGACTCAAAACAGCTTCTTCCCCGCTGTTACCAGACTCCTAAATGACGCTCTTATGGACTGAACTCATTAACACTACACCCCTATATGCTTCATCCGATGCCGGTGTTTATGTAGTTACATTGTGTACCTTGTGTTGTTCTATTATGAATTTTATTTTATTCCCTTTTCTTTCCATGTACGTAATGATCTGTTGAGCAGCTCACAGAAAAATACTGCACCTCGGTACACGTGACAATAGACAAATCCAATCTAATCCAGTCTTCTGACACTTGCTGATTAAGTCTCTGACGGTGGTGGCATACTCGTTTAGGGTGGTCGCTGAGTTCTTAAATATGGACCAGTCCACTGACAAAAGCAGTAACGTAGGAGCTCTTCTGTTGCCTTGGACCAGCACTGCACGACCTGCTTAACTGGATTCTCCTGCTTAATTTCTGTTTGTATGCCGGGAGAAGGAGCACTGTCTTATGGTCCGATTTTCCAAAGTGTGGTCGGGGGTAGATCAGTCGGCGCCCTTGATATTTGTGTAACAGTGGTCGAGAGTGTTGACGCCCCTGGTGGGACAAGAGATGTGTTGGTGGAATTTTGGCAGTACGCTCTTGAGGTTGGCCTGATTGAAGTCCCCGGCCACGATGAACAAAGCCTGCGGGTTTTCTGGCTTCATTGTTATTCATAGCGGTGTACAATTCATCAAACAGATTCTTCACTTCTGCCTAGGGTGGGATGTAGACCACTGTGATAATGGCAGACGTGAACCCCGTGGAAGGTAGTATGGCGCCACTTCAAAGTCAAATGTTCCAGGTCCAGGGAGCAGTAAGTCGCCAGGGTCACCTTGTCCAAGCACCAGGAGGAATTGATGAGGAAGCAAACTCCTCCACCCAGCGCCGGCCCTAGGGTTGCTGGCGCCCCGGGCAAGCTGAACTTCGGCGCCCTTCGGGGGGGGGGGCGGGGCCGGGGGGGTGGGGCCGGGGGGTAGGGGGGTAGGGGGGCGGGGCCGAAGTGGGGGAGAGGGGGGGCGGGGCCGAGGGAGGCCGAGGGGGGGCGGGGCCGAGGGGGGCCGAGGGGGGCCGAGGGGGGCCGAGCCCGAGGCGGGGGGGGGGGGGGGGGCCGAGCCCGAGGCAGGGGGGGCGGTGGGCCCGAGGCGGGGGGGGGCCCGAGGCGGAGGCGGGGTGGGCGGGCCCGAGGCGGGGGGGCGGGTCCGAGGCGTGGGGGCGGGGCCGAGGGGGGGCGGACGGAGGGGGGCGGGAGGGGGGCGGAGGGGGCCGCCCTGGGGGCGGCCACCGCGCATGCGCATTTGGCACCGGCCCAACTGCGCATGCGCGGGACCCGCGTCTCTGGCGCCCCCTAGCACATGGCGCCCCGGGCGACTGCCCGAGTTGCCGGTGCCTTGGGCCGGCCCTGCCTCCACCCTTCACGTTACCTGATGATGCCGTGCAGTCCATCCGGTCTATTGAGAAGTTGTCATGTTGTATGGCACAGACCGGTGAGGGAGGAGTGAGCCATGTCTCTGTGTAACAGAGCACACAGCAGTCTCTTACTTCCCTCTGAGAGCTAAGTCCAGCATTACGTTCGTCCAGCTTATTTTCGATCGCTTGACATTTGCCAGTATGCTGGGGAGAGGAGACTTGAAACCGTGTAGTTTTAGTCTCACCTGCAGACGGCCACATTTCCCTCATTTCCTCAGTCAGCGGCTGCGTCTGGATTGGATGGTCCTAGGATCAGGTGGGAGACGTCTGAACTTGTGGAAGTTAGGTCATTGTTGGGATGGAATCTGGCAGGGTCCCGGGCGCAGGTTATGATTTTCGGGTTGCCGCTGGGGAATGTTTGAAATCCGGTCAGACCCTGGGGATCCACGAGTACAGGTTATCCTGTCGTGGAGTCTCCGCCATTTTGTGGGTCTTTATTTCAGGTTTGGGTCGCAGGCAGGGGCTTCTTCGGCCAGGTTGGGCCTGGTGGGTCCGTGTTCATTTCCAGCATTCGAGGTCTCTTCGGGCACTCCTGGAATTGGGCCTTGGAGTAGGTCTGGTTGGGCCTCCATGTGGATTGTTCTTCCTTCCATCCTCCGGTACGTCGGGGCACTGGGTGGGCCTCTCCGGGTCAGGTCGAGCCAAGTCTCGTGGTCGGACACCGGGTCGGGTGTTCCGTCAGCTGGATTGGGCAGTCCGGGGCTGGTGGTGCTTCACAGGCTCCGAGGGCCGGTTCGGAACCTACAGGAGGTCAGGGTCGGACTTCCAGGTTGGGCCTCATCCGCTTCCAGGTCGAGGCCGTTGGAGGAGTCCTGTTGGGTTGGGTCGGGCCATCTGGACCAGTCCACAGGCATCTGAGGATCTTCAAATTTGCAAGAGAACATAAAAGAGAAATATTAAAGATAGTGTTAGTGTTAGAAGGTTTTAAGAGGTTGATACGGTTATAAGAGATGTAGGAAGAGGATCTGTGTGAGAGAGCTCGCAGAAAGTCACCACAAACTGATGCCATATATTACCATCTCTGGATATCCTCAGTGCCCTAAATCACCTGTTGGGGGTCTTCAAGCTCTCCTGCACCACACCACTTACCGGCAGGGCACCATCGGGCCCCATCCCCGGTGTGGGCAAAATGCCAGCCTGGAACTTTGGCACTGCCAGCCTGACATTGCCATCTGGGCACACTGGAAGTGCTAAGGTTGCAGTTCCAAGTGCCCAGGTTTCACCAGCAGTGTCAGGGTGCCAGGCTGGCCAAAGGCCATCCACTGGAGGCCACCGATCACCTGGGAGATCTGCCCTAGGTGTGATTCCACCAGGTCCCCATTTGTGGGGACCAGTACTAAACGTCACTTGACTGAGGTCTCCTCGATGAGGCTGGTAGATGTCGGACGGCTGTTTGATCCTTGCGTCAGCATCGCTAGGTTTGTTTTTAAACTCACTTAACCATGTTAGATCTTGCAAGCTATAACTGCTATCAGGAATCTTGTGGGAGGCCTCTCCCGAAATCTATTGGCCTTGTCACTTCTGATTCCAGTGGTGGGACTCAGCGATAAATCTCACCCCAGGTGTTGCTGAACAGCGGTGTGGACCTCACCCAAATAGCGGGCGAGAAGCACCCCACCAAATTTGCCCAAAGTGACACTTGAAAAATCTTTGGTTGAATTCCGTCCATATTTCTAAATGGATTTAATTTAATGTTTCTATGCCTGGAAGGGTAAGGCCTACAGTTAGATTCATGCTGGACAACGTTTTTTGTATATATGGGGTTGGTTGGGTTCCAACTGTGTTTCCATTGTCCTTAGAGAGGACTACGGTGTGGACAATAAATGAACTAGCCATTGTTGCTTCGCAACTGGGGCCTTGTAAGTTAGAGAAACTTTTAAGTTCGAGTGTAGATAATTCAATAGCAGTTGAAGATAAGTATTGACAGAGACGTCAACTCTCACAGCTCTGCTGGAAGCAAATGGTTTAGAAGGCTAGAGAGGAAAATCTCCCTCAGTTTTGCAAGAAGAAAAGCCATACAATGGACAAATGATTAAGAAAACATGCTGGATTCTAAAGTTCAGCTGGTAAAGGAAACTAGATAAATGAGGAGAAGTGCCCAAGAAGTCTGGAGTTAAGTGAATAGAGATCAAGGTATCTTTTAAGAAGAATTCAAAGATGAGTAAACAAAGTGTTCTGAGTTGAAGAGACAATTCAAAGTGGGACAGCAGTGTCCAAAGGTAAAACAAATGCCTGATGCCATCTTAATACAGTCTGGGAATAAAGAGTTAAAGCAACTGTAAGCGGTTTGCAAAGACATCCGAAAGGGGTTGGTGCAAAATCCTGGACTGGATTTCCTGTTAAAAGTACAGAGAAGGGGTATAATGGTTCAGTGACCTATTTATTGAAGGAAGATTTGCAAAACTGGAAGAATTACATGAATAACTTGAATTATGTATAGGGAGTGAATTTAAATACATTCAGGTCCAAAACTTTGCATGCAATGAACTACCTTCATTTCCTCATCTGCCGGAATAGACACGACTGGAAAAATTATTAACTCGGGGCTATCTGGGGAAAGGAAAGTGGCTACTAGAAACTGATATGGCACCAATAGAAGAAATAAGGGACAAAATGGCAGGAAAAGTTGGAAATTGAGCTTGGAGGAAGGACCTGGAGTGAGATCTTGTACCAGATTAACTAAACTTCATCCTGTGCTTGGATGAACCTCATCCAGTTCAAGGGAGTGCACAGGCCTCACATGATGAGGACTCGGATGAGCAGGTTTGTCCCAGAAATAGAAGATGAATGTGAAAAGTGTGGAGGGGATTGGCAAACAATTAATGTATGTTCTGCGACTGTTCAAGGATTTCTGGGCTTCAGTATTTGACGCAATATCGAAGATAGTGGGGGCAAACTGGCACTGTACCCTTTTGTCACAATCTTTGGGGTTTCATAATTGCCAAAACTGTTGAAGGGAAGGGGGGTTTGACAAAATAGCCTTTGTCTCACTAATTGAAAGTTGACAAATCCTATTAAATTGGAAATCAACGGTGCTAACAGGGATTTTGGCAAGGCTGGGAGATCTGGCTGGATTTTTGAAATGAGAGAAAATTAAATATACACAGAGGGGATCGGAGGAAAAGTTCTTTGTGAGATGGAAACTCTTTCTGTCCTTGTTTAAAGACATTTTTGTCACCAAAGGGAGAGGGGAGGGGGCAGGGGCAGCAGAGGGAAATAAGGGATGATTTTGGGGAGGGAAAAGGGAGATCTTTTGATGATGGAACAGAGAAGGCTGATGAAGGAATTGCGGTGGATGTTGTCTACATGGATTTTGGGAAAGGGACTGACAAGGTACCATATAAATGCTGGTTAACAAAATCAATGCTCATGGAGTAAGAGGGTCAGTGTCCAATTGGCTGAAGGACAGAAAGCACGAGTCATGATGGATGGTTGTTTCGGATGGGAGGGTGATGTTACCAAGGATCAGTGCTAAGATCACTGCTTTCGTTTTTTTTTTACACCTTGGATCTTGGAATACTAGGTAAAATTTCAATATTTGACAAACAGTGAAGATGATACAATTTGCCTGCAATGGGACAGAGAATGGGCAGATGGAATTTAATACTGAGAAGTGTGAAATGATGCATTTTGGAAGAAGTGATAAAGAGATATAATGTAGACTTTATGCCCGATTCTAAAGAGTGTGCATAAATAGAGAAACCTAGGGTTGCATGTGCATCGATCTTTGAAGGTGATGGGACACGTTAAGAGAATGGTTAGCAAAACATATGGGATCTTGGGCTTTATTATAGACATATTGAATGGAAAAGCAAGGGAGTTATGCTGAACCTTTATAAAGCTCTGTTCAGGCCACAACTGAAATTTTGCATCTAGTTCTGGTCACCACACTTTCAGGAGGATTTGAAGGTCATTGAAAGCAGACACAGAAGATCTACCTGAATGGTTCCAAGGGGTTTACTTACAAGGATAATTACAAATGCTGGGGTAATTCTCTTTGAAGCAAAGGAGATTGAGAGGAGATTTGATAGAGGTGAACAAGATTATGAAAGACTTGAGTGAGGTAGACAAGGAAAGACTATTCACATTAGCTAATGGTGCAGGGACTAGACACAGATTTAAGATTTTGGCTAATAGATGTCAGGAGACTGTGAAGAAGAGCTTTTTATGCAGCACGGTAGCATTGTGGATAGCACAATCGCTTCACAGCTCCAGGGTCCCAGGTTCGATTCCGACTTGGGTCACTGTCTGTGCGGAGTCTGCACATCCTCCCCGTGTGTGCGTGGGTTTCCTCCGGGTGCTCCGGTTTCCTCCCACAGTCCAAAGATGTGCAGGTTAGGTGGATTGGCCATGCTAAATTTCCCTTAGTGTCCAAAATTGCCCTTAGCGTTGGGTGGGGTTACTGGGTTATGGGGATAGGGTGGAGGTGTTGACCTTGGGTAGGATGCTCTTTCCAAGAGCCGGTGCAGACTCGATGGGCCGAATGGCCTCCTTCTGCACTGTAAATTCTATGTAAAATGGTAATGATGTGGAATTCACTTCTCACAAGGGTGTAGAAGACATGGACTATCATTGAGTTCAAAAGGCAGTTGGGGGGTGCTTGAAAGAAATAAATTTGCACAGCTATGGGGATCAGGTAGGGAACGTGGGACTGACTGGAATACTCGGGAAGCCAGTATGGGCTCAATGGCCAAATGGCTTCCTTCTGTGCTATAAATTACTCTATGACGGTATTATAAATGGAGGACAAGACTAAAATGTGGAGCTTTATAATTGAAAGAAGTATGGCAGGGTAGGGCCTCAACTCTCCACATATGGGCAGCATGGTAGCACAAGTGGCTAGCACTGTGGCTTCACAACGGGTCACTGTGCGGAGTTTGTACGCTCTCCCCGTGTCTACGTGGGTTTCCTCCCACAGTCCAAAGACGTGCAGGTTAAGTGGATTGGCCATGCTAAATTATCCTTCGTGTCCAAAAGGTTAGGTGGGGTTATTGGGTTACAGGGATAGGGTGGAAGTGAGGGATTAAGTGGATCGGTGCAGACTCGATGGGCCAAATGGCCTCCTTCTGCACTGTATGTTCTATGTTTTATCCTGCCTCCAGTATCAGGAGAATGGGTCATTACAACATTTGGGGTGGCAACCCATGCTCGTATCAAAGCAACAAACGTGTCCATCTTTTTGAAGAGGTACTGGGTGAAGCTATGTGTGGAGTTTGGGTGGAGGGGGTGGGTGTGTGAGGCCTGAATTGAGCTGAGAAAGGACAAAGAGTCTGAAAGCCTTTCACCCAACCTGCAGGATGGCTCTTTTGTGTTAAACAATCAGTGGTGTCCAAGGACGCAATCACAGCATAATTGCAAGGAGCGAAGGACTATAATTTATCTGTTTTGGACTGCAAAGGAAAAGAGACTTTAAAAGCCCTGTAATTCCTTTGAATTGAGGTTGCTGTGCTACCATAACTCTGTCAGTATGTAAACTTGAGACCCAGTTTAAGTTTATAAATAGTGTTTCCGCCAAGCCCCCAACAAAGTTACAGTAGTACAGAGGCAGAAGTCCTGAAAATATTCAGAACCATATTTATTTAATTATATAACTGTAATGTGAGGGAAACAAATAGTTTTACTTACCTACGTGACAGGAAAGCTGCTGTTTAGATATCTCATTGTCCCTTGGAAACCGCACAAAAAGCATTCTCTCATTGGAGTTGTGCAGCCCGCACTCACTTCCACCTGAGACACCTCCTCGCAGAGTGTAAGCTCTAACTCATTGGGAAACAGCCATGGAGATGTACTGGGCTAGATGGATTTTGTGAATAACGTGAATCTATCAAACCCAGAAACCACAAACCAGGCCTCACAAATGGATGTTGCGTGACAAATGTAAACAAAGGCCTGGGTTCTCCACATCGCAACGCCGGCAACATGGGGATGGATTCCCAGCATCCCAACTCCGCAATCGGGGCCGGTTCCCCGATTCTGCGGGCCCTAAAAAGCGGTGTACTCGGCGTGCCGCAAACCACCTACCTGCGGCCATTGCTGGAGGGCCACCTCACCATTCTCCGCCCCCGACCGGCTGAAGTCCGGAAGGCGTGGATCTAATGTGTTCTACCGGTCAGGAAACTGGCGTAGTGG
Organism: Scyliorhinus canicula; assembly: GCF_902713615.1. NCBI lineage: Eukaryota > Metazoa > Chordata > Chondrichthyes > Carcharhiniformes > Scyliorhinidae > Scyliorhinus > Scyliorhinus canicula. Next base: position 163,225,768 of record NC_052148.1, read on the forward strand.
CTGTGGACTCAGTCCGCGGCCGCCCGGGTTGGGGGCGGGTTGATCGGAGGGCGGGGGGGCCTTATATGCGGCCCGGCAATGTTTGGGCAGGTGGTTCAGGTTGGCGCGGGGCCAATCAGGGGGTCTATTTTTAATGTCCAGCTCCGGAGTCTGAGACCACCATGGAGCACTGCGCGGCCTCTGACCTGGAAGTGCAGGGGCCCGTATCTGCAGCAAAAACTGCTGGTTTTATGCTGGGTCCCTGCTAGCCCCCTGCAGAGCCAGGAGTATTTGGCCTTTTCACGCCAGTTTTTCTGGTGTGTAAGTCCACAGTTCTTACGACGGCATGGGGACATAGTCCCAAAAACAGAGAATCCAGCCAATGTTTCGCAGTCGGGCAGAGATCAGCCGTCTGGCTGAAAGCTAGGTTCATCCCTGGCGCCGAACCGACTGATATAAGACCATAAGACCATAAGACATAGGAGTGGAAGTAAGGCCATTCGGCCCATCGAGTCCACTCTGCCATTCAATCATGGCTGATGGGCATTTCAATTCCACCTACCAGCATTCTCCCCGTAGCCCTTAATTCCTCGCGACATCAAGAATTTATCTATCTCTGCCTTGAAGCCATTTAGCGTCCCGGCCTCCACTGCACTCCGCGGCAATGAATTCCACAGGCCCACCACTCTCTGGCTGAAGAAATGTCTCCGCATTTCTGTTCTGAATTTACCCCCTCTAACTCTAAGGCTGTGCCCACGGGTCCTCGTCTCCTCGCCTAACGGAAACAGTTTCTTTGCATCCACCCTTTCTAAGCCATGTATTATAGAACATAGAACATAGAACAGTACAGCACAGAACAGGCCCTTCGGCCCTCAATGTTGTGCCGAGCCATGATCACCCTACTCAAACCCACGTATCCACCCTATACCCGTAACCCAACAACCCCCCCCTTAACCTTACATTTATTAGGACACTACGGGCAATTTAGCATGGCCAATCCACCTAACCCGCACATCTTTGGACTGTGGGAGGAAACCGGAGCACCCGGAGGAAACCCACGCACACAGGGGGAGGACGTGCAGACTCCACACAGACAGTGACCCAGCCGGGAATCGAACCTGGGACCCTGGAGCTGTGAAGCATTTATGCTAACCACCATGCTACCCTGCTGCCCCTTGTAAGTTTCTATTAGATCTCCCCTTAACCTTCTAAACTTCAATGAATACAATCCCAGGATCCTCAGCCGTTCATCATATATTAGACCTGCCATTCCAGGGATCATCCGTGTGAATCTCCGCTGGACACGCTCCAGTGCCAGTATGTCCTTCCTGAGATGTGGGGCCCAAAACTGGACACAGTACTCCAAATGGGGCCTAACCAGAGCCTTATAAAGGCTCAGTAGCACATCGCTGCTTTTATATTCCAACCCTCTTGAGATAAATGACAACATTGCATTCGCTTTCTTAATCACAGATTCAACCTGCATGTTTACCTTTAGGGAATCCTCGACTAGCACTCCCAGATCCCTTTGTACTTTGGCATTATGAATTTTCTCACCGTTTAGAAAGTAGTCTATGCTTGGATTCTTTTTTCCAAAGTGCAAGACCTCACATTTTCTCACGTTGAATTGCATCAGCCATTTCCTGCACCACTCTCCCAAACTGTCTAGATCCTTCTGCAGCCTCCCCACTTCCTCAGCACTAACTGCCTGACCACCTAACTTCGTATCATCGGCAAACATCGCTAGAATGCCCCCAGTCCCTTCATCCAGATCATTAATATATATGGTGAACAGCTGCGGCCCCAACACTGAACCCTGTGTGACACCGCTGGTCACCGGCTGCCATTCCGAAAAAGAACCTTTTATCCCAACTCTCTGCCTTCTGTCAGACAGCCAATCCTCAACCCATGCCAGTAGCTCACCTCGAACACCATGGGCCCTCACCTTACTCAGCAGCCTCCTGTGTGGCACCTTATCAAAGGCCTTTTGGAAATCCAGATAGACCACATCCACTGGTTTTCCCTGGTCTAACCTACTTGTCACCTCCTCAAAGAATTCTAACAGGTTCGTCAGGCACGACCTCCCCTTACTAAATCCATGTTGACTTGTTCTAATCTGACCCTGCTCTTCCAAGAATTTAGAAATCTCATCCTTAACGATCGATTCTAGAATTTTACCAACAACCGAGGTTAGGCTAATTGGCCTATAATTTTCCATCTTTTGTCTTGATCCTTTCTTGAACAAGGGGGTTACAACAGCGATCTTTCAATCGTCCGGGACTTTCCCTGACTCCAGTGATTTTTGAAAGATCTCAACCAACGCTTCCGCTATTTCTTCAGCCACCTCCCTCAGAACTCTAGGGTGTAGCCCATCGGGGCCAGGAGATTTGTCAATTTTAAGACCTTTTAGCTTTTTTAGCACCATCTCTTTTGTAATGGCAACCATACTCTACTCAGCCCCCTGACCCTCTATAATTTTTGGGATATTACTCATGTCTTCCACTGTGAAGACAGACGCAAAGTACTTATTAAGTTCTCCAGCCATTTCCTCATCTCCCATCACTAGCCTTCCGGAATCAGTTTGAATTGGCCCAATGTCTACTTTGGCCTGTCATTTGTTTCTTATGTATTGAAAGAAACTTTTACTATCATTTCTTATATTACTGGCTAGCCTGCCTTCATATTTGATCCTCTCCTTCCTTATTTGTCTCTTTGTTAACCTCTGTTTTTTTTTTTGTAGCCTTCCCAATCTTCTGATTTCCCAGTGCTTTTGGCCACTTTATAGGATCTCTCTTTTTCTTTGATACATTTCCTGACCTCTTTTGTCAGCCATGGCTGTCTAATCCCTCCCCGGATAATCTTTCTTTTCTTGGGGATGAACCTCTGTACAGTGTCCTCAATTATGCATACAAACTCCTGCCATTTTTGCTCTGCTGTCTTCCCCACTAGGGTCTGCTTCCAGTCGATTTTCGCCAGATCCTCTCTCATGCCCTCGTAATTACCTTTATTTAACTGTAACACCATTACATCCGATTTTGCCTTCTCTCTTTCAAACTGCAGACTGAACTCAACCATATTATGATCGCTGCTTCCTAAGTGTTCCCTTACTTTAAGATCTTTTATAAAGTCTGGTTCATTACATAGCACTAGGTCCAGAATATCCTGCTCCCTTGTGGGCTCCATGACAAGCTGTTCCAAAAAGCCATCTTGTAAGCATTTCATGAATTCCTTTTCTTTGGATCCACTGGCTACGTTATTTACCCAATCCACCTGCATATTGAAGTCCCCCATGATCACTGTGACCTTGCCTTTCTGACATGCCTGATATGCTGCCCCCCTCCCGCCGCTGGCACCACGATTAGTGTTTGCGCCCGTGCGCCAACAGGAGAGTGCTAATGGATGCAAATGAGTCCTAACGACCCATTTGCATCCACTTAGCGGGGCCGGTACCAGAGTCTCTACGCCCGCATGATTCTCCAGTCCTCTGGTCCGGGAATCATGTGGGCAGGATTCAAAACAAGTATTACCAAACGTGTGCCTAACGTGGTGACCTCACCGTGGGCCAAGGGAGTTATTCCCAAAGTCCATCCTCAGGCCACTCTCCCCCCCCACAATGCACAAACTGCACACTCCTTCCCTACCAGAGCCCCACCCACCGTCCTCCCTGCAAGACCCCCTAAAGCAGTCGACATCACCTGAGGCTCCGTGGATAAGGGGACAGCCCAAGGCCCCCTGGATTGGGGGACTCCCCCAGAGACCCCCTGAATAGGGGACTCCCCGAGATGCCCTGAACAGGGGAAACGTCTGAGACCCCCTAACTAAAGGGACCCCCAGAGACACCCTATCTAAAGGGATGCTCAGAGACCCCCAAACTAACGGGATGTTCAGAGACCCCCCTAACTAATGGGGATGCTGAGAGACCCCCCTAACTAAAGGGGATATTCAGAGACCCCCTAACTAAAGGGGATGTTCAGAGACCCCCCTAACTAAAGGGGATGCTCAGAGACCCCCCCTAACTAACGGGGATGCTCAGAGACCCCCCTAACTAAAGGGGATGCTCAGAGACCCCCCTAACTAATGGGGATGCTCAGAGACCCCCCTAAATAAAGGGGATGCTCAGAGACCCCCCTAACTAAAGGGGATGTTCAGAGACCCCCTAACTAAAGGGGATGCTCAGAGACCCCCCTAACTAAAGGGGATGCTCAGAGAACCCCTAACTAAAGGGGATGTTCAGAGACCCCCCTAACTAAAGGGGATGCTCAGAGACCCCCCTTACTAAAGGGGATGCTCAGAGACCCCCCTAACTAAAGGGGATGCTCAGAGACCCCCCTTACTAAAGGGGATGCTCAGAGACCCCCCTAACTAAAGGGGATGCTCAGAGACCCCCCTAACTAAAGGGGATGCTCAGAGACCCCCCTAACTAAAGGGGATGCTCAGGGACCCCCCTAACTAAAGGGACCCCAGAGATCCCCTAACTAAAGGGAATGCTCAGAGACCCCCCTAACTAAAGGGGATGCTCAGAGACCCCCCTAACTAAAGGGGATGCTCAGAGACCCCCCTAACTAAAGGGGATGCTCAGAGACCCCCCTAACTAAAGGGACCCCAGAGATCCCCTAACTAAAGTGGATGCTCAGAGACCCCCGAAATCAAGGAATAGCCCCCCAGACCCATCAAGAAAGAGACCTCTACCTGGAAGCTAGAGAGCAGTCCAGACAGTGGCAGTGAAAATAACTACTGTTGTAACATTCACCCCTCAGATTCTTAAACTGCAAGCCATTCATTCATTTCTTTTGGTGGGCTGTGATTGACAGCTTTCACACACACACAGACTTCCTTCATTCATCACCCTTCATGGATGAGTATTTCTGAAGTACTGTAATTACAATGTTTACAAACATTAACCACTTCAAAGACAGCTGTGCTGTCAATTTCTAGCTCAGCACTTCAAAATCACTCAAGCGTGAAGGCGGATTATTGGAATGCACTTAAGTCTTTTTGAAGTGGTTGATGTCTCTTCTCTGGGGGGGTCTCTGGGGGTCCCCTTTAGTTAGGGGTATCGGGGGGTTCCTTTACTTTGGGGTTTTCTGGGGGGTCCTCCTATTCAGTGGGTCTCTGTGGGGAGTCCCCTTATTCATGGCATGTCTCGGGGGCACTCCTATTCAGAGAGACTCAGGGGCTCACTGGATGGGGGTCACCCTATTCAGAGTTTTTGGGGGTTGGGCAGGTTGGGTCACCCCATACTTGGGGGATTGGGGGGGGATCCAGATATTCTGGGGTGGGGGGCTGAATCCAATGCCAGGGTGGGGGGAGGGGGTGTGGTGTGTTGCTTTACAATGCGGTGGGGGCGCTGGCCAGCTGCTCAAAATGGCGGCCCAAGAGTGGGATTGCCTCGGGAATCCCTTGTATTCCTCACCATGCATAAATTTGGATCCAGTGAGAGCACAAATCAGTTCCAATTTACCTCCGGCGAGAAAATGAAAAAAATGAAAATCGCTTATTGTCACGAGTAGGCTTCAATGAAGTTACTGTGAAAAGCCCCTAGTCGCCACATTCCGGCACCTGTCCGGGGAGGCTGGTACGGGAATCGAACCGTGCTGCTGGCCTGCTTGGTCTGCTTTAAAAGCCAGCGATTTAACTCAGTGAGCTAAACCAGCTAAACCAGAACATAGTCTCAATTCATCAGCAGTTACAAATGTGCTATGAATTGACCTAGCAGGATTAATGAACAAGGATCTTAAATGGACAAGAGAGATTAATAGCTAAATTCCAATCATAACCCTGACTAGCTGTCAGCAATGACAACAATGATAATGATGTTAACAAGGACACCGACAAGTATTCACATAATAGGAGTGTGAATAATTCACTCAGACACATTTAGCGACATTAAGCAGGCCTACCTGCAGAGTTGAAGTACAAAATGTGCCACTCTTCACTTCCCACAGCCCCTGGGGCGTGAGGTAACTGGAGTGGGGCAGCTAGGTGCATCCCCTGCATGTGCTTGAAGTCACAGAATGTGCGTTATCATGACTTCACTGACATCAATGGGATGGTGCCATGCTAGCATACCAAGTTACAGGCAACCCCTTATTCCCACCTAAAACAACAGCATTAGGAAACCAGTTGGCCCTGTTCTGAGACTATTTATGGCACTGTTTTTCAAAGTGGATGGTTCGTGGCCAGGTGTTAGGAGGTTCATGGAGCTATCGGTCACGGTGTTCCCTCGGTGGTCCAGATGATGGGAGAAGCATCCCATGGCCACTACCAGCATTTCTATTGAGAATTGCAGCTGGTGCCGACTTTTAAATATGAAGGAAATGAAGCTGCATGCAGTTTTCCGGCGAGAAGTGGGAGCAGTCAGCTGGCTATGCACCCTGCACGCTCATTTGACATCAAGCGCCCTCTATATACGTGCTTTTGCTGCCAAATCATAGAAGAGAGCGTCTTCCATTTTCTAGCTCTGGCAATCAAGGCAAGAGGACTGTTAAGGTGAATTGTTTTATTCCAAGTAAGAGATGGTCAGAGATACAAATAGGCAGCGTACCTACTGGGCAGGTTATCGCAATTAAATCTGCAGGAGAGAGCTGCTAAGGAGGGTCCAGGTCAGGTTATAGCAGTGCTAATGTTAGTTCTGTACAGAGCTCCAGAACCTCTGGTTAACAGCCAACAGCGAATAAACTTTACTTGGGAACAAAGCAGTGTAAAGATGATTTCTTCAGGTATTTTTTTCAGTTATGCCAATGGAAATAAGGTTCCAAAGCCAATGTATTATATGCAGGGAAGTATTGACAAATGAGGGGTGAAATTTCAGCTTTTGAAAGAGAGATGGTGGGTGAAAAACCCCTTTTGAGGTTGAAACCCCAGATCAGTTATTAACTTACAGCTGACTCCAAATGAAAAGACTATGCTGCTGTACCTGACCATTGATAGCGCATTGAAAACATGTCAAGAGCCCATGAGGCTCTCAATATTCTGCAGTAGCATCTCCCAGGAGTATCCAGTGGTGAGTAAAACAAGCATTTTGTTGCTATTTTCCTTCACAATGACATACATGTGCGAGGTTAGATTTTCCACTATCACAAAGATGAAGACAGCACAAAGGATCTGGCTGAAGTTTGCACCTGATATGCACATTGCCTTCTCCTCCTGTGAATCCAATTGGAGTGAAATTGTGAGGACCAAGTAGGTTCCCCTTTCACAGTAAAGGCATGTGTCGCGAAGGTCGGCTAGCATGGGTTCCAAATGTTGGCCATTTGGAAAAAGTGGGACCCTAGAAAAAAAGTTTGAAAAAGACTGATTTAAAGAGCCACTCAACAGGTGCAGCTGTATTAGCCTACTGGTGCTCCAATAAAGTTGATGAAAGTATTGTGGTAAAATGTTGAAGGAGTCTGGAGTTTCTGCTGACTGCAGGAAAGAAGAAAATTACATTCACTTGCATTGGTATGGGGGCAGTAGTTGCAGTGCCTCTTGCAGCCTGAGGCTCACTGGGGAGTGCACACGCAGGCTGACCTAGCTCCCTATTATTCTTGTGAATCATCTGCTTAATGGCTTAAAGGAGATATTTGATGTGTTATATATTCTGCGATAACACATGCTGCAACTTGATGCAGCTTTGACCAAAAGATACTCCAGACTTTGAAGTAAGTTCAATGTGATTTATTGAACCATCAGCACAGTTCTCTATGAGTTTGACTCTCCTGCTAATCTTGCTATCGTAACTCAGTCTAACTAACCAGTCTGCTCTAAGCCATGTTGTGGGTGTGATGCTTCTGATCTGCTCCTGTCCTTCTCTCTAAGTTTCGCCTGTGGAAAGAGACAGAGCATGTGTACCTTGTCCTTATATATGGGTTTCCCCCTTGTGGTAGCGTCACCTCTGGGTGTCTTTACTGCCCATTGGTCGTGTCCTATTCTATGTGTATGTCTGCATGTCATGACATCTCCCTCTAGTGTTTACTTAGTTGTAGTCTATTTACATTAACTCCTTGTGTATATACAGTGATGCATATCACCACAATATTCATGAGCTCTCTCTGGTAATGGTGACACATTACATATTTTTATCACATCACGTTCATCACAGTTTCTTCTGCTAAAACAACTTTGTACTGAACAAACTGTAGGCACAAATTGGGAAACAATTTCTGTAATTCTTTTTTTGTCGTACGTTGGATTCAGTTAAGTTACATGTTTGTCTTGCTTTAGCTCTGATCATTATTGTTTCATTTGGCTCAAAATCTTAAACTCAGTTCTGCTACACAGCGGTAGATTCCAAGAAGAAACCTTGTCCCGCAGTTTCTCCAAGTTGTGACCCCCAACACTTATGGCAGATTGTCCTCGATGTGGCCCCACCAAAGTAGGCAGAGTCAGGTAAACAACATTTAATTAGCATGGCGATAGTGGATGCCCTCTTACCACACACTGTAAGGGAGATTGGAGGAAGATGGTTGGGAGGCCTAAGAGAGGACCCACCTAGACATGCTCAAGATTTGTACTGAGGTTGCCGTATTAGAGAAAATTAATTCACCAGATGTCTTTGGGGTCTTGCCACATCTCTCTCATTGCTGGGTCAGCTTGTGAGGGAGAGAGGAGAGGGAGTCCTGCTCACATTCATTTTAGCCTAATTTTTAAAAAAATGTTTGAAATCACAAAATCAAGTCATTATTTCTATTTTACTGCTATTTATTTTACATCATTCTGTCGAATGATGGTTGCAGCAGCAACATAAGATGCGAAGGAGGGACGGGGTGTCCCTGGTGGCAACTGCCAAGGCTTTTTCTGTAGGTGTTGAAGGAGTTACTGTTCCAGCCCCCACGGATGTTATGGGTGTGGACCATTCGGTTCCCTGTGACCTCTACCGAGTCTGAACTTCCCCAGCAACGGGGCAGGGCTGCACCTTTAACAAGGGTAGCCCACAGAGCCCATCCTTCCTGGCACTGGGCATACTATTTGAATGAAGAAGACAACTCATGCTAGCAAGTGCACTGCATAGCAACACTGCACGTAAACCCGATCCATGTTACGCTCCAGGTGAAACGACACCCCATACGGATGGAGTTGGATACCAGAGCATCAGTCTCTGTGGTCAACCATAGAATGTTTTACCAGATCCGACCAAGAGTCCAGACATTGGTTCTACGGGACAAAGACGTCCGGCTGGTGATATATACAGGAGAGCCCTTGGCCAAGCCTAGGGGCCTTTCACAGTAACTTCACTTGAAGCCTACTTGTGACAATAAGTGATTTTCATTCATGTACCTCGATGGTCCCAAGCACATACGTGTTGGGCACTGTGGACTCATGAAGCAGACATATGCCACCAACACTGAAGAACGTTCAACACTATTTTACTAACTCTTATAAAATACTAGACATATTATAACTGTGGGTCTACACGATGTTAGTTTAACTAGAGACCTGTGCCTGGCTAAACCAGTTGAATCACTCAGCACGTGGTGTGAATTTGTACTGTACTTGATGAGCTCTTGTGCTTCTGAGAGGCAGCATCCAGAATGAGCAGGAAAAGTGATGTCCTCTGTCTTTATACTGCGTGTGTTCTAACTGGTGATTGGCTGCGGTGTTTGTGCATGTTGATTGGTCCTAGTGTATGTCCATCAGTGTGTGTCTGCACCATGATATACTGGTGTATTTTATGACATTCCCCCCCCCTTTAAAAAAAATTTGATGTGAATATGTGACAATAAATAGTGTGAGTGTGTGTAGAATGTACCTAACTACATGTGAGGTGCGAAGACATATGTACAGATCTATACACAGGAAAACAAAGCTATGTACAAGTGAAGGTGCCTGGTGCAGATAGTCAGTGTGCAATAAATCGAACAAGAACAGTGATGTATGCAAACCAATAGAAAATGATTGAACAAGGAAGGAATCATCTCAGAGAGTCCATAAATTTGCAAAGTTCATATATTCAGTCTCTGAGGTGGGCGACGAACGCTGGTTGACTGCCTCAAGGGTGGGTCGATAGCCGCCAGGTCAGGGGCAGGGTGGGCTGCAACACAGTCAGGGGGAGGCAGAGTGACTGGAAGCTCTGCACAGTCAATGGTAGGATCAGCCGGGGAGCGACCCGGAGGATCCCGTGACGATTGCGGAACAAGGCAAAGGGCACACCGATTGTGGCGCCGAATGGAACCGTCTGGTAATCGAACCAGGAAGGAGCGGGGAGGGGGCCACCTGCCTGAGGACAACAGCAGTCACAGACCAGCCTCCATCCGGTAGATGAATGCGAACCTTGTCATTCGGCTGGATGTCGGGGAGATCAGCAGCACGTGTGTCGCCTTTTGCTGCGCCTGAGACGTCTGCATCTTGTGAAGCACGGGAACCAGATCAAGATTTGGGGTGTGAATTGACGGCACCGTCGTCCTCATAGTGCGATTCATTAACAACTGTGCAGGCGACAGCCCAGTGAAGAGCGAGGCGGAGCGATAGGCCAACAGAGCGAGATAGAAGTCAGATCCGGCATCGGCAGCCTTGCATAGGAGCCTCATGACTATGTGAACCCCCTTTTCTGCTTTGCCATTAGACTGAGGGTTCGGGGACTGGATGTGACGTGTGCGAAGTTGTACTGCTGGGTGAAGCTGGCCCATTCCTGGCTTGTGAAGCAGGGGCCATTGTCCGACATCACTGTGAGCGGGATGCCATGCCGGGCAAACGTCTCCTTGCACGCCCCGAATGACAGCGGATGAAGTGAGGTCGTGCAATCTTATCACCTCCGGGTAGTTTGAGAAGTAATCTATAATTAATACATAGTCCCTACCCAATGCATGGAACAGGTCAATGCCCACCTTGGTCCAGGGCAATGTAACCAACTCATGGGGCATCAGAGTCTCCCGTGGTTGGGCGGACTGAAAACGCTGGCACCTGGGGCAGTTGAGTACCGCATTGGCAATGTCGTCGTTTATTCCCGGCCAATAGACAGCTTCTCTGGCCCTGCGGCGACATTTCTCAACGCCCAGATGGTCCTCGTGCAACTGCTCTCAGACCAGCTGGCGCATGCTGTGCGGGATCACAATGCGGTCTAGCTTCAGGAGAATCCCATCAACGACTGCCAGATCGTCCCAAACATTGTAAAATTGTGGGCATTGGCCCTTGAGCCATCCGTCCATCATCAGGCGCATGACACGCTGTAGTAGGGGGTCAGCCGCTGTCTCGCGGCGAATTTGTACCAGGCGTGCATCCGTTGCTGGCAAGTGGGAGGCTGCGAACTGAACTTGAGCGTCGACCTGGCAAACGAATCCTTTGTGATCGCATGGGGTGGTGACCAACCTGGAGAGGGCGTCGGCAACGATAAAGTCCTTGCCAGGGGTATAAACGAGTTTGAAATCATACCTCCGGAGCTTGAGTAGGATGCGCTGGAGGCGAGGCGTCATATCATTCAAGTCCTTTTGTATTATGTTGACAAGCGGACGATGGTCGGTCTCGAAAGTAAACTGGGGAAGTCCATAAACATAGTCGTGGAACTTCATGACACCGGTCAGAAGGCCGAGGCACTCCTTCTCGATTTGCGCATAGCGCTGTTCCGTGGGGGGTCATTGCCCATGACGCATACGCAATGGGGGCCCATGACGAGGCCTCATCACGCTGCAGAAGCACGGCTCCAATGCCAGACTGACTGGCGTCCGTAGAGATTTTCGTTTCCTGAGCCGCATCAAAAAAAGCCAGCACTGGGGCCGTGGATAGTTTGGCCTTCAGTTCCCTCCATTCGAGCTTGTGGGCAGGGAGCCACTGGAAGTCCGTTGTCTTTCGGACCAGGTTCCTGAGAGCCGTGGTATACGAGGCGAGGTTGGGAATAAACATTCCTAGGAAATTTACCATGCCCAAGAACCGGAGGACCGCTTTCTTGTCCTCGGGCGTTTTCATGGAAGTGATAGCAGCAATTTTGTCCTCATCCGGCCGCACACCCAAATGGGAAATATGGTCACCCAGGAATTTAATGTCCGACTGGCTGAAAGAGCATTTAGCTATATTGAGGCGGAGGCCATGCTCGTGTATGCTTTTAAAGACGCACTTGAGGCGGCTGATGTGCTCCTGCGGGGTGGTGGACCAGATTATTATGTCGTCGACATAGACACAGACGCCTTTTATTCCCTCCATCATCTGTTCCATGATTCTGTGAAATACCTCGGATTCCGAGATGATGCCAAATTGGCATTTAGTTGTAGCAGTATCTGCCAAAGGGCGTATTGAATGTGAACAGCTTTCTGCTAGATTCATCCAGCTGGATTTGCCAGAAGCCTTTTGAGGCGTCGAGTTTTGTGAAGAGTTTGGCGTGGGCCATTTCACACGTAAGTTCCTCACGCTTGGGAATCGGGTAGTGCTCCTGCATGATATTCCGATTTGGATCCTTAGGATCTATGCAAATCCTTAGCTCATCGGACGGTTTTTTCACACAGACCATGGAACTCACCCAGTCGGTCGGTTCCATGGCCCTGGAGATGACCCCTTGGTCCTAGAGCTGTTGTTTGAGGCGGTCCTTAAGGGACGCTGGGACCCTGCGAAGTGCGTGTACCCAGGCTTGGTGTTTGGCTTGAGTAGAATCTTGTATGTATATGGGAGCGTGCCCGCTCCCTCGAAGACGTTGTGGTACTGTTGGATAATGGAGTCGAGTTGCGCCCTGAAGTCAGTGTCAGGAGAGGCAGAGATGTCGCTGGGAGAGAGAGAGTGAACCCTCTGCACCAGTTTCAGCAGCTTACATGCCTGCGCACTGTGGTGATCCACTGTGTGCACCTGTATTAGGGGATGTAAGGTAGGACCTGCACTACAGTTTCGCAGGTAGTCCCTGCCGGCTAGCTCCGCCCACAAGAAGCCGTATAAATATGCATGACCTCCTCCTGATCAGCCATTTCGCCAGCTGCAGCAGGAGGCCACGCATCTGGCTGTAATAAAGCCACAGTTGTACCAATCTGAGTCTTTCGTGCAATTGATCGTGCATCAATTTATTAGAATCAGATTTTTCGACATTATGGACACCAGGATCAAACCAGATCACCTGCACTGGGATCCGCACTCGGCAGACGCCAGAAAGGACTTTAATCACTGGGTAGCTTGTTTTGAGTCCTACATCAACGCTGCGACCCCCGCGCCGACGGAAGCTCAGAAAATCCAAGTTCTATACTCCAGGTTGAGCTCCAGCGTGTTCCCGTTGATCCAAGACGCCCCAACTTACGCGGAAGCGATGGCACTCCTAAAAGAGAACTACGCTCAGAAGACGAACACACTCTTCGCAAGGCACGTACATGCCACTCGCGTACAACTACCTGGTGAGTCGATCAAAGACTTCTGGCGGGCTCTTATCCCACTCGTACGGGGCTGTGACTGTCAGGCCTTCACGGCCACTGAACATTCCAATCTCCTCATGCGTGACGCATTCGTGACGGGGATTGGATCGGACCCTATCCGATAACGACTGCTGGAGGGGGCCACGCTCGACCTCGCGGAGACAAAAGCTTTAGCGCTCTCCATGACGGTCGCATCTTGAAACATCCAATCCTACCCCGCTCGCCGCGTGGCTGACCCCTCCTACTCCTCCTGGACCTCACAGACGATCCCCCCGGCTGGGGCCCCTCCTACTTAATATGCCTGTACGGCCCGCCACGCCACGCACCCTGGGGGTCCCCGCTGCTACTTCTGCGGCCAGCAGAAGCACCCCGTCAGCGCTGCGCAGCCCGCACCGCCACTTGCAAATCCTGCGGTAAGAAAGGCCACTTTGTGGCGGTGTGCCAGGCCCGCGCAGTCGCCACTATCATGCCTGCAATCGCCCCCTCCTCCCAGCCAATTGCACAATGTGCGCCGCCATCTTCTCCTCCCGGGGCCACGTGTGGCCAGTGGGAGCCGCCATCTTCTCCCCCCAGGTCCACGTGCCGCCCCCGGGTGCCACCATCGTGCCCCGCCCCCACAACGTGCACTCCATGGACGTCGCCATTTTGCCCCGCCCCCACAACGTGCGCTGCATGGACGCCGCCATCTTGTCTCCAACAGGTCCTCCGGACGCCGCCATCGCCGCCATTTTGCCTCCCCCATGGGACTGGAAGGTTGGATCCGGTTCGCCGACGTTCCCCATCTGGATCCTTGGACAACCACCCGCAGCTCGCCTCTATGACACTGGACCAGTCCCGTCCTCACAACCTGGCCACCGCTTCGACGACAGTGAAAATCACCGGCCACGGACCTCTTGCCGACTGGACTCCGGGAGCACCAAAAGCTTCATCCACCCAGACATGGTAAGGCGCTGCTCCCTCATGGTCCACCCCGCCAACCAACGGATCTCCCTGGCCTCCGGATCCCACTCTGTCTCTATCCGAGGTTTCTATGTGGTCAATCTCTCTGTCCAGGGCGTAGAATTCAGCGGTTACCGTCTTCCCAACCTCTGTGCTGCACTATTGCTGGGTCTGGATTTTCAGTGTAATCTCCTGAGCCTCACTCTCAAATTCGGCAGGCCCCTACCTCCACTCACCGTTTGCGGCCTCATGACCCTTAAGGTTGACCCCCCCTCCCTCTTTGCCAATCTAACTGCGGATTGCAAGCCCGTCACCACCAGGAGCAGACGGTACAGTGCCCAGGACATCACGTGCAGTTCTCCGATTGGGCAGCCGCAGTCATAGCCGCGATGAAGCCTGATGGCTCCTATGCCTTTGTGGTGACTATAAGATGACGGTGAACCGTGTATCTCGCTTGGATTGATACCCTGTTCTGCGCATAGAGGGCTTATACGCAAAGCTCAGTAGCAATGGAACCTTTACAAAATTGGACAAGAGCCATGTGTATGTCCAGCTGGCTTTGGACCCAGGCTCCTGAAATTTGTGACGATAAATACGCACAGGGACTGGCCGTCGTCTTAAGGGTGAAGGGATTTCACCAGTACGTTTATGGACATACATTCATTTTTATTCTTCTTTTATAAATTTAGAGTACCCAATTAATTTTTTCCAATTAAGAGTTAATTTAGCGTGGCCAATCCACCCAGCCTGCACATCTTTGGGTTGTGGGGGCGAAACCCACGGAAACACAGGGAGAATGTGCAAACTCCACACGGACAGTGACCCAGAGCCGGGATTGAACCTGGGACCTCGGCGCCGTGAGGCAGCATGGACATGCATTCATGGTGTTCACAGGCCACAAACCTTTATTGAAGCTATTTAAAGAGGACAGGGCGATGCTCCCCATAGCTTCTGCATAGATCCAACCATAGGTCGTCACTACTGCTGGCTGCATACGAGTCGGCACTAGAACACTGTTCTGGGCCAAAGAATCCACATGTGGATATGTTAGGCTGCCTCCACCTCCCCACTAGGCCACTGTCACCGGTGAAGTCACGCGCCTTACATTTCCTGGACTCTTTGCCCGTAACAGCATCTCACATTTGGAATGGACTCAGACATACTCACAGCTGTCCCATGTCACATTATCTTATATGGGGCCCAACACCACACTGTGCTAGATTACCTGAAGGTCCATTCGACCAAAGTTCCAGAGCTGAGTGTCGAGGATGGCACTATCCTTTGGGGAACATGAGTTGTGTTTCCGGAACGTGGGCGCAGGCCCTCCGCAATGGACACCAGAAGTTTACAAAATGAAAGATGTTGGTTTGCAGTTATGTCTGGTGGTTCGGAAGCACCGTCAACATTGAGAGGTTGGCCCTGCGATGTGTGCAATGCAAGGAGCACCAGAAGTTGCCACCGGCAGCACCCCTCCACCCGTGGGAATGGCCAGCCGACCCTGGTTCCACCTCCATATTGACTTTGCAGGACCATTCCAGGGCTCCATGTTCCTTGTCATTGTAGACATCTATTCCAAATGGATGAAAGTGCACCGGGTGCAAGCGACCACCATAAATGCCATGGTCGAACATCTTTGCCAGCCCTTCAGCACTCACGGCATACCCATGATGCTAGTTTCGGATAATGGGATGACTTTTACCAGTGCTGAGTACGGCTGCTTTATGTGCTCAAATGGAATTCACCATGTGTATTCCGCCCTGTACACCTGGCCTCAAATGGGTTAGCTGATTGGATGATCCAAACGTTGAAACAGGGCATGGCGAAACAGACCTCGGGGTTTTGGAAACGGGGTTGATCAGGTTCCATGAATGTTTTCGGGCCACACTGCATGCACGACAGGAATCGATCCATCCCAGTTCCTGATGGGTCACCGCCTTCGCATCCGGTGGTGCGTGCTACTCCCAGACGTTGGTGAGAAGGTCCGCTGGGGTCAAACCAAGTCCGAGGTGGCGTAGGCCAGGCATACGCCCCGATTAAATTTCTCACCGGGTGACTCAGTATATATTCGGACTTTTGCCAACCGTGTCCCTGATCTGCCGGACCCATTCCCGGATGCCCCTGTTCCATAGATTCTGACTTCTCTGCTGCTGTCACTGCCCCTGCCCAGTCGGCCACGGACCCATCTGACTCTGACTCTGAACTGGTGACTCAGCCACTGGGGTGTCCACCGATCCTGTTCCCATCACCAAGCCAGCCACAGCGGCTCCACCCCGGCGCTCCATGTGGAAACATCAGACCCCTGTCCGGTGTGTGCCTCCGAACCCTGCACAAATGACGCCCGAGTGCCAACTCCAGGCGAAGAGGACAAGATGGCCCTTGCGCCAGTCCACAGACACAGATGTCGCTCAGGACTTGGGGGGGGGGGGGGGGGAACCGGAGATGTGTTCCAGCTCCCACGGATGTCACGGGTTCCCCGTGGTCCCCCATGACCTCTACTGAGTACTAACGTCCCCGGTAATGGACCGGGGCTACACCTTTTATGAGGGTAACCCAGAGAGTATCAAAACCCCGACCTGAGTGTAGGTCGGGGTGGGAGACCCTTCGGGTAGTGGAGCAGTCAACTGTGCGTAATAATAAACAGTTCTTTTTGCATCCTACCCTTGGTTCTTTGTGATCACTCTGTGAGGATTCTACAGTTTTCTTTTTGGAACCTCTTCTCTTCCTTCTCCCAAAGGAATGATTGGAGCCTGAACCAGTTGCTCCAGAAAATGGCAGTCAGGGTCCAAAGTGTGCCTTGGGATCATGATTCCTATATTGAAAATGGCCTATCAGACAGGCTGTTTGGTCACCTGGCGTCAGGCTCCTTTATAAAGGGAGCTAGCCACATCATTGGTGTTAACATGGTGGAAAGATTACTGGTGCAATTTTGAAATCATTTTGGTTTTGTTAACCCAGGCAGAAACAATGAGCTGGTGTAACACTGACAATGCAGAACTTGGATTTTTTTCGGCTTATGTACCTATTGAATGGTCTTGGTAGGAATGTTGTCACTTGAGTATCTGTGGGAGAATGTGGTGGTTTGTTCAACAACAGGCGGAGATTGTGTCAGCTCACATTAGCAATTGTGTTTTTTTTGCACTAACATTGTTGATTTTATGCATTTTCTCCACAAACAAAAGTCAGGGTATGACTAATTGAGAAAACTGAACTCTTAAACCCCATGAAAATATAGACACTTTGATGGACAACTCATTATAGATTCATTAATTGCACTTTTTTGCTCGAGAGTTATTTGCTTCATTCCACCTGTCATGTCATACTCATTCCCTTGGGCTGTTCCCTGTTAATTGGATATGCTATATATTTAATTTATAGTGTGAGAATGCTTATCTCAGTGTCAAAAGTGGCTGTAGATTTTTAAAAGCAATTTTAGATACACATTGGATTACTCTTTAGATTAACAATAACCCATTTTCAGCATATTTCTGGTTCTACAGAAGTTGTACACACAAATTACTCCTAATTTTCTCCAATTATGTGGAATTCCTGATCCAGGCAGAAAGTTAAAGTGCAAAAGCCTGAGCCAAGCATAAAACGTACCCCAATTATTCAGATGTCCATTGCTCAGCATGTTCCATAATTCCACTGCAGTACATTTGTTCAAGCTAACACTTTATAAAATATATTTTGTATTATAATGCATTTGAATTGGACTCAGTGGCAGCACGAGTGATTGACGTGCTTTGAGTAGAGTATTAAAAGCTCCTCTTATTTACATAATCAGTGTATAAAAACCCTGACACAAGTATAGTTTTTCTGCAACCGTTCCATTTCCTGGCAAACTTATTAATAGTTTATCAATATTCACCTGTAACTATGTGGAGGGATGCCTGAAATCAACTTAAAACTAAATTAGCATCAAAAATTAGAACCACACCCTCTGCTCGTAGTAAATCTACAAGAAACATCGGGCGTTGGAATCAGTAAAGGCAATTGGACGGAGAATCGCATCCGATGTTTTTTGTAGCTCAACTACGAGGAGAGGGTGTGGTTATAATTTTTGATGTTAATTTAGTTTTAAGTTGACTTCAGGCATTCCTCTCCATAGTTATAGGTGAATATTGATAAACTATAGTTTGCCCCAGGCCTTGAACATCTTGACCACGGGTGATACTTTCGTCCCCAAGGCCTCCACCGTGGACGCCACCCGTGCGGATATGGCCTGGGCGGCACGCATGGTCGGTGCCACCTCCTGCCCCTGCACGAAGTTGGACTCCTCCAACTGCACCTGCAGGCATTGGATGGTTGCTGAGAGCCCCTCATTTGGTCCCTGGCTCTGTGTCTGCATCTCCACTTTGATGGGACCGCCCTTTCCAGACCCATGCAACCCGTCCAGATGCCAGCTAGTCACTGGGGTCAGGCCACCCTCCAACCATCGATCTCCTTGAAGGTTCCTACTTCCACCTGGTGCACCACAGCACATGTGTGGTGCACACCAGATGGTGCCCCAGGAGCCTCTTTGCTAAAGTGCCCAGCCGAGGCGAGTGTCTCTGCGATGGTGGAGGCAGCTGTGTCGGGACATCGGTGTCATCACCGGACTGGTGCTCTGGGGTGTCTTGGGCTGCGGTTCGGGGACTCTCATCACTGTCCATTTCCTCTTCCCCGCTGCCAACCACTTGGAGTCGGGGGCAGGGGACACCAGAAGGGCCTGACTCATCGCCAGGTGATCTTGCAAGACACAAGACAAGACACATGACTGGATGGTGGGTTGGAGTGATGGGTGGTGGTAGTGGGAGGTGTGGGGATGGTGTAGAGGGGTGTAGTGATGGTATGGGAGGGGGGCGTGGTGATGGTGAATGATGAGTGTGGGGGTGGTGGTGTTGGAGGAGGGTGTGTGGGGAGGGTGGTGGTGAAGGGGGTGGGGGTGTGGGAGTGGTGGTAGGATGGTGACACACATACCATGGTGAACCGCCATGCAACTCAGCAGGGTCTCACTTTTTCGCCCAATGCCGACCTCTGCCTTGGCGACTGCCCTCTGTCCAGGCCCACGAACCAGGTCCAGTGTTCACTGCTCAACTGCGGTGAGGGGGTGAAGATCTGGAGGTCCCACTCTTTCCTTTTCCCGCTCCCTGCGGTTGTGGGCCGCCTTCTCCTTGGAGGGAAAGATGAAGCACACAGTGTTAGGCAGTCGGATGCATGCAGCAGAGTAGGTGGGTAGCCGTGGCCTGGGCACCCGGCTATGGCAGGCAGTATGGGTGCTGGCATGTGGTGTAGAATAGGGAGCATACATTCTGCCGGTGGGTGGGGTCGCCCTCCGAGTAGCGGGGGTGGGGTTCTGGATGTGTGGGATGGGGGTTGGTACCAGGGGCACAGTGCTGCCTTTTCTCACCCTGGTCGCCCTGAGGAGGTTGTGTAGTCGGTCCGAACGGTGGGGCCAATGGCGCTGTACACCATCCCCTGCACCATCCACCTGCACCTTGGCTCGGTATACGGCGGCGGGCGGCAATCTCCTTCCACCCGAGTGTGCAGGGTGGCCCACCTCTCCTCCACGGTGTCCAGCGTGGTCTCCAGCTCCGCGTCCACAAGCTGGGGTGCCGCTCTCTGTGCTGCCATCTTATTAGCTGGGATGAGTGTGTGTGGGGAGTGGAGTGCTGATATGTGGCTGCAGCTTGTCAGCCTCTCAAGTGTCAATCCCGACCCCTGCGAATCCGACACCATTTTTTATTGGAATCGATCGTGTTCCACGTGGCACAGGTGGTGGCCCATTAACGATTAATGAATTGCTCTGGGACCAGCGCCAATTCTGCTGACTTAGAAGTCCATTGATCCTCTTCCAGCGTCAACACTTAGGACGGGATTCTACGGCCCACCAGCTGCGTGTTCTTCAGCGGCTCGTCCTTGCCAGCAGCGGAATTCTCTGTTCCTGCCAATAGGATTTCCCATTGTGGCCATCCCACACCGCCCTGAAACCCATGAGTATGGGTGCGCTACTGGCAGCACAGAGAATCCCACAGCCGGAGAATCCCGCTGTTAGTCTCCGAATGGAGAATCCCGCACTTTGTCTCTGAAAGGGAGGATTGTGTCCATCCTCTTGGTAAAATGTTGGATGGAAGTAGGCTAATGGCAATGGTATTTAGTTCTATTGCCCAAACTATCAAAGTTGTTTCAAGCACCACTTCCAAATAAAGAGCTTTGAAAACTACAGAACAAACATTCAAATGTACAATCAGTTGACATAAAGGAGATAGACAGATTGATGTTTTTGGATCAGAATTTATGGTTGCTTTACATTCCATTTTGATTCCCACACTTAATTTTCCCCAGGTGGAAGAGAGGGTTTTAGAACAATATATTTTAATTGGCTGGAAACCAGCTTTCAATATTTTCACAGCTCAGAGAGCCTGAAGATTGAAATCTCCCATGGTCGCAAAAAAGCTATTTTGTCCACAAAGGACTCTGAGCCATATATTCAGTTTGCATGTTTGTAATGTGTACCTGCAAGGTAGCAGATTTACCGCGCTGACTGATCATGCATCTTCCAAACATGCTAGGCACAATAGATGTGCTGTCACAAAAACAGATCAGCAGATTGGAAGTGTTACAGATATATGACTTGAAAATAAAATATTATCGTGAAGAGATGAATATGACGGTTCATGTTCAACGTGGGAAGAGTAAGTGAATGTATTTGTTGGTACTTCAACTAATCAGGGCAGCCTACAAAATGGTTATTGAGGCTCATGATGGGAATATTTTTGAACTATTTTGGACAGCAAGGCGAGTGATAGCAATAATAATATAACTTTAAACAAAACCAAACCGGGAGACGGGCCAATTAATTTCAGCTATGGACCATCAAACTAAATGAAGGTTTGAATTTTCCAGCTAGGCCCATCAGAACTGTGGTATGGGACGTTTGGCCTTTAATATAATTCTCGTGCAGCTCGACTGCACTTGTCTTGGGGGAAGGGAGGGTGGTTCCTGTAATATCCCCCACGGGGTTTACGGGGTGGCAACGATTGTCTTCCCCGTGGTTCGCGCAGAGTTCGAGCTCCCCAGCTGAGGAGCGGGGGAACTCCATTAAGCATTTTATAAAAGGTCAGACAGTAAGGCACCGACGAGAAAGAGACCCGGTAGACGTCGACCGCGAAGTCTACACTCCGTTATTGTAAATAAATCAGCGTTATTTATTTTATTCGGTGTGGACTTTCCGTGTCCTTATTCGGTACCCAACTTTGTTGTCACCCATTCTCAGGGTCACTGATAATTCCAGAATTTATTGCCCTTTGCAATTCCAGAAGAAGTGGTGGCGCACCTTCTTTCTTGAACCGCTGCAGTCCATATGGTGAAGCTGTTCCTAGAATGCTTTGGTCAGGAGTTTCAGGATTTTGACCACAGAACGATGAACAAACTCTCGTATATTCCAAAATTAGAATGGTCAATTCCTTCAATGGGAAATTACAGGTGATTATTTTCCAATTTGCCTGAGTGTCGAAGTATACGGGCAGGATTTTCCGGCCTACCCGCTCGACGACCGGACATTCTCGTCCAAGGTCAGTGGACCTTTACATGGTCCCTGTTCCATCTGTGGCGATGCTGCGGCGGGTGAGGCCGAAAAATTCAGCCCTATGTGTTTGGAGTGTACTTTTCGAGAAGCCCTGGTGAATTATTGCAGTGCACCTAGTAGATTGTGCACAATGTAGACACAATGAGCCAGTGTAGTAGGTATGCTGCCAATCAAGTAATCTGACCTTGTTCTGGATAACAATGAGTTTCTTAAGCATTCCAACAGTGCAGGTGAGTGGAGAGTATTCCATTGCTCTCTGCACTTGTGCAATCTGGAGAAATCAGTGCATGAGCCGCTCAGTGCAGAATACCCAGATTCTAATCTGTTTTTGCAGTCAGATCATTTTTGCGCTGGTCCATTGAAGTTGCTGGTGTACGTGACTTCCAGTATGTTGATGGCAGGAGATTTGCTAATGAATGTCATGGGGAGGTGGTGAGACTCTTTCTTTCTAATTTTTTTCAGGATCGGATAAACAAGGGAATCTTACTGCTGGGTGACTCCAGCACTGAGAAGAGAAGACATTTGCAACAAGAGAAAGCTGGCTGGTCCTTAAAGAGCTAGAGGCATGTCAATTGTCATGTGAGAGTGCCTTTAAGAAATGGGTGTTTATAAATGGTTGTGTATATAAATATCTGTAGTGAGAGTACCTTTAAGAAATAGGTGTTTATCAGTGATGTCAGAGTGTAGGTGGAGCTGGGCTGTCTGTCAGCTTTTTACTTTCATTTTAGGCTGTTTGCTGCAGTGTGTGTTTTAGTTTCGTTTTCAGAGCTGGATATCTACAGTCACAGCCAGAAGGGATATTAGTCTCTCTCTCTGTAATCTAAAGACTGTAAATCGATCCTTTGGTGATTTAAAACTAATATCTGCTCTCAGAAGTGACTTTAACCTGATGTGCTTCTGTTAAAAGTGTTTTTTTTTTAAAAGTCTTATGGATGTTAAAATGACAACTTAAGGATTACTTAGTGTTGTATCTTTGGGGGTTGTATTTGAATTAATGGTTGCTAAGATGTTCATTGTATGTTTGAAAAAGGTTAACTTGAGTTCATAGAATAAACAAAGTTTTCCATTTCCGCTGTCCCACACCTGTAGAGTGGGCCGTGTGCTCCCCATACCACAATCTAGTAAAAGTTGTGGGTCAGGTGAACTCCATGATACACTTTGGGGTTCTCTTAACCCTGGCCCATAACACAATTCTGAAGAAGATCGAGATAATGCAAGAGGAGAACCACCATCAGTGGAATGCCTGCTATGGTCACAATACGATGATTCTCTGAAGCTTTTGTGGGGACAATGTTGGCAGAATAAATGATAAGGTTACTTGGACTCAAAATAAGAAACCCCAGAAAAGCATATTGAAAATATTAGAGAGGGAGCTGGTGCAGTCAATCAGAGCCATATAAATAATCTCATCAAGTCAAGTATGGAGCTGGAAGCATTTCAGCCACCTCACCAGCTTGGCAGTGGTGAAAGTGAGACCACAAGTACTGCTGCAAATCCAATCCGCAAGCAAAAATGAAGAAATAAATCAGGCCGTTCATATGCATCAGATATGCCTTAGCACTGCCCTTACCACAGAGCCACACATCATTCCCCCACCAGTCTATTTTTCCTTTTCTCACTTTCTGAATTCAAGCACAAGGGGCTGGATTCTCCATTATCGGGACTATGTCCCCACACCGATGTCAAAACGGCGGAGTTTCACACAAGAAAAACTGGTGTGAAAGGGCCACGAATTCCTCACCCTGCAGGGGGCGAGCAGGGACTGTGCTCCATGGCAGACTCGGACCACGGAGCTGGACCTGAAAAATAGACCCTCCGATCGGCCGTGCGCACAAACATCTGCCCGGCCCCGACCGGGGCGGCCGCAGACTGAGTCCGCAGCCGCCATGTGAGTATCCTGACATTAGATCCACGCCGTTGGGACTTCGGCTGATCGGACACGGAGAATGGTGGAGCGAGCCTCTGTCAATGGCCCCAGGTAGGTCCTTGGCGGGGCGGCGTACACCCCAAGTACGCCACTTTTCGGGGCCCACACAATTGGGGAACCGCCACCGGTACCGATTCCTTGCGGGAAAATGGATTCTCTGCCCCCATGCCTGCCGCGATTTCGGCGTTGGGGTGCGGAGTATCCAGCCCATGGTGTTTGACTGAATAGTGAAGAGATTGTGGCATTGCGTGTGTAGTGATTTTTCTGTCTCGGTTGCGTGCAGAGATTACACTATTTTCTTAGCTGTAACAGGTTTTATTCACCATACTTTGGAAAGTTTAATGCATGCTTCAGCTTTGGCTTCCAACTTTTTCCGCAGCTTTGCTTACTTTTTTTGGAGTCCAAAACAAGGCTTAAGCAATCGAGCACACTGAGCATCAAGAGTAAACAGACTCTGATAATGAAACATGGAAAAATCGAACACCACAGGGCACGGTTTTCCCACCATGTTGCGTTCAGCGCCAATCCCATTGTGTTGGGAGCATCGGGGGAGAGGCCACAAAACAGGCTTCATTCATGGTGCCGAGCCGTGAGAGAGTCACTCAACTTATGGGTGTAATCCGGATAATCATAATTAAATGAGCCAGAGGTGGCACAGTGGTTAGCGCTGCTTCCTCATAGCACCGAGGACCTGGGTTTGATCCCGGCCCCGGGTCATTGTCCATGTTGAGTTTGCACATTCTTCCCCTGTCTGCATTGGTCTCACCCCCACAACCCAAAGATATGCAGGGTAGGCAGATTGGCCAAGTTAAATTGCCCCTTAATTGTAAAAAAAAAGAATTGGGTACTTTAAATTTAAAAATATATATTTAAATGAGCCATTAGGCTCATCAAAATATGCATGGCCTGTTGGAGAGCCATATTTTCCCTCCTCTGGGCACCTATTAGGTCTGGTCTACACAAGCGGAGACCAGGGAAGGTAGCCACTCTGTGGGGCGTGGAGGCCATTGGGGCCCCCGAGTGGTCGGGAACAGGGCAGAGCCTGGTATGGCCCCTGGCCCTCTGGTAGTGTCATGGTGCCAGGTTGGCAATGCCAGGGGTAGTGCCCAGGTGCCAGGTTGGTAGTGACAAGAGGCGAGGCCTAAGGGGCTCCAAACCCATGGAAGATGGGTGAAGGGGAGCCTGAAAAGGGGGGGGGGGGCTGACAGGCAGGAGTGTTAAAGGTAGGGAGCCCTCAGCGACCCCATAGCAAGGGTATGCTCATTTATGGTGGGGGCAATTCCCCGAAGTCCACAAGGATGAATGGGTCTGGGGCAGGGTCACCATCATGCCTGGGTCGTGGGGGATGGGTGGCTGTTCATGATAACTTTCAGTGAACGGGGGGAGGTTACCCTTTTGGGGTTGGAGGTTATGCTCAAGCACTGTCCATGGGTAGGGGTTTGGGGGAACCTCAACCTCACTTTGTATTTTACATTCACCCGGCCCGCTCCCGATGGTGAGTTCCGGGTAACACCTAAAAATGGTAAGAATCTCATTAACCCTAATTTGTATTCATTTCAATCTCATCAACATAGTTGAAGTTAAATGCAACGGCCTTCCAGGAATTACCCAACTTCCCAGCGGGAAGTAACACGGACGTTGTTGAGAACTCCTTTTCAGAAACGTGAAGCTGGCACAATGAGTACTGAGGGGAAGTGAGGATGTGAGTAGCCATTTCCATTGCCAGCAGCTCAAGGGCACCAGAGCTGCTGGGCTCCGGGTTGGTGGGGTCCCTTCAGGGGGGTTGGGGTTGGTCAGGGGGACTGAGGCATTCCAGATTGGGCGTCTTCCCTGGGCTGCAGGGAGTGAAGGGCTTTGTATCAGTGAGGCCTTCAAGCCATCTTTAAATATTGTGGAGGCCCATAACAGGGGCAACCACACCTTCAGGCTGTCTGTCCTACCAAAAACATCCAAGACAGAGCCCTGCGACTTCTCTCCTGAAATTAAAATTCACTCCCTTTGACTGTGAGCAGTCTCTAGCTTCACAGCTGAAGGCTATTCCAAATGAACAATTAGCCTTGTTAAGTGTGAGAGGACTTCATGCTCCTCAACTCTGAAGTGCCTCCCTGAAGGCACAGGTGCCATATCTCAGAGGATGATTAGCACACTACACGCCGAGCAATCTTTCAAGCCTGAACAGTGTGCCTGTACTCTGAGAGCGTCAGCACTGTAGAGGCAGCTGCAAACAATTAAATACAAAAGTGCAGGGTTTCACAACCTAAGATCCTCTCATGGCCAAAGGGTAAGTGTGTGGATAAGTTGAGGGCAGCTGAGCACGCCCTCCCTAATGTTCCCGGCAGTGGTCTGGGATCGAGAGGCTCCTGATGAGGCCGGGGGTGAGTGTGCAGAGCAAGGTTTGCCAGCACTGGCTTGCTGGATGGCACGCTGAGTGAAGGAAGGCAGGGCAGCCATGGTAAAGGGGGAGGGGCGGGGGGGTGGTTTGGGGGATTTGAGGGATTGAGAGTCCTGGGATGGAAGTCCTAACTGTGTGTCCGTCTCTCGCCTCTAATTCCTTCCAGACACAATGATGCTTGCTGGTGTTGAGCCTGCAAATGCTGCCCTGGTATTGCTTGTGGAATCCTGGGACACTCCCCAGAGATTCCCGGTGTTTTCAAGGACTACCCCAGGATGAAAGGTTGGCTCGTGGGAGACAAGAGATACCCGCTGAGGTCACGGTTGATGATGTCAATGCGGAGGCCTGAGACCGAGGCAGAGACTCATTATAATGAGGCCCATGTTGGCTGTCACTGAGTGGTGCATCGGGCTGCTGAAAATGCGGTTCTGATGCTTTGACAGCTCTTGCAGTACACCCCCCAGAAGGTCTCCCACTTTGTGGCGGTCTGCTGTGCCTTTCCTAATCTGGCACAGCAGCGGGGCGACATCCTGGAGGAGGAGGAGGAGCAGGAGGAGGTGGAGGGACGTGTGGCCTGTCTGAGAAGAAGGATGAGGAAGGGCTGGAGGATGGGCCCGAGGAGAAGCTGGAGGATTAGGGACAGGCAGTGGCAAGGGTTCGACATGCCAGGAGAACCAGGGAGGCCCTCATCGTGTTCACATTCTCCTAGGATGAGGCTGTGACGGTCAGCTCAACCACCACCCACATTCTCTACCATTTCCCTCTCCTCTCCCATTCCCCACACTCCCATCACACCAACCCCTCACCGACCAGCCTGTTCCCTCTTCCAAGGGTCTATGTAACATCACTCCAGGATTATTAGATTGTGTCCGCACTGTCAGTGGGTCACAAGAAAAGACAGGAGAGTGATGATAACTTGCTGTCAGGAAAGCTCTGTTGCTCCTCAGTTTCTGTCTGACTCCTATCTTTCTGTTGACAGTTAGCTCATATCCATGAGCCGTTAGGCTTATTTAGATATTCAGGCCTGGATCTCGCCCTGTGAGGGTGAGATCCAAAATGCGTCAGTCGGAGTGAGCCAGGTGAGTCGTAACCTGGGCGGGACTCGCCGTTGGCCGACGCCGGAATCACGAAACCCGATTGGGCGGAGAATAGTCTCCGATGCCAAAATCGTGCTAGGCGCCAGTTTGACGCAAAATCGGGATCCTCCAGCAACCCGAAAATGGTGTAAATGCGTCGCTCGCTGTGTGCCGTTTAAACACCGTTGGCATATCATTAGTGGGCCTAAGCCTCTATTCTCCAGGACCTCCGCGATTCACCGCCATCAATGGGCTGAGTTCCAGGCGACACGGTTCACTTGTGGTTTCCAAAATCATGAACATGGTGTTGTGGCTGCTGAGCGAGGGAGAGAGGAGGTAGGACACTGAGTGTAGTGACTGCGGGTTGCCGGTCCGGACACCGGGCGTGCTGGCTGGAGTGGGGGTGCCCCCAGGGCCCCTTGCCAGGGCCGGGGGAGGGGGGGGAACAGGCTGAGCAGGCAGCATTCCCCCCCATAGAAGTGGAGGGAGATATGCTCAAGCACCGACCGCCATTATGGTGGCCATCTTGCTGCGCACCGACTGACCACCCACCTCGGCCCCCGGTTCTCCACAATGACACCGGTCTTATGGGTGTGCCCCCCCCCCCCCCCCCCCACAGCACACCCTCCCCGGCCCCAAAAACCTCACCCAACCGGCAGCCACCCACTGGCAGACCAACCAGAGCCAAACCAACGGCAGCCCCCAATGAGGGCAGCGCCAGCCAGTGGTGCCCCTGGCATCAGGAATGGGCACTAGGATTAGGAGCACCTGCAGATAACAGGCCGCTCGACACAAACCAAAAAGGGCACCTCTCAATGAACGTCCAGCTGGTCTGTGACCATCAGCTGCACATCGAACACATATGCGCCCGATGCCCGGGCAGTGTGCATGATTTCTTCATCCTGGCACACTCGGAGATCACTGACATGTTTCAGAGGCACCCCCCTTTGGCTGAGGGATTGCCTCCTGGATGACAGGGGTTACCCGCTGCGGCCGTGGCTGATGACACCTTTCATGAGGTCAAATGCTGACGCAGACACCCACTACAAGCACCCATTCAGCGACCAGGAGTGTGATCGAGTGCTGCTTTGTCCTCCTGAAGATGTGGCTCAGGTGCCTGGACCCTCCAGTATGAGGCTGAGAGGGTTGCCCGCATCGTGGTGGCCTGCTGCATCCCCCACAACGTCGCACAGCAGAGGGGTGATATGCTGCGGGAGGAGGAGGAAGAGTAGGACTTGTCTGACAAGGAGGATGCAGGGGAGGGTGATGGTGGGCAGGACATGGGGCCCGTTGCAGGGACGGGAGGCTGCACAATGTGTGCGCAAGGGCCAACACGCATGGGACGCCCTGATCGCCTCCAGGTTCATCGACTAAGAGGGGGAGTGGTCCTTCCACAGGGCCTGCACCGGTCCTGCCCTGTGGCAAGTGTCCCCGTTGGTGCGCGTCTCCTGGGGCGATCTGGCCTGGATGGGCCCGGCTGCTGCTCGGGTGTCCCAGGTGATGTGGTTCGACCCTTTTATGCCCGCTACCCACCAGATGCACCGGGGACAGGAGGGGAGGAGTCGGAGGTGCTGCGGTGTTCTGGCATCTCCCCTGCGGGAGTCACCGGCACGGGCCCCATCACTTCCTCCTCCCTCGGGTTGCCCGATGGCCCCCGGGCTACTCCATGGGATGGGGGTGCAAGCAAAGCCATCCCCGGAGGCTCCCCCACCACCTGGCGCTGCCAGTCCTGGAGGCCCGCTCTGGTCTCGACCAGGGTCTGCATGCTCGTGGCCATGGAGCACAGACCATCTCCATCTGGGACTGCACCACATTACACTGCGACTGTGCAATGACCCTCTGGGTCTGCGCCCCATCAGCCAGTGACTGGGCCACCACCCTCTGGGCCATCTCCCTCTGTGACTGGACCACCTTTCTCTGGGACTGGGCCTTCTCCCTCTGTGACTGGACCATCTTTCTCTGGGACTGGGCCAGCTCCCTCTGTGACTGGACCACCTTTCTCTGGGACTGGGCCATCTCCCTCTGTGACTGGACCACCTCGCCCAGTGTCTGTGCCATGCCGGCCAGCGCCTGGGTCATACCGCCAACATTCCCAGCCGTGGCCTACTGTGACTGGGCCATGCTGAGGAGCGCCACTGCAATGTCCAGTTGGCTCTGGCACATGGCTGCCTGCGATAGGGCAGCCCTGTCCTGGGCCTCGGCCACCGTCTGCACAGAATGCCCCAGCCCTTGGACACGCTGATCCATAGCCAAAACCGTCACCACCAATGCCTCCACCGTGGATGCCACCAGTGCCTTGTCAGCCTGGGAGGCACACATGACCAGCACCAGCCGTTGATCCCCACAGGAGGCTGAGTTAGCTCATTGGGCTAAATCGCTGGCTTTTAAAGCAGACAAAGCAGGCCAGCAGCATGGTTCGATTCCCGTACCAGCCTCCCTGGACAGGCGCCGGAATGTGGCGACTAGGGGCTTTTCACAGTAACTTCATTGAAGCCTACTCGTGACAATAAGCGATTTTCATTCATTTCATTTCCTCCCACCTGCGCCTGCAGGTGCTAGATGCGCGCCGTCATCCCCTCTTGTAGTCCCTGGTTCTCTGACTGTATCTGCACTGTGGCTGGGACTGGATGTTCCAGAAGCCCAGGACCCGTCTGGACAGCAGCTGGCTCCTGGGGCCGGTCTGCCCTCCGACTGTCTGGCCCCTCGGCTGCTCCTATCTCCCCCTGCCATACTGGATGAGCTGTGTGGTGCGCAGCAGATAGTGTCCCAAGAGCCTCTTCACTAATGTGCCAAGCGAGGTGATAGTCTCTAGGATGGTGGAGGGTGTAGGAGACTCGGTCGTAAAACTCCACACAACCTCAGCTGGTGTCAACACTTAGTCTCAGAAATGGAGAATCCAGCTTATGATCTTCTGGAATGCAGTAGGTGCTGAATTTCACCTCTGGACATCCTGTGATACTGAAACACAGTATAAGTTAGAAAAGCTGTAAGATATCACCTATGCTCTACTAGAGGTAGCCGAAGATGGATCTGTTGCATGTTGAGCTTCGTGAAGACTGTAGAGTCATAAAATGATGCTGATGGTTCTTGTAATTCTTGTAAATACTTGTTTGAAATGACAGCTTGCTTGACTGCCTTATGGCCATTGCATAGTCAAAGTTTACCATTTGCTATTTGCCATTTTTATGTTCTACAATGACTAGGTTTGATATCTACAGCAATGAGTTGATATGCTCCTGGCATTTCAGCTGCTGCGATTGCAAATACCAACCATCTCAAATTTTGTGAAGTTGGTAGAATTGAGGTGTTGATGCTCGGAGTGCCTCTTGATCTCCCCAAATCTGGGACATAAGGAAGGATACTGGCCTGTATAGTCTGCATTATCAATCATGTTAATGTGTGCTGTGGTGCGCTCTTCAAGTTTGAGTGCAAGCCTAATTCAAAAGGTTTGCCCCCATAAGGCTTCTCATTTTGGCTGCACAGAAAGTGAACGTGTCTAGAGAGATGTTTTGTGCTGGAACTGCGATCATTCCCAAAACCATAATAATTGAGTTCTTGTGAGCTTGACGTGTGATGTCACAGGAGTGAGGGAAATTTGTGAAAATAATAGAAAGCTTTATCACTCAAAATCAAGGTGCCTGCTATTTTGACCAAGCATTCCTTAATATGACCTGGTACTTTGCATGCATGTATTCGAATCCCATCCTCATATATGTGGCATATTTTAGACATCGGATAGATGTGGCACTATTTTCTATGCATATAACAGGTTGATTCACAGTTTTCTAAAATGTCTGCTACATGCTTCCAGCTCTTTCCACAGATTTATTACTTTTCCCTGATTCCATGCCCAGGCCGAACCAGTCAAGTATAGTGAGCATCAATTGTAAGAAGACTCATGTAATCAAACACAGAACAATTGAACCTGCACCCTGAAAACATGATTACAATGAAGTGTCTGCAGCCAGTTTGCTCAGTAAAGCCCAGGGAATTAGGGGCTGGATTCTCCGCAGCCCCGTGCCAAAATCGCGTTCAGCACGGGGGCGGTGAATCCAATTTCGCGCCGAAAATGGGCCCGGCACCGGTCCGGCGATTCCCCGGGACCCGAGAATCGGTGTGATCACGGAGTACGCCGTGCGGCTAGAGGCCCATTGACAGAGGCCCGCCCAGTGATCCTCGCTCCCAACAGGCCGAGTTTCCGACGGCAGGAACTAACCACCTATTGCCGGTCAGGATGCTGGCGTGGCAGCTGCGGAATCAGTCCGCGGCCACCCTGGTGGGGGGGCAGGGGGATCGGACATGGCGGGGGAGGGGGGCATATAGGCGGCCGGGGACTGCTTGTGCGCAGTTAGATACTCGGGTGCGCGGCCGATCGGGGGAGGGTCTAATTTTTGCATCTGACTCCGCGGTCCGAGTCCGTCAGGGAGCTTGGCGCGGCCGCCGCCATGCATGGACTCCAGACTGGAAGTGCGGGGGCCAGTATCTGCAGCTAAAGCTGCAAGATTTAATCCGGGTCCCTGCTAGCCCCATACAGAGCATTGAATTAGCTGTACTTTTTTACAAGTATCTCTGGAGTAAAACTCCAGCGTTTTTACGCCGGCATGGGGACATAGTCCCATTTTGGGACAACCCAGCCCCAGATCCCTGCTTTAGGAGCATGGATCTCAATTGCAGGTCATGCACTATTTAGGGGATAGTGGCTAGGTGAGAGGAATCCATGAACTCCACTTAGCACTTGTGCGAGGCCACAGCGAAAGCTTTTTGGGTTTGAGATGGCTTAGCTAATCCAGCTGTATGGCTGTTCAGAACACTTTCTGGCACTTCTATTGTCATTTGCAAGCCCCAGACAAGAGCTGGGATTCTCCGACCCTGCGCCAGGTCGGAGAATTACCGGGGGGGGGGGAGGCGCAAATCCTGCCCCGCCGCCTTGATGCCGGCTGCTCTATTGGCCGGCGCGTTTTTCGGTGGCCGTTGACAGCGGCCCCCCAGGGATTCTCCAGGCCCCGATGGGCCGAGTGGCAGTAAAGTTTTGGCCTGTTTCGCCGGCGTGAATTACTCACCTCGCGCACGGTGGGACCTGGCAGGTAAGTGTGCGGGGGCGGTCCTGGGGGGTGCATGACCAGGGCCTACTGATCTGCGGGCGGGCTGGTTCCATGGGGGGGCCTTCTTTCCTCCGTGCTGGGCCGCTGTAGGGCTCCGCCATATTGCCCGGGGGCCAGCGCGGAGAAGGGAACCCCCGCGCATACGCGGAAATATGCCAGCCAGTCGGCACATGCACTGAAATACTCCGGCTGGTCCGAGCATTGGCGGGAACTCGCGCCGGCCCTTCGCCGCCGGCTGGAGCTTCGCCAACCACTCCAGCATCAACCTAGCCCCTGAGAAATTGGAGAATTCCTCACTTTCGGGGCTGTTGACGTGGTTGCCGCCGGTTTTCCCGCCGGCGTGGGGACATAGCCCCATCTTCAGAGAATCCCGCTCAAGGATTCAAGTTATTAGTTCCTTTCTGTAGAGTTGCTGCCAGACTTGCTGATTATTTCTGGCATTTTCTGGTTATATGTCAGATTTCTAGCATTTGCGGTATTTTGCATTGACACAGAAAATGTCTACTTGCACATAAATGAACTAAGTTGCATTTAAAGGTTTCTTAATGTGAAACCATTTTAAGACGTCCGTCTGACCTCTGTTGTTAATCATACCTTTAATGTGTTCCCAACTGTACTATGGACCTGCCTAGCATTATGATTTCAGTTCTGCGAAAGGTACCTACAAAGTTTCAGTCATTCCCTTAAGTAGTCCGGTGGCCTGTTTTTTTCTCTCCCATGAGAATTGACTCTCTTTGCCCCATATTTACCAGCATAGCAGCAAGACCAGGGAGTGGAACAGTGGAATTCCTTTGTGATCTGGACATCTCCATGATGAAGTGCTTCTGGAATCTTTGTGTGGGTCTGGTATAGCTTTAGAGGAAACTCTGTAGAAAAGTAATTTATGCTGTTTCTCAAGGGTTTATGCCAAAATTTATGCTGGGAGACTGGGACCATCAGAAATCAATTCAACTTTCTGCCCACATACTGTTGTAAAGGTAACTAACAGACATATGCGACTACCCCCGCTTGGAAGGAATTTTTCCTTTACACAGAAAGATAAATTTGCTTTTCTATCGGTTGAAACAAGACTTTGAAAGTTAGATTCTTCCAGACTTTCTGCTGCCTTACTTGAGTTGATACTTAAAAGTCCTCCCACGGAAAAACTGACACAGATCAAAGAGATTTGTCAGTACAAAAGCATTGGATGTTCACTGTTGCTATCAAATGGTTAATAGCTTGAAAGCAAAGCTGCAACAGCAACTGCATATCCTACATTCAAATCAGCTCTCATTTGATTATCTACATTGTATGGGACTGACTGGGGAAAGTTCTGCACAAAACACATATTAAAATAACACAGGGATGATTTTCCCCACATTGTTTAGGTGCTGCAGAGACTCTAGGGTGACCAAGATACAGTCTCGAGCGGAAATGCTGGGTCAGCCTAAATTTACTCCAAGGTGCCATCTTGATAAAGGAGTTGAAGCTTGCCCTAAGAATGGCTGACGGAAGATTGTCAAGCAACTGATTGATGCCTAACTTCTCTGTTCGAACTCATTAAGGAGGCTGGACAGCATTTTGGTGGATGGTGCTTGCACTAACTCCCTTTAATAACAGCAACTAGATGATTGAGAGTAAACTAGTTAAATCAGAGAATTTCAAGCACTCCTTAAAGCTCGAGCACCTTTTACTTGTTGCTGAAAGTTTGAACTATTCAAATACACAGGGAAATTTTCTTAGACAATTTTTCACCAATGCTCATCAAAAGTGATGCTGGAAATTCTCTGACAAAATCATCTCAGGAGGGCAAATACTGTACCACTCAACCTTACTGGACATCGATACAGGAGTCACCAGGAGAAAGGAAGTGCTTGGTTACTGGCAACTTGCTGAGGTCCCCCTTGGCTAAAGGAGGAGGAGATGAGGCCAGATAGAACAGCATCATTTGCTGCAGGAGGGAGGGATAGGAGAATTAGGTGGACACCTCCTGTCCTGTTTATATCATGATATAAAGGCACCAATTGTTTATAAGGAATTGTGCAAATATGGTGGATTGGATTGGATTGTTTATTGTCACATGGACCGAGGTACAGTGAAAAGTATTTTTCTGCAGGCAGCTCAAACAGATAATTTAGGACATGAAAATAAAATAAAATTAAATGAAAATACATAAAAGGGCAACACTAGATCCACAATGTAAATACATAGACGTCAGCATTGTGTGAAGCACACAGGATTGTAGTATTAATCAGGTCAGTCCATA
This sequence comes from Scyliorhinus canicula, assembly GCF_902713615.1. Taxonomy (NCBI): domain Eukaryota; kingdom Metazoa; phylum Chordata; class Chondrichthyes; order Carcharhiniformes; family Scyliorhinidae; genus Scyliorhinus; species Scyliorhinus canicula. The sequence goes on from NC_052148.1 coordinate 163,260,290, forward strand.
AGAGGGTCATTTAGGAGTCTGGTAACAGCGGGGAAGAAGTTGTTTTTGAGTCTGTTCGTGCGTGTTCTCAGACTTCTGTATCTCCTTCCCGATGGAAGAAGTTGGAAGAGTCAGTAAGCCGGGTGGGAGAGGTCTTTGATTATGCTGCCCGCTTTCACCAGGCAGCGGGAGGTGTAGATAGAGTCAATGGATGGGAGGCAGGTTTGTGTGATGGACTGGGCTGTGTTCACAACTCTCTGGTTTCTTGCGGTCTCGTGCCGAGCGCTTGCCATACGAGGCTGTGATGCAGACATGATTCTTTCTATGGCGCTGAGATGAGAACCCACGCGCATGCACAGAATCACGCTGGCTGTAGCGCGCATGCACGAGCACGCGCTGGCCATTCAGCGCCAGCTGGAGCTGCAGGGACCACTCCAGCACCGACCTAGCCCCCCAGGAAGGGGAGCATTCTGATTATCAGGAACCATTGACGGCGGAGTGGTTGGCGCCGCTTTTCACGCCGGCGTCAGATCTTGGCCGTGGGATTGGAGAATCACGGCCATGGGATCCACTTGTACTGACAGTGCCGAGTGTGCTGGCTGACACACAATAGAATGTTTCTGCCTGTGACTGGGCAGCCCTGCCTGCGCCTCAGCCATCGATAGCACAATGTGCCCCAGGCCCTGGATGTCCTGACACATGTCAGATGCCAACAATTCAGTGTTGGCCTGGGTGCCATGCATTGTCAGCACCACCTCCGATGCCTGAAGGTGCCTGGACTCCTCCAGCTGGACTTGCAGGTGCTGTAAAGTTGCTGACCCCCTCCTGTGTTGCTAAGTGTGCTTTACACTTAATTGCTCTGTTTTATAACCTTTGCTCTCGAGTCGCCAGGTATCTTTATGATACCACCACGAGGTTCAAGTTCAAGAGCTGATCAATAACTCAATACACCAGTTAGTAAGTTTCAAATCAAAACACATTTATTATACACACAGTCAATCGCTACTCATGCATAAAACTCTACTTACTAGACTATTTCTAACACTAAAAGGCCTGTACTTAGCTTTGGAACTGAGCCACCAGATCAGGGGAACAAATGGCCTTTCATTCGATTCTGAGTCTGCAGGCTTCAAAGCTGGTATGGACTAGTAGCTAGGAGCGCCTATCTCGTAGCGTGCGTTGACTGGAGACTTACTTGGTTGGTGCAGCTGCTAGGCAGGTCACGGTCAAGAGTTGTTTCGAGCTGCTGAGAGACCCTGCCAAGAAGATCGAACTGAACTTGGGGACTCTATTTTATAGTCCCCAGGAGTTTCGTGCCCTTGTGGGCGGACCCTGTACCTGGTTCCAATTGATTGGACTAAGTTCTGATCATTTGAATTGATTTCTCCAATACTGGAGCTGTTCCCTGATCACTGGGCGGTTCCTAAATGTCCGTTGACCTTCCTTTGTCTTGGCTCCTGCTGGCGCTGAGAAGTCTGCTTTGGTCTTGATAACTTCAATGTATCTAATTGTTCCTGGGGATTGCTCATTAATATGTAGATGGCTTTTGCTTTCGGTTCTGTTTGGATTCTGCAAGTCTTAATACACAGGAAACCTTGTACCTGCTTGTTTTCCTGTCCTTGGCCATTTCTCCCTGCATTCTTAGCGGATCTCCATTTTGGAATCGGGAAGTGGCCAACCCAGGTGGCTACACCTGTAAATTCTGGCTCTGCTTCCACATCCGCACCAGTGATGGGATCATATTGTCGGAACGCAACACCTGTCTGGTCGACAGTTGTTCTCTGGGATCAGGCAGCCCTCTGACTGTCCGCTCCTTGGGGAGTTCCTGCCTCCTCCTCTTCCATGTTGCAGCATGTGTGTGATGCTCACCAGAGGCTGACCCAGGTGCCTCATCACTAACATTACCCACCGAGGAGATCATCTCTGCGATGATGTATGCTGCTGGTGAAAGCAGTGCCGAGATGCCAGTGTCTTCCCCAGAGTCATGTTCGGGATGTTCTGTGCATCAAGCTGGGGGCAGTGACCCCAGATAGCCCAGTTTCATCTGATGGTGATCCTGCAAGACAAGGGACATGGGGGTAAATGCTCTGATTTTGAGGCTTTATCCAGAGGCCGTGTCTTGTTTTACGACGTAAACGTTGGTGCTGCTCCCGCATCAATCCTCCGACCAGTGAGGGGCTAGCAGCCAGGCCATGTGAAACGCATGGCCTTCCCGATATTAAAGGGTCCGTGGCCATGCATGTGCATGGCGACGACTTACAGCGGTTGGCCCATACAACATGGAGCCGGCCGCACGCGGATCCGGAAAGTGCCCACCCTCCAAACACCCCTTCGCCATCCCCTGGGCCAACCCCCACCAGTCCCCCCAGCCCTTGCTGAAGCACCCCCCCCTCCCTCCCCCCCCGGCCTGCAGCACAGCTCCCCCTGACTGTGGCGCGCTGGACACAGTCCGCAGCCGCCACACCGGGTTCCCGAAAACTGAGAGCACACGTCCCTCGTGCTATCGGGAACTCGGCCTATCGGGGGCGGAGTCTCGGGGGAGAGCCTTCAGGTAATGTCCTGAGGCTGCCACAATGGCCTGCGGCGTACTCCTCGATGACACGTTTTGGAGGGGGCGGAAAATCTGAAAACAGGAGCCGCCCCGATTCAGTTGTAAAAAGGGATTCTCCGTCAATCGCCGATTAGGATATCAGTGTCGGGCAACGGACAATCCCATCCCATTGGCTGAGAGTTTGGGTGGACTGCTCTGTGCAAGAGGGGTGACTACGTGTGCCAGGGACATCTGTGTTGCATTTATTTGGCACATGCCACCCTCCATCTCAGCTAATGTCCTTCCTCTGCCTCCCCAGTGGGTAGCAAGGCCCTCTCCTCAACAGGGTGCAGACCCGAATGTCTGGGTTGCCCCCTCCCATCTTCTGGTGCTATTGCCGATAATGGGCCACCTTATCCTTGGGGGCACAGAAAGGACGTAGGGAGACGTCTGCGAGGCGAGTTCTATGAGGGCTCTATGGCTGGTGGCATGTGAGGACAATGCTCCTGGCCAAAGAAGACAAATAGATGTTTTGGGCTTTGGTGGAGGGTGGGTTCTAAGGGAAATACAGGCAGGTGTGGCGTGGTTGGCCTCTCGAGGATTAGGGGCTGCTGTGAGGAATCTGGGTCAGGAGTGATGCCAGAGACACAGAGGTGGGGACTCGCCTGATCTGCCCTAAGAAGGTCATTAATTTTCTTCCTGCATTGTGTGCCAGTCCTCCTGGTGAGGTTGGCAGCACTCACAGCCTCTGTTACCTCAGCCCAGGCAGTGTTGAGAAGGATGAGCTTGAGACACCGCCCCACCCTGGGAAAGAGGGTGTCCCATCTCTCCTGAATAGCACCAGCATTCAGTCCATCTCCGACTCATGGAATCTGGAGGTTGGTCTCCATGCAGCCACCTTCTTAACACGCGTTCCAACTCCAGCAAATCCAATGCCACCGGGGCAAGGAATCATCGGGTTGCATGTGGCCAGTGTGCTGGCCCATTTGCATCACCTGACTTTCACCTGGCCTGAACTCTCATTGGGAGCGCAAACGTCCCGCGATTCAAATTCAGCAGGAGACCATTGAACTGGATTCTCCGATTTGCAGACTAAGTACTGATGCCGGCGTGGGAAAAGTGGCATTTTACGCCAGAAAAAACGTTTGCAAAAGCTGCACTGATCCTCTGTCTGGTAGGGGGCCAGCAGCTGCGCAGCATAAAGCCCCCGGCTTTACCTGTCGATATGGCCGGAGAATGGCCGGGTCCGTGGCCGCGCATGCGCAGGGCAACGGCATGTGGTGGCCGCACCATGTGTAACATGGTGCCAGCCGTGGGCAGACCCGCCTGCCTCCAGTAACCCCCCTCACCACCACGGACCACCCCCAGCCCCTGCCAAAGACCTCCCTGCCCGCGGAAGGTCTCCCTCCTGACTGGGGCGCTGGACTCAGTGCGCAACTGCCATGTGGTGTCCAAGAAAACAAATGGCATGAGTGACCCATGCTGTCGGGAACTCAGCCCATCGGGGACGGAGCATCGGGGGAGGATCTCAGGTGATGTCCTGAGGCTGTTGTTGTCGATTTATCTCTACTACTTGGTCTTTTCTGTGGCTCTGTTCCAATTAGGACAATCAGTGAATTTGCCTTCTTTCTATATTGTCTATGTACAAATGCATAGAGTCGCCAGGTATCAAATGATACCACCCCAAGTTTCAACCGGCTATTGATCAAAGAGCAGAACACCAGTTAGTTAGTTCAAGGTCAAAAGTACTTTATTTACATACAATCAATCATGCAACATAAACACTTGTAGTTAACTACACCTATTACTAAGACAACCTGTACTTAACTTGGGGCACACGGTTTAGGTCAGGAAACAGTGGCCGCTGTTCAATTCTGGACCTCTTGGGTTCGAAGGGATGACTGCTGCTCAGCTGGGCTCATCCGTCTGGTAGCGGGCGTTGAACTCGAACTTGCTTCTGGTGTTGCTGCGATTGGCGATGGCCGTGACCGGGGTACCAGGACCAAGAGAGAGCGAACATATGGCAAACTCTTCCTTTATACTGGGGGGGGGGGGGTGGTTTGCGGGGTGAGGGGGGGGGTCGCACTCTTTTGGGTGGTCCTTCGATTTGGGCCTTACTAATTGGGTGATCCTTGATCACTCCGTTCGATTCCTTAACCAATATGTGGGCGGGGATCTGGATGGCTGGGCGTGTCCCAAGCGGTCATTGACCCCGTTGTTTGCGTTTCCCTTGGACAGGGAGTGGTGCCGAAATGTCTGGGATTGTCCCAGTTGCTGGAGTATCAGTCCTTTGTGTTGGGGGAGATGGGTCATCACCTGCTAATCGGCCTGATTAACATGCTAATGGGACGGAGTTTTGATGCCGTCTGGACTTTGCTGGCAAATATGCATTTCAGGCTCTGAGCCTGCCTGATTCTTGGCTTATCCATTTTACCCATCAGTCTTTGCAAGTTGCTCTGTACCTAGTTGGAAGTGGCTATCCCAGATGGCTAGACTCCGTTCTCTTGATCCTCAATGCGAAGCATGAAGGATCACAATGCTAGGTCTTCTTTGTTCTCTTGGAATACCGGGTACCCTTAACCAAGGACAGGTTCTACTCTACTCTGTCCTATGGGTCCAAAAACATTTACCTAATTTCCCTAAACAACACATGTCTAAGAATTTCTAGGGGGCCATGCAACATTCAGTAAAAGGGGAACCTCTAACTGCCTCAAACTAGACTACATTCATGCTGTATTTATAATCCAAAAACTCACGTTACAATACAAAAAAAATCCGAGCAGCATCGCATTTCTTCCTATCACTGATACTTACATACACAGAAAAATAAACTTTATTCACAAAACAACAACCGCGGAATTTATTAAAGAAAAGGTTCAGAAAGAGGGTGGGGTTTGCTGGAGCCCAAGGAAAGGGGCTCTGAATGTGTATAGTGGGGGCAGGAGGCTCTCTGTCTCCATTTCCACAATCTAATTGTCTGAATGACGCTGTGCAATATGGTTATTACTAGTAAGGCCTCCACTGTGCAGGACAGTGAATAGCAGTTGTTGTTCTCACACCATGTGGGGATATTGGTGGCTGGGTGTGTGTGCGGTGTAGTGTCCGGGCTGGGGGTGTTGTGTTTGGTGGTTGTGTTCGGGGCCTGTGTGGTGAGGGGGCTAGAAGTCGGTAACGCGCGCAACTGGACTGTTCCAGTGACGATCATGATGCCGATTATCAGGGTCGTCTTCATCTTGTTTTGGTTTTCCTTCACCGTCGAGTGTCTTCATATCTCTCTAAGGGAACAAGCATAGTGTCTGTTATCATCGTGTTGTTTAACATCTCATATTTCCGTCTGTGTCTCCATAATGTCAATTCTCCCATTATAATTGTCACCATATGTGACTCCCTCATTTTTTTTTTAAACAACCATTTGCGGAGACAAGACATCCCATAACGTTCTGTGTCACAGCGCAAGCACTCTCGCAGCCTGTGGTTGATGAGTTGAGTGGGCGGACAATTTATCCGTCCTCTGCAAACTTGTTTTTACAACCAAGTGTTTCTTACATGTGAATAGTATGTTGGGGAATAGCAACCGAAGGGTTGCCGGGAAGGGCAAAAGTAGTGGCAAAGAGCACTCTTTAAACCACAGGACTCGAAAAAAAGAGAAAAAGAGTTTCGAAACCAAGTAGTCGAATGGGGTGGTGCACATGATCCGCGGCAGGGCAAGAATGGGTGGGATCCCCGGGTAGGGCGGTGATCAGTGCCGTTGCTCCACTACCCGAGCTTGGCTGACCAAATGTATAGGGGGTCCCCAGGCAGGGCAGGAATCAGTGCCGTTACTCCACTGCCTGAGTGACCTTCCAAGAGTGGAACGAATTTGTAACAATATGGGTTGCTGCCAAGCTTGTTTCACTAATTGCCATGTGGCGTCAGACGAGTAATTATGGCTGCATCAAGAACTTTGGTGCGAGACCGAAAGAACAAACTCTATCAAGAAATTCAGTGAGATAAACACAAGTCGTCGCACAAATAAACAAACATTTAACATTTTAAAATAACAAATTAAACAAAAAAAAATGGGCAGGCTCCATCAGAGTATAGGACACCGTAAATCTCCATCGGTTCCTGACTCTCATCATCAGGACACCTCAAGATTCCATTTCAAAAAGATTTGCAAGAGAGTTGCCATTGTGGGAGTTAGACTCGTAGCTATCACCATCTCCCGGGTGCCAATCTTTTTCATGGAGTTTGCGTGCTAACGCGATGTGTGCCGATGTGGGGTCCATTTCGTTATTTCTCGTCAAGCGCTAGGAATTGTCACGGTGCCAGTGCTTCATGGTCCGTGGGGAGGTTGTCAGGGGGGTGTCGCTATCATCGGGTGGCGGGTCAAGTTCCGGAGTGGGCAGATAAATTGTTTCAAAGGGGCTGAGTGTATCGTGGTCGAGATGTTTGGGCCTGTAGCGACTGGGGCCTGGTTTGAGGGATCGTTGTTCGGGTCTCTCAGGGGCTTTAGTAGTGCTGTCACTGTCGCTGGCAGCCGAATCAAGGGTAAGGGTGAATTTTGATCCTGGGGGCGTAGTCAAGGTCTTGTGAAATGAAAATCACTTATTGTCACAAGTAGGCTTCAAATGAAGTTACTGTGAAAAGCCCCGAGTCGCCACATTTCGGCGCCTGTTTGGGGAGGCTGGTACGGGAATTGAACCGTGCTGCTGGCCTGCCTTGGTCTGCTTTAAAAGCCAGCTATTTAGCCCAGTGTGCTAAACCAGCCCCTGGACATGCTGCTGCTGCTGGGGGAGGGAGAACTCGGGTTGTCAGTGGGCGGGTCCTCATTGTCTGCCATTGCCAATGAAAGATGGTGAGAGTGGCTGCATTGCGTTCCATAAACCTTAAGCTGATTTACAAGGAAACACCCCGATTTTCCGTTGGGAAATGTGATTTCATGAACCGAGGGGCTTGCCTTGTCTGAAATTGAATAGAGTCCTGCAAATTTCAGGGAGCGGAACGAACTAGGGTTGTACAAGGTGACCATTGCCTGCTGGCCGACTGTATACTCTGTCGTGTGTACTGCTTTGTCAAAGCAGGCCTTACTCTGCTTTCGTTTAGCGTCGAGTAATTGGGTGATCCCTGATCACTCCGTTCGATTCCTTAACCAATATGTGGGCGGAGATCTGGATGGCTGGGCGTGTCCCAAGCGGTCATTGACTCCGTTGTTTGCATTTCCCTTGCACAGGGAGTGGTGCCTAAATGTCTGGGATTGTCCCAGTTGCTGGAGTATCAGCCCTTTGTGTTGGGGGAGATGGGCCATCACCTGCTAATCGGCCTGATTAACATGCTAATGGGACGGAGTTTTGATGCCGTCTGGACTTTGCTGACAACTATGCTTTTCAGGGTCTGAGCCTGACTGATTCTTGGCTTATCCATTTTACCCATCAGTTTTTGCGAGTTGCTCTGTGCCTTGTTGGAAGTGGCCATCCCAGGTGGCTACACTGTCCATACGGCATGTGGCGTACTCCCCGAGTACCCTGTTTTTGAGGGGGCGGAACATCGCAAAAACAGCGCCGTCCCGATTCCGGAGCAAACAGGAATCCTCCAGCCGTTGGTCGAATGCGATTTTGGTTTCAGCGACCGGAGAATACTGCCCCCTGTCTCCCAAACAGAGAATCCTGCCCCTGATTTATAATGTACAATAAAATGTTACTATTTCTACATATCTCGCTCTCTTAATGGTTTGAAATGTGGTTTTTTTTCATTCACTTTGTTGTAGTTTAAAACACTTCAATAAAATGAAGCCATGAAAGCAGAACAGAGTTACATTGTTGGGTGACAGCATGTTTTACAGTATTAATATGGATCTATCAGTGGTGCTCTGCCAGCTTTCAATGATTTCATTATTGTCGGGCGTTAGACCTTTTTATACTGTTATATCTGTGTGGTTTCCTATGGTTGAATAATTTGCTGGATACTGTCTCAGTTTTGTGTCTGTTGCTGGTGGAGATAAAAGCTGGAAGGTGGAGGAGGGGGTGGTCATAGTTGTAGAAATGATTGGCAGTCTCATCTTTCAAGAATGTTACTTGTTTCAGTGTCACTGAGTAGGTACCTCTTTTTTCCTTCAAATGGGCTTCGAGTTATGCCTCACTCTTTCTGTTAATAAAATCCAACTGCTCGGTCTATCTTGAAATCTCTTCTTTTAGCACCATTTTAAAGCTGTTCAGTGAGGCTTTGAGAACACAACAGGAGAAAATTGAACAGCTCCCTGTTGGCACTGAAAGAGGAAAGGAGCTTTACAAAGATAGGAAGCGGCTGACTGAGAACAATCCATTGAAAACAGACGTGAAGGAGGGAAGCTGAAGGCGAAAAAAATGGAAAGAAAAAGAAGTTCAGGACAAATGTGTACCTTATCAACTTAACTCTGTAAAATATCATCTTTAATGGTTTAATTTCCATCTACTGAATTGGAATGAGCTCTTCAGAGTTGGGTGCTGGTACAAGGATTTATTTAACCCAATTCGGTATTCCAAAGCACTTGTTTGAAGTACAGTGTAATTTGTCCAGAGCAATCATTCCCTGAAGCTATCCAGAGCCAAACTGATAAACATTTGAGGGAAAGAGGTCACTCTGTTCAATGTCAAATAGGGAGGGATCCCAGCGAGATGTGTGCTCATACCTGCAATGCTTGAAAAGCCTCCTGAAAGCACTTATATTTTCAGCAGTTGTGATGGGAATGTATACTTCAAACTGACAGACATGCGGAGGAGAGTGCTGTCAGTCTGGTGCAACATCTTCCATTGTTTTGGAATGCAGAATGTCAAGCGTGTAGTGATATTCAGATATCAATGTACATGATCAATGTATGTAAATGTAGTACAGTCATTTTAACACTATCTGGCTCACAGTCAGAAACTATAAGAACTGGTTTCCTACCTTTTCTAAGTCAGATGACATGATGATGTGATTCAGAACAGTGAACAAGCAAGACATAGAATAGCTTGAACTAGTTTGTTGTAATAGTGTATAGTTTTTTAGTTATCTGTATTGCACTTTAATTCTTTGTTGTTAGTTTAGTATTGAGTAAAATTACTCACAGTTTATTATTTTATTACTCATTAAATAGTTCATCTTTCAACAAGAAGACTATTGATCATTTTATCATCCTGGTGGATTCAAGAGTAATATATATATATTTTAGATAAGTCATTATTTAAAATATAACATGGTACCAGCGAGTTATAAATATTTTAAGAAAGACAAACAAAGATTTAGCACAGAAAAGAAGAAAGAAAAAAGCACAAATGGATTCAACTATTCGACTATAGCAACCATCCCAACTTTGCAAACAACCTATCAATGGACCAAGTTCAAGCACCAAGACATCTAAAGACCACTGGTAATTTAAATTTAAATTGGAAGTTGTTCAAGCAGCAATTTCAACTTTACCTAGAAGCTAGTGATTTAAGTGCAGTACCAGAAGCTCGAAGGATTGTGTTATTTCTATTCCTTGCAGGGCAGCAAGCAATTGAAATACTCAACTTATTTCATTTTAGTGCTGATGAAGATAAAACCAAATTTGATCAAGTGATAGTGAAGTTTGATGAACATTGTAAAATGCAGACAAATGAGATTTTAGAATGACCTAAATTTCATCGGAGAATTCAAAAAACTGGTGAACCTGTGAATAATTTTATCACAGATCTCAAGCTCTTAGCTAAAATGTGTAACTATGATGATAATATCAGAGAAGCATTAATTTGTCAAAACGATTTAACTCTACAAATCGCGATTGACAAATGTATAGCAGCAGAACAGACCAGAAGCCAGTATCTAGCATTTTATCCAAAGGAAAAAAGCGCAAATCTCTACCACGAGGCAGAGAAAATTAAAATGGTGTCGCAAGCAAAACAGAAATCTGTAAAGAAAGGAAGCTATCCTTCGCAAGCATTTTCGAACTCTGCACATGCGCACTACGCACCAAAATGCGAGACATTCAAGAAGATGTCTGCATGCGTGTATGTCACAATTACGTCATGACAACAACGCAATTATGTGTCACAGATGTGGTAACACCCACTTAAAGGGGAATTGTCCAGCTTTTGGCAAACAATGTTTAAAATGTCAGAAACTCAACCATTGAGCTTCACAATATCAATCAACTTCTACATTCCTCCTACACACAAAAAGTATCACAAAGTACGAGCTATGGACAATGACTGGATGACTACAGTGTATGTTAACACAATTCCAATCACTTTTAAATTGGATACCGGTGGCTGGGTGAATCTTTTGATTCCAAGGACCTGTCCAAGATCAAGAGTCATTATGATTCCTCCAGAATGCTCATTGCGTGATTACAATGGCAACCCCATTTTTTCACATGGATCCTGCTACCTAAGTGTCACAAACAGATACATTCACCAACAACTAACGTTCAAGATTGTCAATGATACTCGTCCATCATTACTTGGAGCACAAGCATGCAAAGATTTGCAACTCATACAAAGAATCTTCATGAATACCTATCAATCTAGTGCACTCAGTGATGATGCTCAGCAACTCTTACAGCAATACCCAAATGTTTTTCAAAGTATGGGCACGTTACCTTTTCAGTATACAATCCAACTGAAAAAGGATGCCAAATCGATGATCCATCCACCTAGACGTGTTCCTGCTCCACTTAAAGAAAGCTGAATTGTCAAGATTTCAGACTCAAGGAATAATCTCTAAGGTTACTCAACATATTGACTGGGTAAGCTCCCCGATCTGTGTAAAGGTGAATTAATAATCTGTATGGACCCAAAATATCTCAATAAAAGTATGAAGAGAGAGAATTATCCAATACCAAAGAAAGAAGATATCACTGCTGAGATGGCAAATGCTAAAATATTTACCAAGCTTGATGCGTCTCAAGGATTTTGGCAGATGCAGTTAGAAGACTTCAGCAAACTTCTTTGTACTTTTAATACACCTTTTGGAAGGTACTGTTTCAATAGGATGCCTTTTGGAATCATATCTGTTTCTGATATTTTTCACAGAACAATGGAACAGATGACCGAGAACATAGAAGGAGTTCGAGTTTATGTTAACGACATAATCGTCTGGTCAGCAACAGCTGAAGAGCAAATCAAGCATCTTAAGGAGGTTTTTCAAAGAATTGACAACTATGGTTTAAAGTTAAACAAGGCCAAGTGCATGTTTGCGGCCTCATCTTTAAAATTCCTAGGGGACAGCCTAACGGCTGAAGGCATTAAACCAGATCAAGACAAAGTGCAAGCTATCAAGGCAATGCAAATTCCCAAAGATAAGAAGGCTGTCTTATGCTTTCTTGGATTTGTTAACTTTCTAGGAAAGTTCATTTCAAATCTATTGGCTAGAACAACTGCTCTACGTCAATTGATAAGAAAAAACACAGAGTTCATCTGGACTGACAAACATACTGCAGAATGGACTGATTTGAAGCAACAACTGATACAAGCTCCATGCTTATCATTCTTTGATCCTACAAAACCAAAAGTTTTAACTGATGCAAGTAAAAATGACATTGGCGTTGTTTCACTGCAACAAGACCATTTTGATAATTGGGTTCCTATTGCCTATGCGTCAAGATCGATGACTGACACTGAGTGCAGATACGCCCAAATCGAAAAAGAGTGTCTAGGGTTAGTCATGGGGATTTCCAAATTCCATGACTACATATATGGTCTACCCAAATTCACAGTGGAAACTGACCATCATCCACTAGTACACATCATAGAACAAAACTTAAATGACATGACTCCCAGACTTCAATGTTTAATGATGAAAATGAGAAGATACGATTTCACACTGAAGTATACACCAGGTAAAGCATTAGTAATTGCTGATACTTGCTGATAATTGCTGAGGTCAGTCAACACTGACATTCTCCAACAAGAATCCATCAATTATGTTGATTCACATTTGCAGCTATTCAAAGAATTACTACCTGTATCAGATGTCAAATTTCAGCAAATTTGCATTGAAACACAGAAAGATATTACGTTGATGAAAGTTATGAAACATGTTCATGAAGGATGGCCCAAAGGCCAAATATCCATCAATATCTACAATGTCCACAATATCCATCTATTCAATCAGAACTGACTATTGTAGGTGGTATACTGCTGAGACAAGATCGCATTGTAATTCCACATAGCATGCGTTCTGAAATGCTGTTGAGATTACATGAGGGCCATCTAGGCATTGACAAATGTAGAAGACATGCCAGACAGTTTATCTATTGGCCTGGTATCAACATGATCTCGTAACATCACCATGGATCAAGGTTGATGCTGATCCTTTTTCACTTTTTGGGAAAAGACTATCTTGTAGTCATTGACTATTTTTCCAATTTCCTGAGATAGTGAAACTGAACGACATCACATCCAACAATGTCATAAAGGCATGTAAGGAGATTTTTGGCCAACATGGTATTCCCAGTATCGTAATGCCTCATAATGGCCCTTGTTTCTCAAGTCATGAATGGCATGATTTCTCATTGAAATACAATTTTCAACATGTTACTTCAAGCCCTCACTTTCCGCAATCGAATGGGAAAGCAGAGAAAGGTGTTCACATCATGAAACAGCTACTTAGCAAATCTAACGAATCTGATTCTGATTTTTACTTAGCTTTACTCAATTACAGAACATCTACTCTATCAACAGGCTTATCTCCATCTCAAATGTTGTACAACAAAGTGTTGAGAACAACATTATCTCAATTACACTTTGCTGATCAAGAACAGCAAGATCTTTTTAAAAGAATGCAAAAACAGAAAATGAGTCAGAAAAGATATTTTGATCAACATTCAAAAGAACTGTCTACTCTATCTGATGATGACATAGTTAGATTCAGAGTTCCTGATAATTCTTCCCAAGATCTTATCTGATCAGAACTTCTGATGGAACCATTCTAAGAAGAAATAGAAGAGACCTACTTCACGTCAAAGATGCTGTCAACATTTTTCCAGATCTTGATTTGAATCAGACTGTTTTCCAACAACTTGAAAGAAGAATGCAATCCAATGTACTGATTCACAACAAACTGGATAATTCTTCATCACCTTTGAAGTTGAGAAGATCGACAAGGAGAAGAGGAAAACCCAGTCGTCTGAATTTGTGAACTTTTTCAATAATCTAGTGATTACTGTATACTGTTCACACTGCGTTTCTTATGTAACTTTTCTTTTCAAATATTTCAAAGAAAATGTTAAAAAGACAGGGGGATGTAGTGATATTCAGATATAAATATACATGATCAATGTATGTAAATGTAGTGCAGTCATTGCAACACTAGATGACTCACAGTCAAATATTATAAGAACTGGTTTCCCGCCTTTTCTAAGTCAATGATGATGTGATTCAGAACAGTGAACACTCAAGACATAGAATAGCTAGAGTGAGAGAAGTTAGAACTAGTTTGTTATAATAGTGCATAGTTATATAGTTATCTGTATTGTACTTTAATTCTTTATTGTTAATTTAGTATTGAGTAAAAGGACTCACAGTTTGTTATTTTATTACTCATTAAATAGTTCATCTTTCAACAAGAAGACTATGGTCATTTTATACATCCTGGTGGATTCAAGAGTAATGTACATATTTTAGATAAGTCATTATTTAAAATATAACAAAGCGTACTTATTAAGTAACAGGAAGTAATGCAATGGAAAATACATAATGAACTGGATTTTATACTACTCCGCCAGCATATTTGAAGAAGAGTGGGCTCGTAAAATGCAGCATATAGCCTGCCTGCCCTCAATGTGTCGCCCATTTGAAGGGGGATGGTGGAGGCATTGGATGGCCTGCCATTGAGCCATTAAGGTCCTTAATTGACCAATTATGCCCTATGTTTTTTCCTGGATGGAATGATATGTCTAAAATGTACGCAGAACAATATTTTTGCATGCACCTCGGTACATGGAATAATAAAACAAATACAAATGCAATAATAGCCACTTGAGTGCCCTCCTCCCAGTCCTGTCACAATTGTACCCATGGTAGGGGGAGGCCCACTACAGGTGGATAGCCTGGCAGCTTTTACTGGGGCGCAGGCAAGGAGAAGACTCAGGGACTGGCTATAATTCCAACTGTGGCCACCGCTCGAAACTGGCTCTGCTGGGGCGACAGAGCTGCCAGCCAAACCAATTAGCTGGCAGCTCTTTGAGGTGGGACTTCCTCTCCAGGTGCAGAAACAGAAATATTGCCTCAGTAAATGTAAAATGGCTGCCTGGCTGTCAGCATTTTGGCGGGCAGGCTCCAAACCAACTTTTATTCTGGGGGTTCGGGACGGCAGAGCATATGCTAACCTGTAAAATCCAGCACAATGGTATTAAATATTAAGCCATTACTTGAGTTATTTCTCTGCTTCTTTTTTCTGTTGTCATTTAAATACTTTTGATATTTTGTGCCAATTATAGTAAATGATCTATTTTTCGTTCCCAACAGCATTGCTGCTGTTCAGCATTATTAAAGGAAAGAACAATCTATGCCGGGAAGCCATGGAGTTCACACTGAACAAGAAATGATCCATGCCCTTCTATCAATACACAGAGATCTGAACCTGCAAATAGAAATGAACAAACCTGCCTTTCGCAAACAAATGCTGTGGAGGAGGATCTACTTTCTGATAGAAACTGAGATCAGATCCAATGACATCCTGGGTTTGGTTTCCTATCAATTTATATTCCCCTCCCCCTTCAGAAAAGTAGTTACTCCCAGTAGTTAATATCATTAACTAAATAATGTGGGACATCTACTGGAGTGGTCTGTTACATCAAATGTGCTTATATATACGCAAATTGATTTTGTTGCACACTGCACATTCTTGTTCTTTTTTGTACTTCTTTAAAGGTAATATTATTTTCAGAAGTTTTCAGCAAATGATAGGTAAAGATCAATTTTAATTGATCCCAATTTAACCAGACAGGGTGGTGTGGAGACCTCCTACTTCTTTTTTTTTTTAATTTAGATTACCCAATTATTTTTTCCAATTAAGGGGCAATTTAGCGTGGCCAATCCACCTACTCTGCACATTTTTGGGTTGTGGGGGCGAAACCCACGCAGACACGGGGAGAATGTGCAAACTCCACACGGACAGTGACCCAGAGCCGGGATCGAACCTGGGACCTCAGCGCCGTGAGGCGGTTGTGCTAACCACTAGGCCACCGTGCTGCCCTGAGACCTCCTACTTCAGACCCTGCAGCAATACATCTACGTTGATGCCATCCTCGGTGGTGTGTCCTGGCGACATACCTTTTTCGCCAGGTGCACGGCCTAAACTATGGCGTGCAGCTCCTGTTCATAAACTTGAGGCGTCTTTGTAATTCTTTGCAGGCATTGCCCATCTTCTTTCGCAGTCGGGAACATGCTCGCCTTGCACAGCAGCTCTCCCATTTCGGGAGTAGTGACTGTCGTCAGGAAGCCACTGCTCCGGAATCTGTACCTCCACCAACGTCTTTTTGGGTGGCTGGTGGAGAGGTGGGCTGTGGCTGCAATGCTCACCAGGATTAGGACGTGCTGGATGGCGAAAGAGTGAGCTTGATGACATCCCAAAAATTGGCATGCCGCGCAAAGGTGGATGTTGGCTGTAACCTCAGAAACATTGGCCATGACCTCCATGATCTCAAAACAATCATACTCAGACCTGATGGCATTCATGGACTTGAGGTGTGTGGTTTACCCCATCTGAACGTACCCCTGCTCAGACAGAATTTCACATTGACCCCAAGCTCCACACCCCGCCACTTGGGAGCCAGAACCCCGCCGTCTGAGCTGCCCTCCTACCCTTTCACATTACACAGAGGAGTTTCCTGTATGGGCTGCTGCTGCACACCGTTCACTTCTTTCCCCTCGCCCATGGCCTGGACACACCTTGGCGTCTGGAGGCAGAGGTCCATACTGGAGATCGCCCTATTGAGGAGTACTCCCTCTTAAACAAGAGGACCTGCGATGGAGCGGGTTGCATGCAGAAGTCCCATACAGCCTTAGATTGCATTGGTTCACGGAATCCCAAGATGCTTGCCTTTTTTGCAGCCTTGTGGAGTCGGTGGACCATGCATATGTAAGTTCTTATAGACTGAACTCCCTTTTCAGTTTTTTGAAAAACTTTTTATTACAGTTTTGTTTGCACTTCAGCCCCACGCTCCTGATTCACAGGTACCCAGTGCAGACAGGGGTGGGGAAGGAGGAGGATCTCCTTTTAAACCTGCTCTTGGGCCTAGTAAAACTTGCCATAAACAGGTCCAGGCATTCCGCAACTGAGGAGGTAATCCGGCCCAACAGTCTGCCCCTCTACCGTGACGGCACTGGCCGCTGGATGTCCCTGGAGACGGAACATGTGGTTTCCACGGGCACTATTGAGACCTTCCACACCCACTGGGCCCTGCACCGTCTGGACTACGATATCAACCCTTAAATCACATTTTAGTTTGCTGTTTTTAGTCTCATTTTTGTTTTTGTTTAAGGCAGCATCCCTTTAAGGAGATTTGTCCCTCAATTTAATTGATTTAGTCTATTCAGTTTAATCAAAATAGTTGGAGGCAGGGTGGGTGGGAGGATCAGTAAAATGGTGGCTGAAGGTGTTGGGAAACACCTTCCCAATGTGCCCCTACCACCGCAGGTTATTATGAAAGGTGGGAGTACCAGCGGCTCGGCGGCATCATTGCGTACCAGGACGCAGGTACAGTAGACACCATTTGCATATCATTAACAGGCCCGATCTGGTATTCTCTCGGGCCTCCGCGATTCTCCGCCCCCGATGGGCTGAGTTTCCAACAGTCTAGTTCACTTCTGCTTTTAAAGATTCATGAAACCGGCATCACGGTTGCTGAGGGAGGGAGTGGGGATACGGAAAATGTCCAACATCGTCATAGTTTGTTGACAGTTGTGCCGCTGGCCAGGGGACTTCTGCCAGGGGGGTTTGGGAGGTAGGCTGTGTTGTTGGGATGGACTGGCACGGAACACCATTGCCACAGCCAACAAGGCAGCCATGCAGCTGCACACACAGCTAACAGCCCACTTTAAACTTTGTGCCACGGATCGTATAGGTGTCCCCCCCCCTTTGGGTACCCTCTGGCCCCAGCCGACCCATCAGCTGTGGGGCACACTCCAGCACAACCAGTGCCACCTTGTTGGCTGGGATAAGTGTGTGTGGGAGTGTAATGTGTATGTGCGCCTGCAGCTTGTCCGCCTCCTGAGTGTCGATCACGGTCCCGCGAATTCTGCACCATTTTCATTGGAATCGATTGTGTTCCATACGATACTGGTGCTAGCCCCTTAATAGTAACGGAATCGGTCCAGGTGTGGCGCCAATTTTTCTGTCATGAAAGTCCACGAATTCTGCGTTGGCGTCAACACTTAGTCTCAGAAACTGAGAATCCGGCCCATGTCCTTCTCCTTGCACTCACAGCAATATTCACTTCTATTAGTGTTGCAGGTAGTTGTCGGCCTTCTGCTAAGACCAGTAGCTTTAGGATGTGCGTCACCATCGTCAATTGGACAGTGGTCCTGGCGGCGGCTTTTGTAATGTGGCTGTCAGTAAAATCCCATCCAGAGGCACCTTGTTCACTCACATGGAATGGGACCTGCATTTGGTTCCATCAGCAGGACACAGTGTGTGCCAGTAAACCCCTGGCCATTATATTAAATTTAATACTATGATTAAAACACCTTGGAGGGGGGAAAAATTTCACTCATCCCAAAACCCTCAAAGCCAACTGAATGACTGCTCCACAGTTTGGCCTATTGCCAACCTGAGGCCTGAGCTAAATTTGGCTTTGGGCTTCAACTGAGTGGTGCTGCCAAGAAGGGAGTGCCAAACTGGTACCTGACTGCAGCTTGCTGATCGGGGAGGGTGGTAAATCAGGCGGTTCATGGACAGATGAAATTGGAGATCAAGGTGTTGCATTGAGGATGTGCAATTCATTTAATTTCGGGTTTGTGAAGAGCTGACATCTTCTTACAAGACAATGCTCTTCCAGTCAATAGCACCCTGCAGCATAGAGATGCCTGTAATACCAGTGAAACCAAGCACTCACTCCACCAACTTGTCTCTGGAAAGAGAGAAAGAAATATAATTCGTTGCCTTTGAATAGATGGACTCAGTGACCTCTCATAAGCAATGGTGGACAGCAAACGGGGTGATGTTGCAGGCCGGAAGCTGCTAGATGCTTAAAAGTTCATTGCTACGGCCAATTTCATCGCCACTGACAATTCGATCTATGTCTTGTTCTAAGGTTGTAATTATGACTGGGCTCCACTGATTGAATTAAGTGAGGAAGTCCTTATTGAAGCACAAGACCTCACACCTTGGGCTGGATTCTCCGTTTGAGAGACTAAGTCCCCATGCTGGCGCTAAAACGGAGGTGTTTTATACCAGGAAAACAGATGCATAACAGGCACCGATTCGCCATTTTGCTGGGGGCTAGCAGGGAGTTGGGTTAGAGCTCCGAGCTCTAGCTGGCGAATAGGCCCAGAATATTTGTGGGTCCGTGGCCACGCATGACAACGGTGGCGACCTGCAGCGGCCACGCTGTGCTTCATGGCGGATTCAGCCTGAGGACCTGGACTGCAAAAATAGTATCCCTCTTCAGCCGCTTGCGTGTCCCGAACCCCGCCCCCCCCCCTCAGTGCCCCCAACCCCGATTGAAGCCCCGCCTGCCCGCGGATAGGCCCTTCCCTGACTGTGGTGGCGCTGGACTGAGTCTGCAGCCGCCATGCTAAGTTCACGGTGGGTGAGACCACGCGTGTCCAATGTCTTCGGGAAATCGGCCGGTCGGGGATAGAGCATCGGTGGCGGGCATCAGACAATGTCCTGAGGATGAGGTTATGTGGCGCGGCATACTCTTAGAGTTCGCCGCTTTTCAGGGGATGGAATATCGCGAAAGTGACCACGCCCCCGATTTTGGCATCATCGGGGATTCTCTGCCCCCCCTCGCCGAACACGATTTCAGCGTCGGGGAGCGGAGAATCCAGCCCCTTGTTCCTCACTGACCATTAAGCACATGAACCTGTTCTCTGAGTATCCTGGGCTGATATGGCCTCCTCATGAGAATCCTCCTCCTCTTCCTCCCTCATTCTCTTCTGCAAGCCCTCTGTTCATTCTCCCAGTCATGGTCCAAGGGGAATGTGTACCAGTGTACCCATGTCTGAGAAGTAAGCAAAAATGTCCTTCAATATCTGCCACACCACTTCCGATGGACTTTTACAACCTAAAAAAATTGATAAACAGCATCAAACACTTGTAGAACAGTAACAACAGACAGAAGAACTCAGCCAGTGCCTAATTTGTAAATGGTTAATGATCATTTTGAATAGAACAAGAAGTCGTACAACACCAGGTTAAAGTCCAACAGGTATGTGATGAACCATCAATCGAACGCGAGACGAGTTGCTGTACAAAAGATAGTCTTTAATAAGCTAGAAGTTAGCCCTGCGGTCGACTACAGTAAATGGACGACCACCGGGCGTTCTGGGTATTTGTACGTCGCTCTGGAGGCGGGGTTAACTCAGCCTCTCGACCAATCGGAGAGCTGTCACAAGACTGGTCTCAACCAATCGGTCGAGAGGCACATGACCGACCAGGGCCAATGGTAAGCCAGTGTTCTGCACCAATGGCAGACAGCTATGCAAATCATACCACCACATTCACCCCTTGCGGAGAAAGAAGCCGGGGGGGGGGGCGTGTCAATGAGAGCTGGGGGCGGGGGGAGAACTGGTGGTATGAGTAGAAGCCAGAGAGGGGAGAAAATTTTTTTTTGGCTTCCCACTGGCCCAGACAATTAACAATAGTACATGGAGTTGTTGTAAATTAAATAAACTCGATCAGCCTTTTCGTGGCATGTGACATCCTGGCAGACCGCAGCAGTGGAGTTGGTGACGTTGGTTCAGCCGATGGTGGTGGTTCCGCTGATGTCCTGGAGTCCGGGAGCGATGGTCCTTGAACAGTCTCCGTCACCCAGGCTGGTGGTGGAGACGCCATGGATGGGGAACGGGTGGCCAGGGTGGGGCGCTGGGGGAAAAAAAACAGGGGGGGTATGTGGTGAAGGGGGGAAGGCCGCACGCCGGCGGGTGCCAGGTCCCGGAGGGAGACCGTGTCCTGCCGACCGTCGGGGTACTCCACGTATGCATACTGCGGGTTAGCGTGGAGTAACTGGACTTGTTCCACCAACGGGTCGGACTTGTGCACCCGCACATGCTTACGGAGCAAGATGGGTCCGGGGGCGGCCAGCCACGTCGGGAGAGGGGATCCGGAGGATGACTTCTTGGGGAAAACAAGAAGACGTTCATGAGGTGTCTGATTTGTTGTGGTACAGAGGAGTGAGCGGATAGAATGTAGGGCATCGGGTATAACCTCTTGCCATCGGGAAATAGGGAGATCTCTGGACCGGAGGGCCAGTAGTATGGTCGTCCAGATGGTACCATTCTCCCGCTCGACCTGTCCGTTACCCCAAGGGTTATAGCTGGTCATCCTGCTAGAGGCGATGCCCCTGTTGAGCAGGAATTGATGCAGCTCGTCGCTCATAAATGAGGTCCCCCGATCGCTATGTATGTATGCGGGGTAGCCGAACAGGGAGAAGATGGAGAGGAGGGCCTTAATGACGGTCGATGTGGTCATGTCGGGGCAGGGAATGGCGAAGGGGAAGCGGGAGTATTCGTCGCTTACCGTCAGGAAGTAAATGTTGCGGTTGCTAGAGGGAAGGGGCCCCTTGAAGTCAATGCTGAGACGTTCGAAGGGACGGGATGCTTTGATCAGATGTGCGCGCTCGGGGCGGTAGAAGTGCGGTTTGCACTCTGCAAAGATGTGGCAGTCACGGGTTACTGTCCTGACTTCCTCGATGGAGAAAGGCAGGTTGCGGGCCTTTATGAAATGGTAGAAACGGGTCACCCCTGGATGGCAGAGGTCCGCGTGGAGGGAGCGGAGGCGGTCTATCTGCGCGCTGGCGCAGGTACCGCGGGACAGGGCATCAGGAGCTTCCCAGGACGATACAAGATCTCATAGTTGTACGTGGACAACTCGATCTGCCCCCGTAAGATCTTGTCATTCTTAATCTTACCCCTCTGTGCATTATCAAACATGAAGGCCACTGACCGTTGGTCTGTGAGGAGGGTAAACTGCCTGCCGGCCAAATAGTGCCTCCAATGTCGCACAGCTTCGACTATGGAGAAGAAGGCCATGGAGAAGGGTGGCCGCCAGAGCTACTTCTGATGCGTCGCTCTCGACCTGGAAGGGGAGGGACTCGTCGATGGCACGCATCGTGGCCTTTGCGATGTCCGCTTTGATGCGGCTAAAGGCCTGGCAGGCCTCTGTCGATGGTGGGAAGGTCGTGGTTTGAATGAGGGGATGGGCCTTGTCGGCGTAATTGGGAACCCATTGGGTGTAGTAAGCGAAGAAACCCAGGCAGCGTTTGAGGGATTTGAGGGTATTGGGGAGAGGGAGTTCCATCAGGGGGCGCATGCGTTCGTGGTTGGGGCCTATCAGTCCGTTACGCAGTACGTAGCCGAGGATGGCTAGACGGTCGGTGCTAAACACGCACTTATCCTTATTGTATGTGAGGTTAAGGGTTGTAGCGGTTCAGAGGAATTGCTGGAGGTTGGCGTCATGGTCCTGCTGGTCGTGGCCGCAGATGGTGACATTATCGAGATACGGGAATGTAGCCCGTAATCCGTACTTGTCGACCATTCGGTCCATCTCCCGTTGGAAGACCGAGACCCCATTTGTGACACCGAATGGAACCCTAAGGAACTGAGGACAAAGTGAAAAATGCAAGACGATACTTTGAATGCGAGCATTTGCAGGTTATTAAGTCTTTAAGACTCACATTCAAAGTATCGTCTTGCATTTTTGACTTTGTCCATATGTATGTTTCTGGAACCTACCTCTTCATTCACCTGAGGAAGGAGCAGTGCTCCGAAGGCTAGTGATTTGAAACAAATCTGTTGGACTTTAACCTAGTGTTGTAAGATTTCTTACTGTGCTCACCCCAGTCCAACACCGGGATCTCCACATCATAAATATATAAAGCCATAGAAAAACATAGCATTCTTTTAAATTGCAGAATTATAGACATTACAGAAACAATTGAGTTATGGAGCAGCATGTTATTCAGACCAGCAAATGTTCTTTTCAATATCACTGTCCAAAAGCCTTGCAGGCTTCAAGAATCTACACATATATTTACAATGAATGGCGTGTGTCATATCTTGACTGTTGTACGGCTGGTAAATGGTTGTGGATAAAAAGGATAGATCCATTTAAAGCACAGATGATTATTTTAAATAATGCATAAAGGTTGAAACATATTTAGGTGGGTGGAATAAATTCTTTAGTAATTTGAATCCAGTAAACATTATGCTAGGGATTTGAGGGTAAGGAACATTGATCTGAGGACAAAAGAGATCACATATAATATGGGGCTGATTTTCAGCCTGCGATCATCGTCAGAGAGAACAGAGACGTGGGCAGAAAATCCAGGGAGAATCACTTTTCCCAATTTTCCCCACCCTTGCCAGCAACGTCACGAGGTTCACGTCCACAAAAAGCGGATACCACATTAAAATCAATTATAGTAATTTTGATGTTATTTATAAACCTCTCCACCACATGATTCCCACCTTACTAAATATTTATACTCAGGTCGACGGGTTTTATAACAGCTTTTTAAAAATGTGTAACATTCGAGGAGATATATAGCCCCTGTGGGAAAGCGACATGCCCGGGCAGTGCTCTGGCACTGCCCCCTGGCACAGGCTAGCCTGCCAGGTTGGGCCGCATTTTAAATACACCAATGGGGTTCCTTCTTGCTGCTTTGTGTGTATTCAGCTGTGTGAGGTTAAGATAGGACAATATTGAGCTTCATGATGACATTGTTGGTGTCAAATCAGCATTGCACACTGATTGACATTGTGACCTGCCTTCTCTGCATACTTCCAGTAGATGTTTAGCGTACATGCACAAACATTCCCACTAATATGGCACCTAGTGTGATTTGGCCTAGAAGTGCGAATGCCTGGGCCAGCGGAGCCACTTAAGAATTCCAAGAGCACGAGCATCATCCCGAAAAAAAAAGTGCCTTAAAGTCCAATTTCTTTTTCATCTGCTTGATAAGGTTATTGGGAAAAAAGTGCTAAAGTATTCGGAAAGACGATTGAATTCAAATCTGCAATGGCTTTATTGTACTTATTTCTGACTCTCAAAATATGCATTTCAAAATGAACCTGAGTCACCACTGACGCAGAGTGACAGGTATGTACCATCTAGATGTACTGCACAACTCGCCAAGCTTCCTTCCACAGCATCTTCCAAACACACAACCGCTGCCACTTCGAAGGACAAGGGCAGCAGACACATGGGAACGCCACCACCTGAAAGTTTTCCTTCAAGTCATGCACCATCCTGATTCGGAACTATATCGCTGTTCCTTCGCCATCACTGGGTCAAAATCATGGAACTCTCTCTAACAGTACTGTTACATTACCTTACATAATATATATATTACTCTCTTGAACCAGCCGAGTTGTTGAAATGAGTAATAGTCTTCTTTTAAATACAAACTAATTTATTGAGTAATATAAATAAATATTGTGAGTTCTTTAACTTAATACTCAACTAGTAAATAAAGAAATAATTGTAGAGATAACTAATTAAATTATACAATACAATGCTTTGATAGCAATTAACTTCTCTCTCTAGATTTACTGTGACTGTTCTCTCTGCACTCCTGATACACACTGTCATCAGAAAGAGCGGGGAAACCATTAATATAGGTTCTGATAGTGAGACCGCTAGTGTTCAATTGATTGTACTGCATTACATATATTGATCATGTATATTGATATACAGAGATCACTACAAATACTGCAATTGTCCAGGGAAAATTTAGCCTTCTGGAAAATTGCCGGGGAAACCTGGGTACTTTCCGAGAGGGATTCCCCAGTGCATCTTTGGGCTACTCCCTAATTCCAGTGCTGGGGAGCCAGGAAGTTATCACATTATTTGGTTAAATATAATTAAGGTAACAAGGGTAGCGCGGACGAATCTCAGGTCCAGAGGTCTGATGACAGACCCAAAGAGTTGAACTTGTTTTCATCAAATGAACTGCAGCGGTTCAAGACCTTCTCAAGGGGAATTAGGGATGGGAATAAATGTTGGCTTTAACTGTAATGCCCACATCCCAAGAAAGAATTAATAAAAAGCACTCTATAGTAAAAGATAAAATATACGCAATAATTGGAAAGCTGCAAGTGGCTCTTTAATCAAAGACATCCATTAAACACTCACATACCAATGATCTTTTTAGCTTTTAAAATATGCTAATTTGCATCGCATAAAGCAAACATTTTGCATATAAGCCAATATTGCCAATATTGACTGCCCGAAAGAGAAATTCAAAGTAAGAACAAACTTATGGGAGTTTCTTGCTCCACATTGTTTCGGAATAAACTTAAAAGAAAATCAAATCTAATCTCCTTTTAAACTTTTTGGGTTTTCATACAGGGAAGCAACTGCTTTTCTCAAAGGTTTTAAAGCCATCTTTCATATAAATAGATGTATTGATTTACGATCCAGACCTTGCATGTGAAGATTTAGACTTTTTAAATACATATTGGCATTTTCTGGGAGTGCAGTTTATTTTGAGTGTATTTGGTTTTGTAGATCAATGTCTGTGTGTCAGGACACTGACTGTAACAAAGCAAGCCTTTCATTAAAACACCTCCTGGAGCTGATCTGAGTTGTTTCTGGATGACTGCTTCCCTGTTTTTACAATTGGCTATTAGATATGAATCATTTGTGTTGCTTTGTTACTGACTAGATTTCAGTGTTACACTCATACTTAAATTGTGCAGAAACCAATTTTATTCTTTCTGGCCTGGGAGATTATTTCTACATTTTGTTTTTATTATTGCTGTAGATCTATATTTACTATATTAAAGAAAGCTCTACAATATTACAGAGAATATAACAATGCTGGAGGGAGCACAGGAAGAGTTGAACATGTGCTCAATTTTCATGCTGATGTTCTTGGGAATGTGGCATAGTTCAACTACAGGAATACTCAGGTTTTCCTTTCATTTTGCTAGATTAATGTCATCGACATTTGCTCTGTTTTTTCAGCTTCTCTGCATGTTTCACTATATTTATAACTTCCTCAAAATGGCATTCCGTGGCACTTGCGTCCGAACAAAGTCAGAGATTTCAATCGCCTTGTCGGATGGTTCCTAGTGCAGCACAATTGTCCAGGGGAAATTTGGCCTTCTGGACAATTGCCGGATAAACCTGGGAACTTTCCGAGAGGGATTCCCCAGTGCATCTTTGGGGTACCCCCTATATCCAGAGCTGGGGAGCCAGGAAGTTATCACACTGTTTAGTTAAATATAATTCAGGTAACAAGGACAGCACGGACGAATCTCAGGTCCAGAGATCTCGGGCTAGGTTCTCCGCTGCCCGATGCTAAAATCGCGTTCGACGAGGGGGTGGAGAATCCCCGATTACGCCAAAATCGGGGGCGTCGCTGCTTTTGCGATGCTCCGCCCCCTGAAAAGAGGCATGCTCCAGGAGTACGTTGCACGCTGTGTCCACGGTTTCAAGCCATTGCCTGGGGCCTGCCCCACGATGCTCCGTCCCCAACCGGCCAAGTTCCCGACGCGTGGGACACGTGTGGTCTCACCCATCGTGAACTCAGCGTGGTGGCTGCGGACTCAGCCCAGCGCCAGCACAGTCGGGGGGAGGGACGATCCGCGGGCAGGGGGGGGGGGCATTCCAGGTCGCGCGAGTGGCCGAAGGGAGGTACTACTTTTGCGATCCTCGGCTGCATCTGCCATTTTGCACGGCGCGGCCACTGCAGGCTGCCCCAATACGCATGCGTGGCCACAGACCTGGCAATGCCCCAAGTTGTATTGGCAGCTAGAGCTGGGAGCGCTACGCAACCTGGCTGCTAGCCCACCCCCCCCCCCCCCCCCCCCCCCCCCCCCCCCCCCGCCAGAGCAGGGAGTCGGTGGCCGTTTTGCAGCAGTTTTCCTGGCCTAAAACACCACCGTTTTCACGTCAGCGTGGGGACTTAGTCTCCCAAATGGAGAATCCAGCCCTTCAGTTCTGATGACAGACCCAAAGAGTTGAATTTGTTTTCACTGAAACAAAGATAATTGGGAGAAGGATATCACTCAGGACTTTAGATTCTGAGAAGCTTAGGTGATCAATAACTAAAATTATGATCAGAGAACTAGAGACACCGATTTAAAATTAACATGCCTTAAACTGAGACTAGAGATAATGATTTTTGTTTCAATTAGATTTTAGAAATGGGAAACAGATTCACAACAAATTGGGTTAGCGAACGCTGATAGGTTTGTGAGATAGCTATAAATTGAAGTAACCCATTACAAATTACTCCTGGGACCCAGGCAGATTAGGAATGTTTCCTATGGGGGTGATGATGCACAGAGAAAATTGAACTGCTGGACAGTGAGTAGGTGGAATGCAGAGATAAACTGTTATAGAGTTACTGTTGGAGGCCAGGTCCATTTTTATGGTGCAACCTCAGTTAATGATGGCCTCATCTGAAACAGATATCCAGGGGCAAACTTATTTTGTCATTGATTCCCAACCCAAGCTTCCCAGCATTGTAAATGTGATTCTTGCTGAAAAAACAAATATGCTGTTGAAGGGCATGTTTCACTGGGAGCATCCCGCCGGAACCGAAAGTCCTGATTCCTGACCGCCGTTACGCCTCTTGAGATCTAACCAGATCTCGCGAGGTGTCACGATCTGGACCCCGCCCACAATGGGCAGGACCCCATCCCACACGGTTAAGTGAGTTTAAAACCCCACGTGGTCATGCTGACGCTAGATCAAGCAGCCACTTGGCATCTATTGGCCTTGCCGAGGAGACCCCAGATTAGTACTGGTCTCCACAGACAGGCATCATGAATACCGGCACTGGGGGGGGGGGGGGGGGGGGGGGGGTCCTCTCAGGGGATTGGAGGCCCCCAGGTGGTCAGCCTCTGGGCATAGTAGCACCCCGGCACTGATGGTGTCACCTGGGCACCTTGCATTGCCAGCCTGGCACCCTCAGTGCCACCATGACAATGCCACTCAGGTAATATCCTGTCACTGCCAGGCTTCCCAGGTAAAACTGCCAGGCTGGCATTTTGCTCTTCAGTACATGCTGTCTGCTGACAAACAGTGCTCCAAAAACTAGATTACATCATGACACACATCATTTCCTATGATGATGCATACTACACTATTTGTATATTCAGCAGTATGTTAATCAATAGTAAAGAAATTAAAGTCATATCATAACATCTCTATTCTTAAATAAGGAGATATACCACATCGCTGAGGCACTTGCTGGCATCCATCAGTGTCAACATCAGAGGTAAAGCATCTCAAGCTCACTCTGGCAATCCCTCCCACTCAAGGAAACAGCCAGGAGTCCTCAGGCACCAACAGGGAGGAGGATCAATTGGTGCACACCCCAAGACCATTTGGCCAGATGATTCCAGGAGTGTCCCGCCCAACCAAATCCTCTCTTCCTGTGACCCCCTTCAGCTCCACAGGTTGGGGAGGATGTCACTGCCACACAGCAGCACACCAAAAGCAGGCTGGGGCCCACCAAGTCTCATCCCTCCAGTGGACACCCTTCAAGGTCATCACAGACAACAGGGCATACCAATCAGCAGGCTGTCTCTGCACCATTTTGGATGGTGGATATGCACCATGGCAAAGTGGCAGGGTTAGAAAGGTCAAGAAGGTATAGTTGCACAGTATGAGCATGGATGTTGACCACTGGCCAATATTTTAACGAGTGTAAATAAACTCCCATCAATGTCACCAAGTCTATGGCTCTTTGATATGATGAGCAGTCTAAAGTGAAAACTTGATTCCTGCACAAGATAAAGGCATGTTTCTCAGTCTCAGGCCTTCTCCGTGTGATGTGTACAGACTTCCCAGTTCACTGATGGTGCGCCTTCACAGTGACTGGACACATCAGTCACGCCTGCATCGTGGTGGGGATTAGCATTGCTGCCAGAATGCCTTGGGCAGGTGCCACAGAATTCCATAATTCTCACTGTGTGCTTTCTGCACTTTTAAGGTGTGGCAGGCTTTCGCTGCTGCATCATCATGATATGACCCTGATCATTGAGAGCAAGCAAGCTGCTACCAGTGATGAATCATAGAATAGAATTTACAGTGCAGAAGGAGGCCATTCAGCCCATTGAGTCTGCACCAGCCCTTGGAAATAGCACCCTACCCAAGCCCACACCTTCATCTTATCCCCGTAACCCCACCCAAACTTTTTGGACACTAAGGGGCAATTTAACATGGCCAATCCACCGAACCTGCACATCTTCGGACTGTAGGAGGAAACCGGAGCACCCGGAGGAAACCCACGCAGACACGGGGATAATGTGCAAACTCCGCACAGACAGTGACCCAAGCTGGGAATCGAACCTGGGACCCTGGACCTGTGAAGCAACTGTGCTAACCACTATGCTACTGTGCTGCCCACTTCATCACTCACCTAATGTAGAAGCAACGCTCTGAAAGCTCGTGATTCCAAATAAACCTGTTGGACTTTAACCTGATGTTGTAAGACGTCTTACTGTGCCCACCCCAGTCCAATGCCGGCATCTCCACATCAACCTGGAATGGAGGGACTATGGGCATCCACTGCATCTCCATGACAGAAATCTTATCATAGAGAGTATATGAGCTGCCAGCAGTAGGACATGAGTCAAATTCTCTCAGATGTTATGTGAAGATTATGGGGTGTCTTCATTGCCCTCTACAAATCTAGTGATTATGAGGACATCTCAAGCATGCCTGCCTCGTCTGGCTATCACATGGTCTCTTGGCTGTCATCCTTGCCTTCAAGTACCTCCTCAGCCTCAATACTATTGATGCCCTCCTCATTGGAGATGTGCAGCTCTCCATCTTGTCTCAGACAGTTCCTCACCGGGTTACAGCGCCAGAACGCAGCAGATAATGCATGACACCTTCTGTGGAATATATTGCAGGGCTCCACCAGACCAAAGAGAATCAAATTCCTGTGGTTTGCTCCACCAAACTGCAGATACAGCATGGGCCCCGCTGTGCCTTCTCTATGCTGCACTCTGAGGCCTCCACACAGGCGTCATCAGCCAAATCCTCCGTGGGTAGCCCAAAGAGCCAGCCCTTCAACCTCTGAGAAGCCTGAAAGATATCAGGGATCTGAGAGTGGTAGAGAATGTAGCAGTCATGGACACTCTCTGGGCATTGTGCGCACACCAGCGGGATGCATTTGGTATGGTCACAGAGCAGCTGAACATTCAGCAAATGGAAGCCTTTGTGGTTGACGTAATTGATTGCTCTGCCTCCCGGCTTGCATAATCCAGGTCAAAATTTACCAAGTTGTGTAGCCTTGCAAAAATGGTGACCGTGCCCTCTTGGATATACTTGTGTGAGGTCAGCAAGGCCTCAAAGAGGTTACCTGTGGATCCATGGAAGAAACATATAGCATAAAATTTGAGCATCTCAATCACTTTCACAGACACTGGCAGTGGATGCCCAAGACCCCATGGCACAAAATCCTGCAACAGGTGACCAACATGGTCCCTGCACATGTACAGTCTTCAGCAGCACTGGTTCTCGGTCATCTGCAAAATGACAAGCACCATCTGTAGATGCTGGTCTACTCATGGGCCTCCAAACGACAGTTCGCAGGGTTTCATCCTCTGCGTATGGAGGAGACCCTGCCGCCCCTTGTTCCTGAGGGTACTCCTCATGTCTTTGAAGAGCCAAGCAGCGTCAGTGCATTCTTCACCATCTACTATCCAGCCTATAAGCAATGAGGCAGACCACAGAGTCAGCAGGTTCCATCTTCCTGGTGGCCTCCTCACTACAGTATTAAAGAGCGAGACACAATGGTCACTATTTCTCTGCTAAGGACCACTCTTTTTCAAGTCATCTCCTGTGGTTGCATCTCAAGGCCCTTTTCTCCCTGCACTATCACCCATGCCCCAGGCTTTCTTCCCTCAGGGAAGCACGGTGACGCAAAGGTTAGCATTGCTGCCTCACGGTGCCAAGGACCCTGGTTCAATCCCGGCTCTGGGTCACTGTCCATATGGAGTTTGCACATTCTCCCTGTGGTTGCGTGGTTTTCACCCCCACAACCCAAAGATGTGCGGGGTAGGTGGATTGGCCATACAAAATTGCCCCTTAATTGGAAAGAATTAATTGGGTCCTCTAAATTTAAAATAAAGGTTTTACTTCCCATCACCGAAGCCCCAGGTTCCCTTCCCTCCCCTTCCCCCTGCACTACCCCAATCAGGTGTCGAAAATCCTGGCCATGGGCTCCGCGTTACAAGGTCTTTGAGTATCCACAGTTGTAAAATGTTCACGTTTTCCTCAGTGTCAACCTTCAGTCATATTGGTGACTTTTAGGATATATCTTTTTCACTGTCGTGAAATCTTCCAGTTGGGTGATTGCATCTACATATTCTCTTTAGATAACACGCCTTGCAGCTATCTCTCAATGCAGGACAACTAAGTGGCTGGTACGTTAGACTTCACACATTGCTTTGTCTAGGTGCCGTAACTGCCTCACCTATGCCTGTTGTTGCTGCAAACACTTGTACATATTATCTGCTCCCAGCTATTGCCTCGTAATTCTGCCTATTAAGCAGACGATCGACATTTAATCTTTTTTTTATCTAGCTGATCCTTTTGAAATGCTTCTATCAGAGCCGATGTGATTACTAGCTCCATTATTCTCTCAGAGAGCTTTATGTCAGAGAAATCACAGTCTTTTCCTTTGCCTCGACATCTGCTCACAAATCGGTCAATGGTTTTTTGGGCTGCTGTCCGTATGCCATCAATTTCAGTTGATGGATTCTGAAGTTGACCTTGACCTTTAGCTGAACTTGCAACATTGTTAAGAGTTTAGAAGATTTTCTCTGGTCTTTTTTCGAAAGTCCCAAAGTGTTGATGTGATAAAGACCTTCATTGGCAATTTATTTTTATTGCTTGCATGTCTGGCACAGATAGAAATCATTTTTCATTTGTTGTCTGAACAGTTGGAATTCAATATGGGTGTCTGGAACCTTCCATCTCAAAGTTGGATATTTAACCATCAGGATTTGCCACATAAGTGGCATTTATTTTAATAACTTCTCTTTGAGGAAAAACAATGCATGTTTATTGCAACTGTAGCAGTGGACCTCTCCGCTCCCTGAGTTCTGTGGCTGGAAGGTAGCTTTTCACCGACTGCACGGGATGTCTCCTGCCATGAAACTCTTTTTTGGTGAGAAAATACATGACACCTACTGGCTTTGCAGTTTTGCAACTCTAACTTGGGTCGACTTTGTGTTTATTCATTCAGTGAGCTCATGGATTTCGGGTCATTTTCAACCCAAACCATTAGTCCCAATCCAGAGAATCAAATTTAATTTGAGGGTGAGAGCCCCAGGTGAATCGATCATGACTTGTGATGCTAAACTAAAGCTATTATCAGGGCATTGTAATTTTGAAGTGACCCTAAATGACATGTTGTGTGATTGGTTAGTTTGTGTCGTGAGCAACACTGCCACGCATTGCCAATTGCTAGAAGAAGGCAACACGCATTTCAAATGGGCAATGGAGATAGCATCTGCCATGGAAAGCACTGAAAAATTGAGGGTAGCTGCAGAGGGAACAAAATGGTGCCATTTACCAATTAAAGTGGGAACCTACAGCCAGCCTTGGTGCCAAAACTACTAAATCAGTCGCAAAGTGGGAAACATTTCCAGTCACCCCCAGGACAAAAAGATTGAGTGGAGACAGTCAGATAATGATTATTAAGATGAAATATTCCCTATGTGGAGGTAACCACTCTCCTGAAACATGTAGGTTTAAGGAGACTGTCACTATTGTCACGAAAGAGGCCATTTAATGAAACAGTGCAGAGCTAAGTTAAGAATACCAAGTGACCAATCAGACAGGATGTTGTAAGTACGCAATGTGAAAGAGCCTGGCACCATTAATTCTGATATTTACTCTTTTTAATCTGAAACCAGTCAAGCCAGACCCTATTACTGTAACACTCTGTAAATGGTAAGTCCCTAAATATGGAAGTGGATACAGGGCCATCAGCCACTGTGATGGGTGAGCACACATTCCAGTACCTGAGAGTGGGTGACCAACCATTGAACCAGGAGAGCACTTTGGCCAAGTTGAAGCAGTACACAGGAGAAGCAATAAACATGAAAGGTACCACAATGTGAGCTATAGGCAGCAGTCTTCCCAGCTCCCAGTAATGAAAATAACGGGTGAAGGACTAAGCCTTGTGGACCGTGATTGGCTTAAAGAAGTAAAACTGAATTGGTCCGAGATCTTTGAAGTGCAGGCAAGGGGACTACCAGAATTGTTAAGAAAATACGTCAACGTCTTCCGTGTCGAATTCAGCAAAATCATAGGTTTGCAAGCTAATATTTACTTTGATCCAGAGGTGACACCCGATTCTTTAGGCAAAACTGGTGCTATATGGCTTACAAAGGAAAGTGGATGCTGAGTTAAACAGGTTGGAAGAACTGGGTATCGTCTAGCCAGCCAGTTCAGTTTTCAGAATGGGCATCATCCATCACCCCCATATTGAAACTGGACAAGACAGTCAATCGGGACCCCAAGATGGATAAGCATCCAACCCCGGGAATTGAAGACCTGTCTGCAAGCTGGTAGGAGGTCAATTTTACATAAAGCTGGATATATGTTACCAACAACTTGAATTGGAAAACACTTTATGGGAGTATGTCACAATAAATACACACAAAGGTCTATTCCTAGATCTGTGCCTTCCTTTGATGTGTTTTCGGCATGTCCAATATTACAAAGGACAATCGAGAGTCTACCTCAAGGGCTACCATGGGTTGTAGTCTACCTTATGACAATGTCCTTTTCACTGGACCTACAGAGGCTAAATATTGAGCAAACTTAGAAGAACTGTTGAAGAGATTTCAGGAGCCTAGAGAAGTGCACCTTTCAACTCACTGAGATGACCTACCTGGGGCACCATGTAAATGCACAAGGAAGACAAGGTCAAGGTGATAAAGATTGCACCTTTCCCACAAATATAATTGAACTCAAGTCATTTCAGGGATGGTAAACTATTATGGATGGTTTTTCACCAATTTCTCAACTATGTTGGCCCCTTTCATATTCTACACAAGAAACACCATAATTTGTCATGGAAGACTCCCCAGGAGGAAGCTTTCAGTAGGCTGAAGCAATTGCTGCATTCCTCAAACCTGTTAGTGAACTTTGACCCACCTAAATAACTGATACTGACCTGGAATTCCCTTCCATATGGTGTTGGGATAGTATTGTGCCATGAGATGGATGGTGGCTCTGAAAGGCCGATGGGGTATGTGTCAAGATCCCTTTCAATGGCTAACATAGGCTATTCACAAATTGAGAAGGAAGGACTATCACTCGTCTTCGATATCAAGAATTTACACTACCTGATAGACACTTTACTATCATTTCTGGTAACAAACTGCCTTTGAGCCTTTTCAAAGAGTAAAAGACTATCCTGCCATTAGCTTCAACAAGCATTCAGTCATGTGCATTAATTTTGTCTGCCTCTGAATATACTTTCAAACATCTACCTGGGACACATATAGCAAATGTGGATGTCCTTAGCCACCCATAGATTACCCAAAGTCATCGTAGCAGACAATGGAACCATATTCACAAGTGCTGAGTTTCACAACTTCACCGCTTTCAACGGTATTAAACACACGGAAACTGCACCTTACCCCTCAGCATCAAACAGACTAACTGAGGGAGTCATCCAAACTTTTAAGTGTGGCCTAAAGGAACTTCAGGAGGAACCTTGGAAACCAAAATCTCACGTTTCCTTCTTAGCTACGTGAAACAACAGGAATTCCACCAGCAGAACTGCCAATGAAACCTCGTCTCAGAGAGAGAATGAGCCACATGTTTCCAAATTTGCCACGTACAGTAGAGACCAGTCAAGGGGTTCAGAGAAAAGTAGAATAGAGTATTAAAATTTATGGTAGATGAAGCCGTATATGTGGAAAAACGTTGATGGTGGATCAAGTTGGATACCAGAAATTCTTGCCTCTGAGATCTGACCCCTTTCATACAAAGTAGACATGGAGGTTCAGATTATTCATAAACATCTGGACTACTTGGGCATTAGACAGATGCTCCAGTAGTCTGTGTTACTGTCAAGAAACGTTTTTGATCTCATAATCACCCAAGTACCTGATCGACCTGTTCTACACTTAATTGATGTCTTTGTTGAAGCATTTGGTAATCAACTGCCTGTACCAGAAGAGTGTTCTTACAGTTCCTGTAAACAACGATCCTGCAGAAGAATCTCAAACTATAGAATTACGCCACTCTAACAGATATAGAAAATCACCTATGTATACAAACCTATGTATATAGTGTACAATTAGAATTCGGGACTAAGTACAAATGTAATTATTTCTCAGATTTCAATAGTATTACTTATTCATTTGTACAAATTAATTTGGTAAACACAGATT
Source organism: Scyliorhinus canicula (assembly GCF_902713615.1). Classification (NCBI taxonomy): domain Eukaryota; kingdom Metazoa; phylum Chordata; class Chondrichthyes; order Carcharhiniformes; family Scyliorhinidae; genus Scyliorhinus; species Scyliorhinus canicula. Next base: position 163,295,324 of record NC_052148.1, read on the forward strand.
GTGAAAAGGAGTTAAAGGGGGAGGGGTGTGGTGATTGCCACTTCAAGACCACTCTGACTGAGTAAGGATCATGTGGTCTGAACAACCAATCAACACCATGGTATTAGAGGGTAGGGGGTGGCTTTCCTTGTTAGAAGGTGTGTGTGTGATGGACTTGCTCAAATCATGCAGTTAATGAAGCAACTTTGTGAATAAAGTTCATTTGTTCAACTTAAGAAGCCTCCGGGACTGTATCTTCACAGATAATGAAACCCTTAAAAATATATTTTTTGGTTTTTTACACAAGCAGTTCTTCCTGCTTCTCCATGGCTGCAGATTCTGTTCAATGAGCTGTTATGAGAGGTGCTAAATGGCTTTCTATTTGAGTTTCCCTCCCCATGGCAACCTGAGATCACATGGGCACTTTCTGGAACTGAGGTGTTTTACCAGGAATTCTAGTTGTACATTTCTTTCCAGAATCTTGGCTTTACTTTGAGTTAAAGGGGACATTTCAAAGCAACTATTTTGTAATGTTCAGCCTTCATGATATCAGCCTTGAAAACCTGCCAACATCTGAACTCATGTTTATTGATCTGATGTAATTTGCTTTGCAAGGTGAAACCTGCATTACCCTCTGCTGCAAGGTAGTAAAATCTCAGTACTGATACAACAGGACCATTCCAGTAGTACCGGGGGGGGGAGGTAATCTTTTAAAGGACAAAACCTCCTCAAAAAGGAACATGCAAAACTTTTTTGTCGGCTTTTTTTCAACTCTGAGGTACAAAAATGTAAGGTTTCGGAGCAACATTTCCTTTAATTTTCTTTTGGAGTGCACAGATGATTTATTTTAAGTGACGGCCCCTGCAACTATTTTTTGCATGGCTGCACATGCGCCCTAACTTAACGGGCCAACTTGTGTGCTGTGTGCTGGGTATTTTAATTGCAGGAAACATTGGGAGGGATGCTCTGATCCTGGGGCTAAGGGTTGACGCCGCCGTAAAAGCTGGAGCATTTTACGACGGCATCAACAGGCTCCTAGGAACAGTGATCCTGCTCCGCACAGGGGGCCAGCACAACGCTGGAGAGCCTCACGCTGCTCCAGCTGCCGATAGGGGCGTCAGAACAGGCACCGCAGGTTCACACATGCACGCTGCGACCGGCATGAGTTCACGCATGCTCGCGATGGCCGGCGCGAGTTCGCGCATGCACCTGGGTTGCCCTCTCCGCGCCGGCCCCGACGGAACATAGCGGAGAGCTGCAGGGCGCCGGCGTGGAGGAACATAGGCCCCCACGAGGATAAGCTCGCCCGCCGATCGGTAAACCCCGATTGCGGGCCAGGCCACCGTGGAGGCCCCCCAACCCCCGGGATCGGATTCCCCTCCCCCATCAGGCCGTGCCCCGCAACAAGAACAACGAAGTCCAGCCGGGTAGGACCACATGAGAACGCTGCCGGCGGGACTCAGCCTAACTCAGTGGGCACTCGGCCCATCGCGCGAGGAGAATCGCGGCCCCCAACCCGTTCCGCGCCGGTGCCAATGGCGCCGATTCTCTGGTGAACGGAGAATTGGTGGACCGGCGTCGGAGCAGTGTCGCGTGCATCACGCGCCCCCCCCCCCCCACCCGGCACGGGGTCGGAGAATCCCGCCCATTGTTTTAGGGCCAGAAATCAGCATTGTTACCCTGGTACCGACTGTGGCGGTTATGGCTCAATCAGTGACATGTTCGTCTCTGAGTCAGGAGATTGTGGTTAATCCGGTCCAAAATACTTGAGCACAAGAATCGGGCCTGGCAGCATGGTGGGTGTTCGGTTTTGTCTATGAGGCATTAAATAAAGCCCTGATGAATGCCCTCTAGATGTCTGTAAAAGGACAATACCTTTAAGAGGAGCAGAGGAGTTACACTTAGTATCCTGGAAACTACATTTCTGTCAATCAACATCAGTGATAAACAAATAATCTGATTATTATAACGTTGCTGTTGTGGAATCTTGTAGTATGAAAATTAGCTGCCCTGATTCCTATATTACAACAGTGCTTCTTTGTGTGGGAGAGCACTTTGGGATGTCCTGAGGTTGTGAAAGGTCTGTTATTCCCGTTTTACTTTGTATTTTTTACTGTTATCTTCCATTCGTCAACCTCAGGGAGACATGCTAAGGCTCGATGGGCCAGGACATTGGCTTCTGTGCCACTGCTTAACCCCTCAGCCACAATATTTACATACAATAGGACAGCCAGGGAAAGTTCTGTAGGTGGAAAGGAGAAACCCAGGTCACTTTGGGGAGGGGTAGAAAGCTACACCATTCATTTCCCCGCTGTTTCTGACAATTTATAGCAGGTGATGAAAGCAAATCTCAGCTCACTTGGACTGTTATCATCATCAGTTGTCTTCTGCACCAGGCAGTAACTGTCACATCATCATTTCATACGTTCTACTCAAATCAATAATCAGAGTCCTGCTATATTACATAAAAAACAGAAAGGCAAAGCAAGCTACTTAAAGTGCAATATTTTAAAACAAAGTTTGAATTGGTCTACACTGAGTTAAAACCTTTTTTGGAAGCTATTTCCTACACATATGAACAAGTGAAAGGGATTTATGATGGAAGTCTTTCACACACCTTTCTGATGTGATGTTGTTTATGGAGCTTGTGAATTTCCAATCCATGGATTTTAACAACAACTAAATAAATGCGAACACTCCCTCGACTAAACAGAACAAAAGCTTCTGAAGCCTGGCTTGTCAATCATCTTTGAGCGATGGCATAATTTTAGGCGATGTTGTATATCCTGTTAAAGAACCGTGTTCACAAGTCTTCCAGATCTCTTAGATCTGTTAATGTTTCAACTATACATAAGTTCACCAACAGGGGCAATTGACAGTACAAACTCCCTGGGCACGATCCACCCGCCTCGTCGCCTGACTTGGGGAAGCGTCGAGGTGGGTAGGTCTTGCAAGAGGCCTAGATGGGTCTGGCTACTGCTATGGCATCCCGAGTGGCGTGGTGCCACCCCATTCTGCCCGTTGCCCACCAGATGCTCCAGGGACAGGAGGGGGGGAGTCTGAGGTGCTGTTATGTCCCGGCAGCTCTCCTGTGGGAGTCACCGGCATGGGCCTTATCACCTTCTCCTCCCTCGGGGTGCCTGATGGTCCCCGGATTACTCCATGGAATAGGGGTGCAAGTGGAGCTATCCGCTAAGGCTCCCCCCGCCACCTGGCAATGCCAGTCCTGGAGGCCTGCTCTGGTCTTGACCAGGGTCCGCATGCTCTCGGCTATGGAGCACAGGGAGTGGACCATCTCTGTCTGGGACGCCACCACATCACGCTGTGACTGGGCCACCCCCTTCTGGGTTTGTGGCACATCAGCCAGTAATGGTGCCATCTCCCTCTAGGACTGGGTCACCTCCTTCTGTGTCTGTGACACATCAGCCAGCACCTGGGCAATGCTGCCGATGTTCCCAGCCATGGCCTGCTGCGACTGGGCCACGCTCAGGAGCGCCGCTACAATTTCCAGGTGGCTCTGGGACATGGTTGCCTGTGAGATGGCCCCAGGCCTTGGACATGCTTATCCATAGCCATGACCGTCACCCCAAATGCCTCCACCGTGGACGCCACCGTTGCAGTGTTGGCCTGGGTGACATGCATTTTCAGCACCACCTCCTGCTGCTGCACATGGTTGGACTCCTCCACCTGCACCTGCAGGTGCTGGATGCTCGCCGACAACCCCTCATGCAGTCCCTGGCTCTGCAACTGCATCTCCACAATAGATGGGACTGTCTATTCCAGAAGCTCAAGACCCATCTGGATGGCAGTTAATTCCTCGGGTCGGCCTGCACCGACCGTCCACCCCCTCGGGTGTTCCTACCTCCACCTGCTGTACTGGGCCAACTGTGTGGTGAGCACGAGATAGTGTCCCAGGAGCCTCTTCACTAAAGTGCCCAACCAATGTGAGTGTCTGCGATGGTGAAGGGTGTAGGAGGCAGCTGTGATGGAAATTCACTGTGGGGGTGAGGGTGATGTCGGGGTGAGGTTGGTGATTGGGAGGGGGTGGTTGATACACATGTCATAGGGAACGACAACTCAGTGGGTCTCACATCCTCGCCCGCAGCCAAGCTCCACCTCGGTGACCTCCCTTTCCTCCGGGATGCTGACTACGTCTAGGGCCCTCTGCTCGGCCATGGTAAAGGGCTGCAGCTCCAGCAGTTCCCCTCCTGTCTTCTCCTAGTCACGGTGGTTATGCACGGCCTTCACCCGGTGTGGTGGGTGGGGCTGCAAGCAGAAAATGATATTGTTAGATAGTCCGACTCATGCAGCCCAATGGTGGTGGCCTCAGTGGCCAGGGCACCCGGCTATGGTGGCCGGTATGGGTGCCAGCATGTGGGGCAGGGTGAGGGTTGATGGGGGTCAGTGCCAGGGGCACATTGTTGCATACTAACCTGACCGCCTTGAGGAGGTCGTGCAGCCTCCTTAGTGTCAATCACGGAACCGGTGAATCTGGCACCATTTGTCATTGGAAGCGATTGTGTTCCACGTGATGCCCCTTAACAGTAGCAGAATCGCTTCAGATATGGCACCAGTTTTGCTGTCATGCAAGTCCACAAATTCTGCGTTGGCGTCAACACTTAGTCTCAGAAACGGAGAATCCCGCCACGTGTCTTTGGTTATTTTTTGTGAAAATTAGCTGATATAATGTATTGGTACCAATATGGAACAGTAATGTTTCCTTGTTGTTTAATGGTTAATGTGATATCTGGAATGTTACATTGTTGATTTTCAAATCTTTGTGACAGTTGACCATTTAATGAACAAAAATATTCTAAAGTGGCTTCCAGTAGGTACACATGCCATGTCTAAGATGATGATTTTTGCTTAGCTTTGCAATCAAACTTTGAAGCCTTGTTACAGGGACAACGTGGTGACACAGTGGTTAGCACTGTTGTCGCACAGTGCCAGGGATCAGGGTTCAATTCCGACCTCAGGTGACTGTGTAGAGTTTTCATTTTCTCCCTGTGTCTGCGTGGGTTTCCTCCAAGTGACCCGGTTTCCTCACACAGTCCAAAGATGTGCAGGTTAGGTGGATTGGCCATGGTAAATTGCCCCTTGGTGTCCAAAAAGGTTAGGTAGGGTTACGGGGATAGGATAGAGGTCTTGGCTTAAGTAAGACTCTTTCCAAGGGCCGGTGCAGACTCGATGGGCTGAATGGCCTCCTTCTGGACTGTAGGGATTCTATGATTCTATCAATAACAAAGAACATAGAGCAATACACCATGGGAACATTCCCTTCGGCTGACCTTGTTACCTGCCTAAACTAAATCCGTCTGCAATTACGGAAACCATATCCTTCCATTCCCACCCTTTTTAGAAATTTGTCTAGAGCACCTTAAATGTCGCTATTGTACCTGCGCCCACCACCTCCCCAGGCAGCGCGTTCCATATATTTACCACCCGATATATGGTGGAGGTGTGGGCTTGAGTAGGGTTCTCTGTCCAAGGGCCGGTTCAGACTCGATGGGCAGAATGGCCTCCTTCTGCACTGTAAACTCTATGATTCTATGATTTTATGATTTTGTGAGGCATCACGATCTGGATCGCACCCTCAATGAGCGGGATGCAGATTTGCATATGTGTGCACAGTTAAGCTCACTTAAATGTGTTCACTCTGGAGTTGCCAAAGGCACGGGATCTAATGGCCTCACCTTGGAGACCCTAAGTGGGTGCCCTTTAGCACTGGTTTCCACAAACATGGACCAGGCGAACTGGCACTGGGACTGTCACCCTGGCTGTGCCACCTGGGAACCCTGGCAGTGCAAGGGTGCCAGGCTGGCAGTGCCAAGGTGGCATATCGGCTATGCCAGGAATCCGGTCCAGGAACCTGGCAGCAAAGTTGAAACCAATGGAATAAAAGGCGAAGTGGTGACATGGATATGAATTTGATTAAGAGATAGGCACAGTAGTGTTTTTTTTGGACTGATGAAAGGTATGCAAGTAGTGTTTCCCAGGGTCTGGTATGAGGATCACTGCTGTTATTGATATAAATTAATGAGCTAAATTTGAGTGTGCAGAACACACTTTCAAAATTTGCAAATTTTGAACTATGAGAAGGCTAGTGATAAACTTCAAGAGGACATCAAGAGTCCAGTGGAATTGGGAGACAAGTGTGGCGGATGAAATTTAATGCAATGATGTGTGAGTTGATGCATTTTTGTCAGAAGAATGAGGATGGTCATCTAAAATAAAGGCTACAATTCTAAGCCCACACCTCCACCATATATATCATAGAATTTACAGTGCAGAAGGAGGCCACTCGGCCCATCGAGTCTGCACAGGCTCTTGGAAAGAGCACCCTACCCGAGGTCAACACCTCCACCCTATCCCCATAACCCAGTAACCCCACCCAACACTAAGGGCAATTTTGGACACTAAGGGCAATTTATCATGGCCAATCCACCTAACCTGCACATCTTTGGACTGTGGGAGGAAACCGGAGCACCCGGAGGAAACCCACGCACACACGGGGAGGATGTGCAGACTCCACACAGACAGTGACCCAAGCCAGAATCGAACCTGGGACCCTGGAGCTGTGAAGCAATTATGCTATCCACAATGCTACCGTGCTGCCCTAGGGTGGTAAATATATGGAACGCGCTGCCTGGGGATGTGGTGGGCGCAGGTACGATAGCGACATTTAAGGTGCATCTGGACAGAGATGTGAATAGGGTGGGATTGGAAGGATACGGACTCCGTAATTGCATATGGTTTTAGTTTAGACAGGTAACATGGTCAGCACAGATTTGCAGAAACAAAGAGACTTGGGCATAAATGTGCACAAATCAATGAAAGTGGCAGGGCAGGTTGAGAAGGCGGTGAAAAAGGCCATATGGGATACTGGACTTTATAAATAGAAGCACAAAAGCCTCAACTGGAATTTTGGCTCCACTTCAGATCAGCACGCTTTTGGAAGGATAGGAAGGCTTCAGAGAGGGTGAAGGAATGATTTATATGAATGATTCCATGGATGATGAAATTCAGTCCTGTTGATAGATTTTAGAATTTGGGTTGTTGCCCTTGGAGAGAGAAGGTTAACAGGAGTTTTGTGAGAAGTGTTCAAAATCATGAGGAGTCTAGATAGAGTGGATCGGGAGAAACTGTCCCCTTTGGTGGAAGGATTGAGAACCAAAGGACACTGATTTAAAGAACCAACAGCGAGATGAGGAAATATATTTTTACATAGCAATTGGCTAGGATCTGGAATGCACTACATGAGAGTATGGTGGAGGTCGATTTAATCATGGCGTTCAGGAAGGAATTGGATAAGGGGCTGAAGATAAAAGATTTGCAGGGCTGTGGGGAAATGATGGGGGAAGGGGAGTAACTGAGATGCATTTTTAGAGAGCTGGAACAGTCAAGGCAGGCTGAATAATCGCTGGTACTGTAACCAGCAATGACTCTATGAAATAGGTTCAATGTGATTGTGACCTTTACAGGCACTGGCAGTGTGGCGATGACAGTGGTACTGCTGTTGTATGCCTTTCAGTGTGCATATCCCTAATATGTATACATCATCACACAGGATATGATGTCAATGTCACACTGAGCTGGGACGTGTTGACTTCCAAGACATTTCTTTTGTTTCCATGCCTCTGCACAGCAAAGGTCACCACATGCAGCATGGGTTTCACACATTGAGTTCAAAAACAAAAACAGAGATCACTGCAGCTCTTTGAAGTTGGGAACCTCAAAGAAACAAGAAACATCAGAAAAACTCCAAATTCAGATTGAGAGCACAAGGGAAGCAGAGGCTGCCAAATGTTATGGACAGGAGGGGGATTAATATAAACAGCTCTGATTTCTCCTCACACTATTCATCCATAAACAAGAACGTGTTTTGATTTTTCGTTTATAAGCAATGGTGTATTTTCCCCAACCCTTAAATTTTGAATGTCCCACTCCTCGATCAATAACTTGCACTGCAAATCCAAGATAAAATAAAAGGGTTGGTTTACTTCACGTGCACATAAAACACGGGAAAGGGGTTTCGCAAAATCACCCATCTTGCAATCACACAATAAAAGGGATAATAAGGGAAAAGAAGAGTTCAGGGCAAGGCCATGGTAAAAATACAAGTTAGGGTTTTCCATGTGTTCAGAGTCCAAACCAAAGTCTAATGGAATGTTCCTTCGGGGGGGGGGGGGGGGGGGGGGGGGGGGGGGGGATTTGACTGTTGCAGGTTGATCCATCTTTCAAGAAACAAGACTTCCACAAAGGGAAAAGCAAGGGAGGGTTGAATTAAGCTTGAATGCATGAGTATCACACTTCCAGTAGTTCACAGTTTTGGATGAGGCCCAGGCAACTGTCCCTGAACAGAGTTCCTTCTGTTGCTACCTGATCAATGGTAAGATGAAGATAGTGCAGGCTGCTGTCTGGAGTTACTGCTTCCTTCAGATGTCAAACAACAACTGCGTGGGTTCAGGGCAATATTACAAGATCTAGCAACTTGTGGGAGGTCATGTGACAAGCCTCTCATCACCTTATTAGATTTTGCACAAAGGGTGTGGCCTTCCAGTGATGGAATCTTGAGATGTTTGACAAGAATCGGGCTTCCTTTTGTTCTTGGAGACAAAGGGTCTTTGGGCCCGAATTCTTCTTCATATATGATAAGTACGTACCAATCAGGCAGGGAGGAAGGGGTAGAGCGAGGGAACCGTGGTTTACCAAAGAAGTGGAATCTCTTGTTAAGAGGAAGAAGGAGGCCTATGTGAAGATGAGGCGTGAAGTTTCAGTTGGGGCGCTTGATAGTTACAAGGAAGCGAGGAAGGATCTAAAGAGAGAGCTAAGACGAGCAAGGAGGGGACATGAGAAGTCTTTGGAAGGTAGGATCAAGGAAAACCCAAAGGCTTTCTATAGGTATGTCAGGAATAAAAGAATGACTAGGGTAAGAGTAGGGCCAGTCAAGGACAGTGGTGGGAAGTTGTGTGTGGAGGCTGAGGAGATAAGCGAGGTACTAAATGAATACTTTTCGTCAGTATTCACTCAGGAAAAAGATAATGTTGTGGAGGAGAATGCTGAGACCCAGGCTATTAGAATAGATGGCATTGAGGTGCGTAGGGAAGAAGTGTTGGCAATTCTGGACAAGGTGAAAATAGATAAGTCCCCAGGGCCTGATGGGATTTATCCTAGGATTCTCTGGGAAGCCAGGGAAGAGATTGCTGAGCCTTTGGCTTTGATTTTTGTGTCATCATTGGCTACAGGAATAGTGCCAGAGGACTGGAGGATAGCAAATGTGGTCCCTTTGTTCAAGAAGGGGAGTAGAGATAACCCCGGTAACTATAGGCCGGTGAGCCTCACGTCTGTTGTGGGTAAAGTCTTGGAGAGGCTTATAAGAGATACGTTTTATAATCATCTAGATAGGAATAATATGATTAGGGATAGTCAGCATGGTTTTGTGAAGGGTAGGTCATGCCTCACAAACCTTATCGAGTTCTTTGAGAAATTTACTGAACAGGTGGACGAGGGTAGAGCAGTTGATGTGGTGTATATGGATTTCAGTAAAGCGTTTGATAAGGTTCCCCACGGTCGGCTATTGCAGAAAATACGGAGGCTGGGGATTGAGGGTGATTTAGAGATGTGGATCAGAAATTGGCTAGTTGAAAGAAGACAGAGGGTGGTAGTTGATGGCAAATGTTCAGAATGGAGTTCAGTTACGAGTGGCGTACCACAAGGATCTGTTCTGGGGCCGTTGCTGTTTGTCATTTTTATAAATGACCTAGAGGAGGGCACAGAAGGTTGGGTGAGTAAATTTGCAGACGACACTAAAGTTGGTGGAGTTGTAGACAGTGTGGAAGGATGTTGCAGGTTACAGTGGGACATAGATAAGCTGCAGAGCTGGGCTGAGAGGTGGCAAATGGAGTTTAATGTAGAGAAGTGTGAGGTGATTCACTTTGGAAAGAATAACAGGAATGCGGAATATTTGGCTAATGGTAAAATTCTTGGTAGTGTGGATGAGCAGAGGGATCTCGGTGTCCATGTACATAGATCCCTGAAAGTTGCCACCCAGGTTGATAGGGTTGTGAAGAAGGACTATGGTGTGTTGGCCTTTATTGGTAGAGGGATTGAGTTCCGGAGCCATGAGGTCATGTTGCAGCTGTACAAAACTCTGGTACGGCCGCATTTGGAGTATTGCGTACAGTTCTGGTCGCCTCATTATAGGAAGGACGTGGAAGCTTTGGAACGGGTGCAGAGGAGATTTACCAGGATGTTGCCTGGTATGGAGGGAAAATCTTATGAGGAAAGGCTGATGGACTTGAGGTTGTTTTCGTTAGAGAGAAGAAGGTTAAGAGGTGACTTAATAGAGGCATACAAAATGATCAGAGGGTTAGATAGGGTGGACAGTGAGAGCCTTCTCCCGCGGATGGAGGTGACTAGCACGATGGGACATAGCCTTAAATTGAGGGGTAATAGATATAGGACAGAGGTCAGAGGTAGGTTTTTTACGCAAAGAGTGGTGAGGCCGTGGAATGCCCTACCTGCAACAATGGTGAACTCGCCAACATTGAGGGCATTTAAAAATTTATTGGATAAGCATATGGATGATAAGGGCATAGTGTAGGTTAGATGGCCTTTAGTTTTTGACTTCCCATGTCGGTGCAACATCGTGGGCCGAAGGGCCTGTACTGCGCTGTATCGTTCTATGTTCTATGTTCTATATGTAGAGAGGTTTTGTGCATTTCCAGGGAGTGGCATTAGTGCCTTTTTTAGAGATATTTGGTAGGATTTTCTGCTCCTCCCACGGTGCGTTTTGCGGTGGAGGCAGCCCGCCAGTGGCTGGCTGCAGGATCATCAAGTCCCGCCATCAATGGGGTTTCCCATTGTTCGCACTCTCTGCTGCCAGGACAACGCAGTGGGGGCTCGCCGTCAGAAGGACCAGACGATCCCCCCTTCAGGAACAGCCAATGAATCCCATGCAATGAATTTCTGATGATTAGCCTGCAGGTTAGAAATTCCTCTGGTATGAGTCATGGTTAGTTAGAGTAAATGTTGTCCATTTTAAAAATAAAAAATGATAATTGTTACAGAGGAGTCTAATTGATATCGATGTACATTTATTTTCTTTCTTGTCTCAACCGGGACGCAATAAAGCTCCGAGAGGTGAAGAGCTACCTCAAGACAGTACTCCATTGGGAACAGTGAGTAATTGGTTTAGCTCATTGGGCTAAATCGCTGGCTTTTAAAGCAGACCAAGCAGGCCAGCAGCACGGTTCGATTCCCGTACCAGCCTCCCCGGACAGGCGCCGGAATGTGGCGACTAGGGGCTTTTCACAGTAATTTCATTGAAGCCTACTCGTGACAATAAGCGATTTTCATTTTCATTTTCAATTGTATAAAGGGATCAACGGATCAGTGGAAAATGGATTTGAATCGCAGTGTAGGTTGATTCGAAGGCAGGCTTGACAAAAGCTGAAAGAAGCCATCGAAGCTATTACAGCTACTGGGGGGTGTGGTGATGTCTTCATACTAAAACACCCCTTCATGGGTAAGGTCTAAAAATGCATGCAGAGGGGAGCAGCAGTGCCATAGTCTCGCAGCGCCAGGCTGTTCAAAAACAGGACTTGACAGGAAAAAGCACTGCGGGCTGCCAAATCTGCAATACATTGAAAATTTTCTGTGAAAAAAAGCAGGAAAGCTTCTCTGTACTTAGGGAATCACCAAAAATCCTGTTAACATCAGCACAATGTCAGTAAAATTCTTTTTCACGCATGGGAAAGCAGTCACTATTCTTCTTTCCGAATTCAAACTTTTCAACAAATAGAAGTGCGGTCCTTTGATTTGGCTGTATCAGAAACAGATAAAAAAGCAGTTCAAAATAAAAGTAACTATTCATAAAATTTACAGTGCAGAAGGAGGCCATTTGGTCCATCGAGAATACACCGGCCCCTGAAAGAGCTGCCCTCCTCCACCCTATCCCCATAACCCAGCAGCCCCCCCCTAACTTTTTTGGACACGACAGGGCAATTTAGCGTTACCAATCCACCTAACCTGCACATCTTTCAGGACTTGTGGGAGGAAACCGGAGCACCCGGAGGAAACCCAGGCAGACACTGGGAGAATGTGCAGACTCCGCACAGACAGTGACCCAAGCCGGAAATTGAACCTGGGACCCTGGCGCTGTGAAGTAACAGTGCTAACCACTGTGCTACCGTGCTACACATTAGAAATGAATACTAAATACTTCAGGCTTATCAGAAAATAATTAGAAAGACCCTAAGAAAATATGGACCACACAAGAAGACCAATTATGCGTGAAAATCAATTTCAAGTTACATTGGTTTGTATTTCTGTGATGCAGGAGGCAACTGCAAGAGTCAACCGACTAATTTGTCAGTCATTATAGGGACAAAGGAAGGTACTGAGATTTTTCCAAAACTGAATTATATGAAAGAATTACAGAGCTGGTAATAGCATCGACACCCAAAGAAGCTATTCAAAAGCTGGGTGGAAGATGTTGTCTTCTTCATTCAATAAGAAGCTCTCCGGCATATCAGGAGTACTGTAAGACATGCGGCATCAAAGGGCATTGGGCAACCCAATCTAGGAAACACAGTTCAGAAGGTGGTCACAGCAAGCCACATCCAAGTTGAAAACATGTGCAACACGCTGACAACAACAGAGAGCGTGCCAGGATAGAAGTAAGTGTGTACACAAAGTTGCAAACAAAGCAGACACAGTGGAAAATGTTGATGACCAAATTCTTACACAGAAGAGTGAGCAAACGTTCCAGATTCTAATCACTACTAGGCTCTTAGATGCAATCACACCACTGGAAGTATTTGCAACCATTAATAATAAATGCCTTCGGAAGATTGGAAAACACACATTGAAGGCCAAAATTAACTCCCAAGTGAGGATGCAATTCCATCAATAGACCCTCTGAGAAAATGCAGCGCTAATATCCAAGACAAATCAACGTTCAAACCGGACAAAATAGAGCAGAACAGGATTGACACCTTGAGCAGGTTGCCGAATCCAATCAAGGAATGCAGACATTTCATTAGATCTGAAAGTCAATTCACGAGATACAGAAGTGAAAGATGTTACAAGTCGATTAGATGAGTTATGTGCAATACAGATGTCAGCAAGTGCAAGAAGAGACATCCAAAGACCCAGTATTCCAAGAAGTATAGAAAACCATAATTGAAGGTGTGTCTGATGCAATGCAGGGGATGGGATTCTCTCAGGCCGAGCCGGTTCAGAGAATCAGCAATGGCGACGGTTTTTCACGCAACGCCGGTCCGACGCCGTTTCATAATTCTTACAACCAGCGAAAACAGCGTGATCATGATCGGCACCGTGCTGCCTGGAGAATCGCCCGAGGAGGTCCGTTCATCGATTCTCCGGGCTCCCGGGGATTCTGCGGCCCGAATGAGTCCCGATGGCATGACCCCAGGACAACAGGGCCGCCAGCCTTGAATGGCCCGCCATGGCAGGGCGGAGCCAAAGCCACAAATGCCATTATGGCCACTAGGCTGATGAACACCAACCCCGATCGCTGGCTGAACGCAAGCCTGCCAGACATGCGCATGGTTGCCGAACCCCACAGTAGGCGGCCCACCCAGCCAGCGGCACCCACTGGCGTTTAGGCCCAGGGCCGCACCCATGGAAACCCCCCGTGAGGGTAGTGCCATCCAACAGTGGCGCTAGCAGGAGGGATGGGCAATAGTGATCGGAGCACGGAGGGTGTGGTCAGGGGTCTGCCTGCATGCGTGGCTGTGGTGTAATCAGCCAACCAGGGCAGACAGGTAGCCCGTGGCACCTGGCTGTAGAGGGGGCTATGCACCATCGTTAAACATGTTGTATACACCCCCAACCCCCTGCAGATCAAAATATTTGGGCACCAGCCAGCGATGTTGGCCGCCGTGGCGGAAGCCGCTGCCCTGCATGCAGTCCTATGGCAGCTTCGGTGCACGCGGCTCAGAGAGGCTGCGGCAGTGGCGGCCGCAGCATAGGGATGGGCTGCAGCAGAGGTACAGGCTGCAGCAGAGGGACAGGTTGCAGAGGGCCAGGTGGCATCTGCTCAGGCTGCAGGACCACCTGCCCGACGGACACAGCAGAAGGATGACAACAATGAGGGCGTGGCACAGGATGAGGATGCCGATGTGGATGAGTAGCAGGAGGAGGAAGGGGAGGAGGAGGAGGTGGTGGTGGTGCCAAGGCGCCAGAGGTGCCCGTTGAGGCCTCGTGTTTACCGGTGCCGCATGTCCTTCGAGGACCTGCCGGGCAGGGCATGCAGGAGGCGACTCCGGATGAGCCGGGAAACTGTCGCCCACATCTGCCACATGATGGCACACCTGGCACCGCGTGGCACTGGGAGAGGACATGATCTCCAGGTGACCGTCAAGGTGACAGTGGCCCTAAACGTTTGTGTAACGGGGTCGTTCCAGGTGCCGAGTGGGGACCAGTCCGGCATCTCCCAGCCATCGGCGCACCGGTGAATCCGTGCAGTGACTGACGCCCTGTATGACATCGGGAATGAGTATATCCAGTTCCCTGTGGACCGCGACCACCAGGATGCCCAGGATACCCATGGTACAGGGGGCGATCGATGGGGTGCACGTCGACATGTGGCCACCAGCGGAGAACAGGGATGTGTTCATGAACAGGAAGCGACCCACTCAATGAACTCTCAGGTGATCTGCAACCACCAGATGAAGATACTGCACATCTGCACTCCCGGTACCCGGGCAGTGTACATGATACGATTATCCTGACACAATCGTTCATCCCCGTCATGTTCGAGGGATGCTCCCCCACCACCCCCGCACCCCCCCCCCCCCCCCACCCCGTCTGAGGGGCTGGTTGCTGGGCGGCGACAGGGGTTACCTGTTGCGGTCATGGTCTATACACACCTTTAGGCGACGCGCCGCCGCGTCATTGACGCGTTCCGCATATCCGATGTCGATCTGGCGCCGTACGTCCCACGTTTCACGCGTCACCCATGCTGGCCCCATTTGCAGGCTTGAATCGCTCCTCAGAGCGACCCGTTCACGTCATCGTAAAACGCAATGGTGTTTACGATAGAGTCAACACTCTGCCGCGGGATGAGGGATTCAGAGGCATATTACTCAAGGGTAGACAAGTTCAGATACCTGAGTCACTCCGACCAGGCATTTTGGTGCACCTACATCAGGCTCCAATGGATATTGAGCATATGAGATGTCTTGCAAGAGAAACCTGATACTGGTCACGGATCAGCAGTGATGTAGAGAAGACTATGAAAATGTGTGAGATATATCAGGCACATTGGTGTAGCCTGCACAAGGAGCGATTGATACTTCATGAAACCTCATCATACCTGCAGGTCTGAATTGACATAGGTCTATTTATTGTTTGTTCTGATGGTTATCCACTGGTGATAGGCTATTTTTACCAATTACTGATAATGAGACAGCTACATGATATGTTGAGTACAGCCATTGCTGGTACACTGAGTGCCATTTTCAGTTTGTTTGGGGCACCATGAGAAATTCTCTCAGACATCGGTCCTCGGTACATGTGCAAGCCATTTCAAAACATGTGTGCAAAATGGGGCGTTGATCACATTACTTCAACACTACATTATCCTCAGTAAAATAGCTTGGTATAACACACGGTCAGGAAATGAAGCAAGACTTCCATGTTGCAAAGGTAGACCCATAGGCAAAACCATTGAGTGCAATATTACCTTCACCAGCTGGGTTTGTATTGTGGAGACAAGTTCAAATGATTTTCCCAAGACATCACTTATCCAATAGCTCGTGTGAGACAAGCAGCTGGAAAAACAAGAGCGGGTACATACATGACCGACATACTGGTAAAGAATTTCCAGGTTGGATCATATGGCACAAGATGTTCACATCCCACATCGGACAGAGAGGACTTGGCTTCCAGCTAAAATAGCTGAGATAGTGTTATGTGAGGGTACCTTTAAGTAATGGGTGTCTATAAATGGGTATGTATATAAATATCTGTCGTGAGAGTACCTTTAAGAAATGGATGTTTAATGCTGCAGTGATGTCAGAGAGTGGGTGGAGCTAGGCTGTCTATCAGCTTTTTACTTTTCTTTTAGGCTGTTTGCTGCAGGGTGTATTTTATTTTTGTTTTCAGAGCTGGATAGCTGCAGTCACAGCCAGAAGGTGTATGAATCTCTCTCTGTAATCTAAGACTGTAAATCAATCCTAGTGATTTAAAACTAATAACAGTAATTACTTTAACCTGATGTGCTTCTGGTAAAAGGTGTTTTAAGTCTTATGGATGTTAAAAGGAAAGCTTAAAGGATTACTTAGTGTTGTATTCTTTGGGGGTTGTATTTGAATTATTGGTTGCTAAGATGTTCACTGTTTGTTTTAAAAAGGTTAACTTGAGTTCATAGAATAAACATTGGTTTGCTTTAAAAAATACTTTTCCATTTCTGCTCTACCACGCCTGTAGAGTGGGCTGCGTGCTCCCCATACCACAATCTATTAAAAGTTGTGGGTCAGGTGAACTCCATGATACACTTTGGGGTTCTCTAAACCTTGGCCCATAACAATAGGGTGAGAGCTGAGATAATTTGAAGTAATGCCACTAAATGGAGCAGTATTATGCAGAAATTGGTATCAACTAAGGGATATGCCTATGATGCAACACCCAGCAATCTTGCCTCAAATATAATACATTCAAAGGTGAGATTAGGGCAGCACGATAGCACAAGTGGATAGCACTGTGGCTTCACAGCGCCAGGGTCCCAGGTTTGATTACCCACTGGGTCACTGTGCGAAGTCTGCACATTCTCCCGTGTCTGTGTGGGTTTCCTCCGGGTGTTCCAGTTTCCTCCCACAGTCAAGAGACGTGCAGGTTAGATGGATTGGCCATGATAAATTGCCCTTAGTGACCAAAATGAAGTTAGGAGGGGTTATTGGGTTACGGGCATAGGGTTGAAGTGAGGGCTTAAGTGGGTCGGTACAGACTCGATGGGCCGAATGGCCTCCTTCTGCATTGTATGTTCTATGTTCTGTGTGAATACAGCACTGTGCAAGATAACGGTAATGCAGCCAGTGTGACATTATTATGCAAGACAGCAAAACGCTTACCAATCAAGACCGCAAAGTTATAAATTCACAATGCCTGAAAACTTTGTGGCAATGTAAGTAGAATTGTGGCATCCTTGTTACTATTTGTGATAAAAGAGGGGTGTTGTATTCCGCCTTCAAGTGGGTATGTCAATGATCTGTAGCTTAAGTCAGCCATGCCGTTAGTATTCCTCTTCCAGATTTCCTTACCAATTGGAATGGGTGAACAGGAACAGCACTTGAACCTTACTGTTAAAACTTCAATATTTAATTCACCTGAGAAAAAAACAGTGCTTCGAATGCTAGCGATTCGAAACAAACCTGTTGGACTTTAACCTGGTGCTGTAAGACCTCTTACTGTGCTCACCCCAGTCTTCTCCCCTTCAATATTTAAAGGGACACTGGAAAGGGTCAGAATTAATCCATTCTGCAATTGTCAGGCCAGAGAAAGAAACATTGCTGACGGAAACGCAACATAGATGGCCTCCGGGCCCTCTCTAAATGACCAGTTTGGTAACAGCATATGCCACCATTGCCTCTGTGTCACAGGATATAGCCATTGGAGATGGAGAGAGGGGTTTCCCTGAGACCTGATGACAGAAATTAAATTTCACATCCATATGACATGGACCATCATTCATGTTGACCTGATGTCAGCGGTAACTGAAAAAATGATTAGCTGCGTGATGATGATTTTGATCCCTTTCCCCTTGTCAGTTCTAATTTATGTCTTTCATCTCCCGCAGTCTTTCACATGTCGTACACGAGCTGGTGCTGGAGGAGGCTGAGGTGTGTTCAGTGGAGGTCAAGCATTCTCAGGAAGCAGCATCACACAATTCATGCGCACCCTCTGCCAACTTAATACACACCATGGTGGGCCCACCAATACAGCTGGTGGAGTTATCATATAGTGAAAGATACATCACAAGTGAGAAGAAACAGATGTTGGAGACAGGGACAGCAGTGGAGAGCCATCTTTGGACAACACGTTGTAAAACATTTAGGAGGCGATTTTCAGCCCACGTTAGTTGTCAGCCAGAACGACAACATGGGCGGAAAACCATATGAGCATTGGAAAACACAATTTCCAGAAAGGGTGATAAGCTCATTTGAATATATTTCTATGCATTTTAATATACTTACTGAGCCCTCCGCATATGATTCCCTGCCACACTGAATATTCATACCTCGCTGACACCACGAGGTTCACAACAGGTTCTGAAAAATATGAATCATTCAAGGAGATCATTCCAGGGACGCAAAGGTAAGTATAGCCGCCAGAGGGAGAGGGACATGCCCGGCCGTGCCAACCTGTGCTGCGGAAATGCCTCTGGGGAGCCCCATTGGGAGCATGGTTCAAATTATGTTTGGTATGGGGGAGGTGACCCGCTGCTGATGCTTGTGATGGGGGTGGGGGGGTGGGGGGGGCTGATGCTTCTGGGGGTGGAGGTTCCCCATTGTGTTGTTACTCGTGTCTTAATAAAGCTCGTAGTCTCAAGTGTGGAGAAGATGCTTTATTGTGAGTTCGTTCAGTTTCCAGAGCTCGACCTAGAACGACCTTCCAGTGCTAACTACCAGCTTTGCTTGCTGTGTGTGTGTCCTGCTTACCAGCCCGCCTGCTGTGAAGTGTGTGTTGTGTATATGTGTTGCTCCAAGTTCTGCCCTCAGTGAAGTGTGTCCTCACTTCCTGTCCTGATCTATTTATATGGCTCTCCCGTGCTCCCTCTAGTGGTTGCTCAGTTGTGTTGCATCTGGTTAACTTGTGATCACCACATCCCCCTTTTTCTCTTAACATATTTTCTGTACATCGTTAAAGAAAATTGTACATCCTGTCCCGGTGTATTTGTAGCTCTCCCTCTGGTGTTTGCTCAGTTGTTTTGTATCTAGTAAATCTACGATCACCACATAGTTTCTGTACATCATTAAAGAAAAATTATAGAAAACAGTTACTTATGATATGCGTATCTATACAGGTGATGGTGCTATTGCATATTTTACAAAGCCAATGTAGTTATATGTCCAATCTTAATAAAAACATTTATGAGTCCAAACTTGATGAATTTGTTCAGAGCTTTTTTTTCTTTTTTTTTTTGTTGATGACGTGGTGATATTGATATTGCAAGTCCGCTGTGAATGTTGTTGGTGTTCCTTGTTATTTTAAGTTCCCAATGCATCATCCCGAGGTGTTTGCATGGTCACATCACTGATGTTGACTGGCATGGACTTTTTTCTGTGCTTGTGGTGTTGATTTATTGTCTCATCCGCCTTGGATGCTGGTGTGCTTGCTCGTTCTGGAGCAGACGTGTGTTTATGCGATTCGTCGTCATCCCATGACATGTTTGTAGTCTTGTCATCGTTTTGCCATGCGCTGTGGCATTGTCCGTCATGTGCCAAGTAGTGCCATTGTGTACAAGTCGTTGTTTCATTGCTGTTGTTTCTGTCGTTCTTGTTTTTGTTGTTTTCGTTGCCGTACTTGTCGTTGTTTTTGTCGTTTCCGTCTTTGGTATTGGCACTGTCGTTGTTCCAGACTTTGTTGTTCTCGTTGCCGGTCTTGGTGCTGTTTTTGTCGTTTCTGTCTTTGGTGTTGTCGCTATCTTTGTTCCTGACTTTGTTGTGTTTGTTGCCATTCTTGTTGTTTCTGTCTCTGTCGTTGTCGCTTTCTTTGTGCCTGACTTTGTTGTTTGTCTTGTCGCGCTTCATGCTGCTTTTATTCTTGCTGTTGTCGTTCTCGTTTCTGCTGTGCTTCTTGCTATTGTTGTTGGTCTTGTCGCGCTTCATGTTGTTTTTGTTCTTGCTGTGTTTCTTTTGACTTTTGTTTTTTTTGTTATACTCTATGAGTGTCCCGAGTGGATAATTTGAGTCATTTAGCATTCCGTCTCGCGAGTGGTGCGAATGATCTGATGTTGCATCGGTGTAGGTGACATCAATCAGTTGTGGAGAATTGGATTCCGCATCTTTGCTTTCTTGGTGCTCCTCTTCCGGAGTCAAAGTCTTCTCGATTACATTTGACGCGGTGTCTCTGGATTCTTGGCGCTCCTCTTCTGGAGTCAAAACCTCCATGATTACAATTGACGTGGTGTCTGTGGACTCTCGGCGCTCCTCTTCTGGAGTTAAAATCTTCATGATTTCTGTTGATGTTATCTCACTGGACTCCAGGTGCTCCTCTTCTGGAGTCAAAATCTGCGTGGTTTCTTCTTGTTTGGTGTCTCTGGACTCCAGGTGCTCCTCTTCTGGAGTCAAAATCTGCATGGTTTCTTCTTGTTTGGTGTCTCTGGACTCCAGGTGCTCCTCTTCTGGAGTCAGAATCTGCATGGTTTCTTTCGACGTTGTCTCTCTGGACTCCAGGTGCTCCTCTTCTGGAGTCAAAATCTGCATGTTTTCTTTCGGCATCGTCTCTCTGGACTGTTGGGTGGCCCGACTCTGTGCTTCTGTACAGACAAGCTGAGAACTGTCAGTCTCGCTGTGATCCTGTACGTCGAGTGCGATCACCTTGTTACTGTTCTCGCTCTGTGCGTCGGTACAGACAAGCTGAGAACTGTCAGTCTCGCTGTGATCCTGTACGTCGAGTGTGATCATCTTGTCACTGTCTTCGCATGCAGTGGGTAGAGGTGCATTGTCTTCTTCTTGTTCATGTGAGCTTGTTAGACTTTCATAGTCTGCTTGTGGTTGCTCAGATACTGCGGGTTGACCTTCATGGTCTTGTGCATGCATGGTGTCAGTGGTGAGATGTACGTTGTCTTCTTCTTGTTCCTGTGAGCTTGGTAGACTGTCATAGTCTGCTTGCGGTTGCTCATATACTGCGGGTTTACCTGCATGGTCTTGTTCATGCATGGTGTTCGCCAGGGAGTGTTTGCTTGCATCCCTTTTGGAGTCTTTCATTACTCGCACTGTGGAGCCTGTCATCGCTCGCTCTGTGGAGTCTTCCTGTGCTCTCTGTGTGGCGTCGTCTTCGTCTTGGGTATTGCTGTCATCCAATGTATCGACGAGCTGCCATGGCCTCATGGTGTTGGATTCATCTACCATGAGTAGAGTCGTGTTGAGCTTTGCAACGGTGTCGCTGATGCTGTGATCAGCATGTCCAAATAACTCCTCCATGTCTAAGTAGTATTCTTTGATACCCATTTCATCTTCGTTGGCTTCTTCTACCACGAGTTGATTCGTGTTGAAGTTTGCGACCGTGTCGCTGATGCTGTGAGAAGCATATCCGACTGACTCAGCTGTCTCTGAGTAGTATTCTTCGAAAAACAAACCATCCTGGTTGGATTCTTCTACCACGAGTTGATTCGTGTTGAACTTTGCGACCGTGTCGCTGATGCTGTGAGAAGCATATCCGACTGACTCAGCTGTGTCTGAGTAGTATTCTTCGAAAAACAAATCATCTTTTGTTGTTTCGGAATTCTTTTTGTTCTCTTCACTTTGGGTGGTGCAGACTGCTTTTTTCAGGGTGTTGTGCAAGTTGTTTTTAACTGTTGGTGTAAGTTCAGGTGTTTTTCTGTGTTCTGAGGCAAGAAAATTTGTGTTTACCACTTTAAGTGTCTTATTTTCAATTTTCGGGCATTTCCCTTTTAAGTGGGCGTGGTCGGGATGCTCAGACGTCATGGCGTCACGCGCAGGAATGCATTGCGCATGCGCAAATCGGCCTTCCTCCTTCACTGTGCGGTTTTGTTTCCATTGCGCATGCGCGGCGTGAGCATGCGCATTACGATCCGCGACCAAAACTTTTTTTGACTGCGCATGCGCGGCTTGCGCATGCGCATAACGATCCGCGACCAAAACTTTTTTTGACTGCGCATGCGCGGCCTGCGCATGCGCATCACGATCGGCACCGCGATCTTTTTTAAACTGCGCATGCGCGGCTTCCGGTTCCTGCGCATGCGCAGACGCCATTTGTAGTTCTTTGCTTACCGGAGACTGCAAAATGTGCTCCAACGCCATTTTTTGCTGGTTTTCGCGGATTTCAGGGATTTTTCTTGCCCACCAGGACTCTCTCTCCAAAACTCGTAAGTAATTTTCTCTTCCCGATTTGGACAGGGTTTCAGCGTTTTGGCTTTGTGAGAAATTCTTGTCATTTCTTCTTTTTGATCTGTACTTTTTATTCGCGATTTCTTGCTCTTTTCGTGATTTTTTAAGTTTTGCATCACTCAGTCTCTGTGCAGTTTGGACTCTGAGTATGTCTTGCTGTTCAAATTTCTCACAGTACTCTTCAAATTTGTTTAGTAAGCTGTTTCTGTCTTCACCTTTTGAGTATTTAAATCCATTATAAACTTTCCTAGCTTCATGTCCTTCGATGAGGATTGCTATTTTAATTTCGTCTGAGGCTGCTGCTGCATCATATGCTATGATATAAAATCGAACATTTGTTTAAACCTTTCCCAGACACTTCTTACTTTTCCAGGCGTGTCCAGGTGAAGTGGGTATCCAAGGCACATCCTCTCATCAGCAATGTCTTCCCAAGTCGAATGTCCAGTAGGAGATTTCCATGCCATTCTTGGTTGAGATTTCCATGCCATTTTTTTTTTGTTTTCTGTATCTGCAGCTGAGTTGTCCTGTCATAAGCGTCTGAAATCATTCCTGGGTACCATGTGTTGTTACTCGTGTCTTAATAAAGCTCGTAGTCTCAAGTGTGGAGAAGATGCTTTATTGTGAGTTCGTTCAGTTTCCAGAGCTCGACCTAGAACGACCTTCCAGTGCTAACTACCAGCTTTGCTTGCTGTGTGTGTGTCCTGCTTACCAGCCCGCCTGCTGTGAAGTGTGTGTTGTGTATATGTGTTGCTCCAAGTTCTGCCCTCAGTGAAGTGTGTCCTCACTTCCTGTCCTGATCTATTTATATGGCTCTCCCGTGCTCCCTCTAGTGGTTGCTCAGTTGTGTTGCATCTGGTTAACTTGTGATCACCACACCCATGTCTGTGGGAGGGGCTGGTTTTTTCTCTGTGCTGCTCTCGGTGGAGCTGGCCTCGTCACAGTGACGGTGTAAAACACGGCCACTGAATTTGTTTTTGAGAGACGCACAAAATCCGGACTAAAAACCCGGCTGTGCAGCTGGAGAGCTCCACGCAAGGTTTCATTCAGAGCCTGCCAATCTGAGAAAATATGGGAAAATTCCACCTGTAGACTGTGATGAGATTGTAAAATTTCAAAAGAACATAGACCTGTTAGTGGGCAGATAGATGGCAGATGAAGTTCAAGACGGAGAAGTGTGAGGTAATTCACTTTGGTGGGAAGAACATGGAGGATATATAAAATATGGGGTAGAATTCTTAAAAAGGTGCAGGAGCAGAGGGACCTGGGCGTGTATGTGCCTAGATCATTGATGGTGGCAGAGCAGGTGGAGAGAACAGTTAATAAAGCTTCCGGGATTTATTAATGGGGCAAAGAGCACAAGAGCAAGGAGGTTATACAAGACACTAGTTAGATTTCAGCTGGAATATTGTGTACAGATTTGGACGTCACACTTTAGGAAGAATGTGGATTGAGCGCAGAAGAGGTTTACAAGAATGGTTCCAGGGATGAGAAATTTCAGTTATGAGGATAGATTGGAGAGGTTGAGAATGTTCACCTTGGAAAGGAGAAGGCTCAGAGGAGATTTGATAGAGATGCTCAAAATCATGAGTAGGCTGGACAGAGTAGTCGGGGAGAAACTGTTCCCGCTCGCAAAAGGATCAAGAATGAAAGGGCATAGATTTATATTGATTGGCATAAGATGCAAATGTGATGCCAGGTAAAATGTTTTCACATAACGAATAGTTCAGCTCTGGAATACACTTGCCCAGAATTTGGTGGAAGTAGGTTCATCTGAGGCATTCAAGAGGACATTAGATGACTATTTGATTAGAAATAATGTGCAGGGGTACACGGAAAAGGAAGGAGACTGGTACTCATTCATAATGCTCTTTCGGAGAGCTGGTGCCAGCATGATGGGCTGAATGGCCCTTTTCTGTACCATAACAATTCATGATTCTGTGATTCCAAGCTCTGCTCAGCTAGACATGATGCTCGAACGTCAAGTGTCATCAATAGGGAAGACCATCCTGGAACAATAACAAAGATTGTAAGGTTTTATCACCATTTCCAGAGAACTGTACACCATTGAAGAGAGCTTGGAGGAGTCCATCTCTACTTTAAATGCTGTCTTGTCTCAGCCCTTTATGTTAATATTGATGCTCAGGGAAAGGATGAACAGCCGTATGGAATATTACACTTGCAAGTGTTCTCCAGTGAATGCTGACCCTGAGCAATGGTCTGCACAGTTTCAATAAGATGGGGGAAAGCCTCACCTTGGCCAAAGAGCGTCTCACTGACGTGCAGCAAAGTGCCCTCCAACTCTTGGCTACCAGGGAAGTGTGGGTGTGCCATGAGCAGGAAAGTCGAGAAAGAGGATATGCTCAAGGGGCTTCCACTCCTATCTTTTTGCCACCTCCTCCATCAGCGACCCATATACCGTCTCCCGTCCTGATGGCTGAGAATGTCCCTACACAGTTACAGCTGTGACAGTCTTTAATGGATCCCCAAGGGCTTCTGAACACAGAGTATACAGCCATGAGCATCTCAGGTGTCAGAGGAGGTATCTGAGCTGCCTCTTTCCAGCTCTGTTAAAACCGCAGGGGTAGTACCACATAGAAATAGCCGGAAAATTAAGCGAAATAATTTGTCATTAGCACTAGTCTTGAATTGATTGATAGTGATGTTTTGTGTTCTACTTGTACATGAAAATTGTTGCCTCTCTCTCTGATTTAAGGTGATAAGATCGTATAGATAAATGATGAGAATTGGTGTTTAAAGGTTTGTTAAATTAGCATTATTTTTGCACCATAAAGCTTATTACAAGTCTCCATTGCCCATTCATCTCCATTGTTGCCTTTTGGCTGGCCAGTAGGTCTTCAGCCTTGAGGAAAATAATAGAATGGATGACAAGCAATGAATATCAATGGGGCAGACAGTGGTATAATGGTGATGTGACCGGGCTAGTAATACAGAGACCCAGCTAATGCTCTGGCAGCATGGGTTGAACCCCAGCACGGCATCATCAAAATCCATCTGGCCCACTAATCTCCTTTCGGGCAGGAAATCTGCCATCAGTTCACAGGCAATTAGGGATGGGCAACAAATGCTGGCCTTGTCACATCCTATGAAAGAATAGAGAAAAACAAAAAAATTAGGTGAAAGGATTATAACTGTGGAAATGTTTTGTGTTGGGGGAGGCACATCTGCATATGGCTTCACATCCATTTTTTAACTGAGTCCTGCCTTTATGAGTTAGTGAGGGATCTCTCTGAATGATAGGTGAGCAGTTTTAGGAGACCTGGCCACATCAAGCTCCTCCTCCTCCTCTTGCTGCTGAAGGTGGATAAGTGTCATCACCCTGCTCCTCCTGAAGCCAACTATGTTGTTCAAGGCACGGCAGAACGTTACCAGTTTGGACAGCCTTGTTGGAACACAATGAAGGATGCCCCAGATCTGTCCAGACACCCCATCACATCTTCAGTAACCCTTTTGTGTGCTCACGTAGCTCCTGTAATAACCTTTGGTTCATCGGTTGTATGGTTCTTCACCACATCTTTGGAGATGTAAATATTTGTGGGAGGCTTAATTAATGCAGATTAAAGCGATCAATACGGCTTCCTGGCTATCCTGCTCATATAATTATGTTCTAGTGGGTTACAGCTCACCTGAAAATTGATGACATAAAATTATTTTTGATTGATGAATACTTCTCAGTGATGTGGGCACCTTGTCTCCCACACATGTGCAACCTAGAGCTAACTCCCTGTACCTGTGAGAAACCAGCCAGAGCAGCAAACCTGAGACCTTCTCATTCGAACTGACCTCAAAGTGGACACCATTTCCAATCCTGGGTAAATAGAGTTGGTCACCTGGGAGATGCAATTTTGCACATTAGAACGTGGAATCCTGCAGATATCACCAGCAGACCCTTGAAAGGAGTTGGAGGAGAGGAAATTCAGGACTGTGATCACCTTGATCACCACTGACAACAGATTTCCACCTGACCCACTTGGAAGGATGTCAGCAATTACCCGTCATGAAAATCTGATGTACTGGTATTCAGTAACTTTCAGGAAGATGATCCTCTGGATGTACACCTTGTCGTCTGGGTTTTGCCTCCTGAGAACTGGGCCATTGCGGCCATCCACTCTGCTCTGCCGTGAAGTAGGTGCTGCTCCTGCTGCTGGTGGTATTGCTGATGCTGCTACTCTTATTAACTGCTCCCATGTTGCTGAGAAGCCTACCCATTGGGAAATGCAGATAAGAGTCAAAAGAAAATCCAGATTGCAGAAATAGCCTCTACTGCATTGGAATGTACCGCCAAAGCTGTGAAAACACACTCACAGAACAAGTTCTGTCATCAAAAGCTTTTCTCTTAGGCCAAGTTATCATTGCTCAATATTCAAAGGCTTTCCAGCACCCTCAATTTCATAGCCCGCTAAATTCCTCTCAAGCACTTTTGCCTTGTAGATCCTGGTGAGTTTGAAACAGCTTTGTAAATCCTTGCACTGTCAGCAGTTAAAACCAGAATCCAGGGTTAAATCCTCAGTCAACTAGCTCTTTGCATATTTAAATTACAGACCTGTTGGTTCCTTAGGGGTATCCTATATATCACAGAACTTGCTGTTCCGGACAGATTGACGTGTGGGATTACGTTTCCCCTCTTTCCTTCCCTTGTTGTCCACAACAAGTTGCACATTTTTAAAGGAAGTGATTTTAAACCGTTTCTGTGTTGTGACCTCAAAGGATAGACATGAGAAAAGCTTTCTAGGAAGTTTAAATCAGAAGAAAAGCTACGTGACTTTCCAGAGACTCAAGTTAGCTCTTTGTGCTGAAATCAGAAAAGATCAACTGACCCTCTGGACTCCTTTTTGGGCCAAAGTAAATTGTCCAGCAAAGTAAAATATGCTGTTATATTTTGAACGGTTAAAAAGTCAATTGTCCCATAAGTTCACAGGCAAATGATGCGAGCGTGATATTCGAAACAGGGCCCAGTTAAATGCGGAAGTTGAAGAGTTCCTGTGGAACTCCCAACTCGTCAGCATTGTTTGATGTTTCAACATCCTACATACATCAACATCCTTCAAACTAAAATTCTCCCTGAGTCGCAATATCCTAAAAACATAAAACTTCAAGGACAAGGAATTGTTCTGTGTCTGACATTCAGGTTCTCTGATCTGTGAAGCGGTCACTGATTAGAGTCCTTGTTGGAGGATCATTATTTCTGCAGAAGGAAAATGCAGTTCAGAATTGTCACAAGTACCATTGGCACCAGAGCGACTGGACTTCCATGTTCAGACCAGTTCTGCCAGTACCAATCATTTCCACATTTCATTGGTTTTTTCCATCCCTCAACAGTGTGAATTGAATTTGCCCAGATTATTGTTCTA
Source organism: Scyliorhinus canicula (assembly GCF_902713615.1). Classification (NCBI taxonomy): domain Eukaryota; kingdom Metazoa; phylum Chordata; class Chondrichthyes; order Carcharhiniformes; family Scyliorhinidae; genus Scyliorhinus; species Scyliorhinus canicula. The sequence goes on from NC_052148.1 coordinate 163,322,772, forward strand.
AATAATCTTTTCCCTTAATTTGGGGCATGTTCAAACAAAAAAAAGCACCAGGATCGACCTCACTATCAAGCAGCACTGGGTTTTTTTCGGCACTCAGCAGGAAACACCCTACGAGGATGCACCCGGTCACATTCCCTGCAGTGCAGGAAGAGATCAGAGAGCCATTTAAAATTGGCGCCCGGACCTCTCGACCCCCGATGCAACCCTTGGGGGGCCCCCCCATGGCCCCAACTCAGAAGTCGGGAGGCACTCGAGCCCCCTGCACCCCACCTCATATGGCGGGGCACCCCTGCCCAATCCCTAGCGTAGACAAATGCCATCTGTGCACCTTGGCACTGCCAGTCGAGCACCCTGGCAGTACTCCTGCCAGCCTGACGGTACTACCTGGGCACCCTGTAGTGCCAGGATGGCACCCAGGTGACACTGCCAGGGTGCCCAGGTGGCACTGCCCGGGGGTCTCCAATTGCCTGGGAGACCCCACCCCCAAGTGTCGTTCCGCCTGCTCCTCAGTTGTGAGGACCAGTGCTGAACAGCAGAAGGGGGCCATTAGATCACGCCCTTTATTTTTCTAATTATGCTTTGCTTTTTTAATGCATGTTTTTAGATATGTTCTTTGACTTAAATTGGCTCTGTGTAATTTAAGGAATTAGGAATATATCATGAGATTCTATCGCCCGGAGTTTCTGTGAAAGGAAGTGTAAAAAATTAGATTCAGCCGGTTTTCATGTTGTATCGTGTAGATTCAGGCGGCTTTAATTATTCACTCACAGATGACACACCGTTTTGCTGGCGGGTAGCATCTGATTCACCCACCCTGTCGTGACTTCATAACTCTGGGTGTTCTGTTTGAATGGTGCCCTTGCACAGCATTCAGTCTCTGCAGCTTATGACAGCTCCACTGATGATGTGGCCTCCAAAGGTTCAAAGCACGCAGTGCCCAAGTTCAATTACATCTCACTGGTGCATCTGTTGGATGCAGTCGAGGCCCGCTGCAATGTTCTCCAGCCCCACTCTGGCCACAGAACTTCCAGCAAAGTGAACAGTTTGACTTGGGAGGTGGTTGTGCAAAAGGTTTGCAGAAGAGGTCAGCTACCCACTGAAGGAAGAGGATAAACGATATCCTCTGTTCTGTCAAGGTAGGTCAACCATCTCATCACTCTCAACTCATAAACTCACATGCCCATCGCAAATTCTAACAATCTCACTCACTGTCACCAGTCACTCTCACACACCCCCACATTTCCATTTGGCCTCATTGCCTTTGGAGTTTGCATCTTAATCCTATCCAATGCTTCCCTCACCACCCAAATGTCAGGCATCTTTGTCATCTGCCCTTGCGTGCGTTTTGCTCGTACTGCCTCCATCTGTCTTCATGGAGGACAAGCTGGCTCACAATAAGAAGGAGAGATCCCAGACCGGATGTGGAGTTCCCGAGATCAAGATTCCCATGGACTTCAAGAACAGATTCGTAGAGCTGGCTGGAGAGGATATAGATCTTGCCTGCATTGACCTTGAGGTCGACGGCTCACAGCCGGCTCCTGCACGACAACATCCATGAGATGACCATACTGTCAGTGATTTCCTATGATCCAAAGTCCTTGCCATGCACAATTGTCTCTCTTTTCTTTTGTCTGCATCTCACAGAAGGGTGTGGGCATCCACGAGCCAGGGCCTCGACCTCATCACAGCGCTCACCCATGACCTCCGCCAACACAGAGACCCACATCTCGGTGGGACTTAGTTCCAGAACAACCTTGGGGGTCACAATCTGGTGAGTACATCACACTGTCTGGTCCACAGCAAGAGGAGGCTGGAACATCAGAGGTTACTGGCACTCACTCAGAGGACTGCTGGAGGCCACGATTCTGCTACGTCCGAGTCTGATGATGAGCCTCCAGATTCGGTCCTAAATCAGTTGCTGAAGCTGCAAAGAGAACCCACAGGAACTTCGGGAAGGGATGTTTGCTGCACTCCTCAGATTACAACGCACGATGGAGGAGTTTGTCCACCTTCGGACCGAGGCAATAGCACCGTCATGCCAACGCATTGAGATCCTCACTGGGAGGATGGCAGATGGACCAGGTCCAGGACATCAGACCTGCACTGCTGCAGAAGCTGCACTCGATCGCAATAACCTTGGCGGCATCCATCATTGTTAACACAAAATGCTGCAGGGCACCTCAATCTCACTCCAGCTGCCCCTTATCCTCAAGCAATCAGCCAGAGGCTCTAGGTCATTCATACAGAGGAAGACCAGCAGCTGAACAGCCCAAGACCATCCACCCAGGTGTCTCCAGGAGTGTCCAGTCAATCCAAATCCCCTTTTCCTGTGACCGCATCACCTTCAGCTACATAGGCCAAGGAAGGTGCACCTGCTCCACAGCAGGGCACCCAAAGCAGGCTGGAGCCCCTCAGATCTCAACCTTTCAGAGGATGTCCACTAAAGTCATCACAGACATCAGGGCATAGCAGTAAGCAGGCTACCTCCAACTCCGCTGTGGATGTCAGAGGAGTAACAAGACATAGCGGCAGAGTAAGGATTGAAGAAGTGAAAAAGATGTAGTTGCACTACATTGGTACAGGTGTTAACCACATGTATATAATGTTCAGAAATGTAAATCCACTCACAATCATTTCATATCTCCTCTTTTCTATGCCTCCTTCCTATGTTGAGCCATGTTACTGTCAATCACATGTGATGCCTTGGTTCCTGCATCTACTTCTGGCAATTATCTCTATCCTGGGCCTCTTGTGTGCTGTAAACTCACCACAGCGAATATCCTATTTCAATATTGTTCTCCATATCAGCCTGCACCTTCGTGTTAAATGTGCTTTTGAAACAAAGTTTGTCCCCATGCCTCGGGGAGTCATGTCGTGACCATATAAAAGCAAATTACTGCGGATTCTGGAATCTGAAACAAAAGGGCTAACGTTTCAAGTCCAGATGACCCTTAGTCAAAACTAAAAGGCACAGAAAGTGGGAGATATTAAGGCTGTAGGGTGAGGGAATGAAAGATGAGTCATAGACACAGAAACCAAGGGAATAGAGTGCAAATGGCAGCCCCAAAGAGAATAAAAGGTGTGACAGGCCAAACGAAACTAAAATCAGAGGGTAAACTAACAGATGTAGATGTGGGGTGAGGGGCAACATGGGTGGAAGAGAGGTAAAATGAGAAAATGGGGAGGAAGGGGAAGCAAAGCGGAGAAAAGGTAAGGTAAGATGGGAGGAAAGAATGGAGGGAAAAATATACATAAAGAAAGACAAGAAAGACAGATAAGGTAAAAGACAGTTAAAATGAAATGGAATTAAAACAAAGGGGTGGTGGTGGGATACAGCTAATCAGCTGAAGTTGTTGAATTCGATGTTGAGACTGGAAGGCTGCAGCATGCCTAATCGGAAGATGAGATGCTGTTCCTCAATTTGCGTTGAGCATCACTGAACATTGCAGCAAGCCAAAGACTGACATGTGGGTATGGGAGCAGGCTCTTGTGTATGATATGATCCCCCAAAGATGTCAAGGATCTAAAACCTATTCAGGATGTATGAATCATCAATGCTTCCTAGGTATCTTGTGCAAATCTGCATGATGAGGTTGTTATGATCACACCATCTACATATTGAGCAATTGGTAGCCTTTCTGGTTGAGTTAGCGGACTGCCTGTTTCCAGGGAGTGTCTATAGCCACATCAGTGCAGTTCTATGGGAAATCAGAAACCTCAGCAAAGCCCAGTGCTCTGGCTTGATCTCTGGCGATGTTGATAAAATTGTGGGCCTTTGCAAAATTGGCATTTGTGACCTCCTGGGTGCATTTGTGGGTGGATGTTTGGGTGATCCTGCAGAGGTTCTCAGTGGCACCCTGGAAGGGGTCACAGCTGTACAAATTGAGATTGACAGTAACTTCCACAGCCACTGGTAATGGATGTCCTCCAAGTCCTCATGGAGCCAAATCTTGCAGAATGTGGCAAATGTGAATGTCCAGATTTCTTGACATATAGAGGAGTCTATGACACTGGTTCTCGCTCATCTGCAATGTCTAAATCCAAAGGGTCTTGCAAGCTGCCTACAAATGACTGCTACCTGAGGATCATCCTCTTTACCCAGAGGAGGACCTGCTGCCCTTTGGTTTTGAGGACTCTGCTCATCCCTTTGGCGAGCCAGACACCTCCATCACATTTTTCTCTTCTGCCTAGAAGCAATAATGCAGACTGTGATAAAACAGGCTCCTGCTGGTCTCCTCACTGCAGTATCAATGAGAATACGGAAGTGTCGGCACTTTTTTCCAAAGGTTCACCTTCTGCCAATGAATCATCTGTGATTGTCGGCTTAAGGCCTCTTTACACATGGTGGGGAGTACTGGCCCCAGAATGATGTCCAGTGCAGGGTGCAAATGAACATTCACTACAATCACATCCCCAACCTCCCCAGCTCCCATGACTGACTGCCGAGAGCTGGATGTTCTGCTCATGTGCTGGAATCATCATTACCTGCTCTCCCAAGACAACACTGTTTGGACTAAACATGTGGGTGAATGCTCAATGATAACATGAAATTAATTTAGGGGGTCCAGAGATTTGTGATTATTGCGTGGTCACATTTCCAAGGCAGCTGTTAAGCTTGTCCAGTCGTCCAATAATTCTGTAGTTCCCTAATGCTCTAATGAATTTGAATGCTGCAAGTGAGGGGTTAACACTAGCAGAACAATCATTGCCGTTTCGAGGGATCAGTGTTGCATGAATGAGCATTACTGCTTCACTTTCCTGACTCCCTGCATGTCAACTGAACAGCTGCTAACCTGTCTTAGATGTGTCTCTGTCCTCATTTTGGAATTCCCCCCACCTGCCCCCCCCCCCCCCCCCCCACCCTCCTCCTCACCTCAGCCTCCCTCCCCTGGCCCCAACATTCATGTGTGTCAGTGCAACCTCCCACACCCCTTGCCTCCAGTGGAGCCCTTGCCCTGCTGCCCCTTCTCCTCTCAGGCCTGTCTGGCCCCTTCCTCAGTGAAACCATTTCCCTGCAGTACAGTAAAAGCCATCTCTGCCTTAAGCTTGTAACTGTGGCGTCTTGCCTGTGACAACCCCCAAAACAGCAGCAGCCTGCGATGCGTGGTGCTGATCCCTGTGAGTGCTGCAAGATGTAATTTGTGTGAACTAACCTCAGAGTCAAGAACAAAGTGCAGATCGTCAGCTGCACATTGTTTGAATCCTGTTGTGAAACATGTTGTTCTACTGCACACTGATATGGGCTCTCAAACCAGTGTGGAGGGATGACGGGCGTCATAATGAGACGCTGATTTATGCTAATGCCGTTTGCGATGCTCAGTGGCAGAAAATGCCACCTGCCATTGATGGTTGAAGCACTCAATCGCTCGCTCATTTTATGTTGCAAAACCAATTTTGGGCCTTCTCGTGAATTTAGCTCTTGCACCCACCATGTAATCGGGGCGGATTGTACTGGCCCCGAAATGTGTATTATTATTATTATTATTATGTGCAGTGCGGGGTGCACATGAATGCATTTATTCGGATTTCTTATCTCTCCGCTGCTATGGGAGATCCCTGTTTTGCTCTTCTATACAGATTCATTGTCCCAGTCACTAACTTAAGAGTTTTGCCTATCTTTGGTGGACTGTTGATTTGTTCATTGTGCTCTCCCTTCTTTCTCTTTCGCCATATTGTTTTCTCTAGTTCTTCACCTCTTCTATCCTCTGACAAATGTGTATGAAAACGAAGGTATCTCTCTCCCCTGCCTCACTGCACACAGTGTTCAGAATCACGTTTAGCCTCCAGCATCGAGCACGTCGTCTACATGTACCAAGGTTAACGTGAATGAAAAAGATAATGATAGGTAGAACTGATATATCACATTTCACAGTAATTGAACTGTAAATTTAAATTCCATGACTTGCTTAGGTGAACACTTGTCCAGTTGCTGCTCAATCCTTGTGTAGAAATGAAAAAGTGCGGCGATCTTAATAATTACAAAATGCTTTCCATTATAATCTATGGTCCACTTCGCAAAATTCTCTACTAATCAATTTGAGGTCCATTTTCCTCATTTTTAAACTGTTTTGTATTGTCTGACATTATCCCCTCATAGATGCCAAGGACTTCTGGCAATTTGGAAACGGTTGATAGAAAATGTGTGAGAACACAAGTATACACCTATCAATTATTCCTCCCAGTCAGCAGTGGCTCAGATCGAGAACTTCTCCCACTGTAAACTACAGGCGTGAACGTTTGATTGATGATGCATTGACGCATCAAAGCACTATATCACAAAATAAACTATTTTTCACTTTAATATGTTTACACTGAATATTAAACAAGTTGTATTACCAAAACTTAAGTCATTTTATTTTCATTTCCTCGATGTGAGCATTGCTGTCAAGGTTGGCACATAATGCCAATGCCTAGTTGCCCTTGGTGAAATTGATGGTGAAATTTCTCCCTGAACCATTCAAGTCCATGTAGCGAAAGTGCTCCCAAAACGTGAGGGGGGGGGGGTTTTAGTGACAATAAAGGAACAACGATTTGTTTATCCTGGATGGCACAGTGGCACAGTGGTTAGCACTGCTACCTCACAGCACCAGAGACCCGCGGTCAATTCAGCATCGGGTGACTGCCTGTGTGGAGTTTGCACATTCTCCCCCTGTCTGTCTGTGTGGGTTTCCTTCAGGTGGACCGGGTTCCTCCCCCAATACAAAGATGTGCAGGTTAGGTGGGGCGACGGGGATGGAGCGGGGGAATGGGCCTGGGCCAGTGCAGATTTGATGAGCTGAATGGCCTCTTTCTGCACTGTAGGGATACTATGGCTTTGTTATCTCTAGACACAACTATTCCAATGCATTCCTGGTTGGTCCCGCACATTCTACCCTCCATATGCTTGAGGTCATCCACAGCAACTCCCATTCCACTACCAATCCTGTGTTCATGGACCTATATTGGTTCCCAATCAAGAAAAGTATTGGTTTCAGAAACTTCACCAGAACCTTGCCCTTCCATTTCTGTAATCTCTTCCAGTTCTTTAACCCTCTGAGCTGTTCTGATTTAGGCCTCTTGTGCATCTTCAAATTTAATTGCTCCATTGGGGACCATGCCTTAAGTTGACTACACTCCAAGTTCTGAAATTCCTCCCCTACACCTCTGTGTCTCTCACCTTTCTTTTTTCCCTTTAAGATACTTAAAACCCACATTTTCAACCAAACATTTTGGTTGCCTGACCTAATATCTCCTGTGATGAATGTAGAAATAGTTAAATATTATATTTTATATTTGTGGTAGTAATGTTATTAAAAAACCCTGATTTTAAACACATAGAGGTCATGTGCCTTCTAAAGTTGTAATTAAGGAATCGTAAAAGGTGTGGTAATAATTGATTTTAACAATTTACTTGTTTATAGACAGATGGCTAATACGGTATTATTTTGATTGCTCGTGATTTCTTGGAGAGTAGATAATTTATGAGGGATTGTATTTAGTTATAGCTAAGCAGGTGATGAGACATCTTAGTGGAATACAGACAAAGTAATTAATGGGAGGAGCCAGATCTGTCTGTAGTTTGTAGTTTTGCCAAACGCTGTTAGGTTGAGCAGAAGAGTCTGACAAGATGGAAGGCTTTTCAAGTTGTTCCTAAAAGTGTCTCTCTCTCCAAAGATCTTCACAGATAAGCAATAAACCTGTTTTGCTAACTTTATTTATAAGTGGCATTTGAACTGTATTGGGTTGCTTTATCGGAATTAGTGGCAGGTGTGGATAGTAAGTTATTGTTTCCTTTTTTTTAAGATCTGTTTAACTGTCAATTGTAAACTAATTTCTTTGATGTTTCTGCAGTTCATTGTGTGCTTAAATTGAAGTTTATTTTAACATAAAATACACCTATTGGTAAGAGTTATCACTCCTGAGGTGAAGTATCCATTCCTCACAGTTTTACAAATTAAAAATTGTTTGCGTTCTCATCTGGTATCCCAATAAAAGTTGGGGTCTGGGCCGGTATCCAAACACTCCTTATTTGATTTGTTGTCATACTTTGTTTGCTCCTGTGAAGTGCCTTGAGTTGTTTCTCCCGTTTGGAGAGGCTGGTATGGGAATTGAACTATGCTGCTGGCCTGCCTTAGTCTGCTTTCAAAACCAGCGTTTTAGCCCTGTGCTAAACCAGCCCCATGGTTTCATTATGTTGAAGGTGTGATATAAATATAAGCAGTTGGTGTCAATATATGTTTTAGCTAGGATTCTTTGTATCTTGAGGGGAAACGTGGAGGTGATGGTGTCCTCATATACCTGCTGCCATTCTCCATCGAGGTAATGGGGGTCATTCATTTTTGAGGTATTACCTGCCTCACTTGACAGAGCTCAGCAACTGTATTCTATTGAATGTTAAGAGAGGCAGTTATACTCGCTTTTGTTGAAAATGATCATTGCCTGTCATTTGTGTGCATCAAATATTACTTGCCACTTATCAACCCATGTCTGGATTTGTCAAAGTTGTTTACGTGGAAGCATGGACTGTTACATAACCTAAATAATTGCAAATGGAATTGATCACTGTGCAATCATCACCAACAACCGCTTTTCTGATGTTCAAAAGAAGGGAGGTTACTGTGAAGCAGCCAAAGGTGGTTGGATGTAAGATACAGTCCTGAGGAACTTTTGCAGTGATACCCGGGATCAAGGTGACCAGTTTTCAAAATATACTACCTCCTTTATACCAGATATTGATGTGTTGGGCAGGCTGGGCCGATGTGGACTGCACTTGATGCAGTGCAGCGAGAGACAGACTTCCAACACTTGATGAGATGCAACACGATTTTATTTAACATTTAAACTATAATACATGTTCAACTGTGGGTTGACACTATGCTGACTTGAATGGAGACCTGACACTAGCCTGACCAGACTTACTAGCTACCACATGGTGTTTGCACTGGCTATGCTCACAAGCTCTGACTGTCTCAGAGGCTGGGTCCCGAGAGAGCGGGAAAACTGGTGCCCTCTGGCTTCATAGTGGTCGTTGATGTGTTGGGTACTCTGGATCTGTGGAGACTGCGTTTACCTTAGCAGTAACATAGACAGGCTACCAACACTTGTAATAGTACAACTCTATTTTATTTACTTAAGAGCTGTTGAACATACTTGCACTGTAGGTCGACACTATGTTAGATTGATTGTAAACCTATGCCTAACCTGACCAGCCTATACTGCTAGCACATGGTGGATGTTTGTGCTACTGACTGCGGGCTCTGTCTGTCTCAGAAACTGCATCCCGAATGAGAGGGAAAACTAGTGCCCTCTGGTTTTATAGTGACCGTGCCCTAACTGGTGATTGGCTGCTGTGTTGTGTGTGTTGATTGGTCTTGCAGTGTGTCAGTCAGTGTGTGTCTCTGCACCATCATATACTGATGTGTATATTATGACAGTCGTGTCCTGTCTGGTGATTGGCTGTTCTGTTCTGTGTGCTTACTGGTCATCCTGTGTGTCAATCACTGCCTGCCTGCACTCCATTATATACATACATATACATTGATGTATATTATGACAGATATGACTCTAGTACTGGAGCTTTTTGCCTGACTAAATTGCATTCAGTTTTATTCGGGCTCCTCGATGCAACATTTGGTCAAATGCTGCCTTGATGTCACCTTCACCTCACCCTTGGAATTCAGGGGCGCGATTCTCCGCTCCCCAGGCAGGGTGGGAGAATCGCGGGAGGGCCGCTCTGGCAACACCCGCGATTCTCCCACCGCCCCCAAAATGGCGTGTCGCGTTTTGCAATACGCTGCTTGGAGAATCGCGGGTCGCCGTTTTTCATGGCGACCCGCGATTCTCCGGCCCGGATGGGCCGAGCGGCCTGCCGTTCCCGACCTGGTCGCTGCCGGCGTGAACATAGTGCAAAAGGTAAGTTTGGGGCCTGTGGGGGGCGGAGAGGGGATTGAGCACCACGGCCGTGCTCGGGAGGGGACTGGCCCGCGATCGGTGCCCACCGATCATCGGGCCGGCGTCTCCAAGAGACGCATTCTTTCCCCTCCGCCGCCCTGCATGATCAAGCCGCCACGTCTTGCGGGGCAGCAGAGGGGAAGATGGCAACCGCGCATGCGCGGGTTGCCGCTGGGTTTCATGACGGCATCGGCCGTTGCGGAGAATTCCGCCCCAGTTCTTTTATCCTCTTTGTCCTGAAGTTGCAATGTGGTTTGGAACCAAATTGTGATTGAACACAAATTGAGCATAGGTTAGCAGGTTATTAGTGAGTAAATGCTGCTTCATAGCACTTTTGGTGATTATTTCCATCAGTTACTGATGATTGTGCTGAGCGACCAGGTTTGACTTGCAATGATTCTTGTGAATTGAAAACACCTGAGAATTCTTTTGTAATGTTCAATAGATGTCTGTGAAAGATACACTTTAATAACTTCACTTCTGCCACAGCTGGATCTGGAGTACAGGACATAGAGATCACAATGAGCAATTAATCCACACCTATTACTTTCAATACAGGCAACTGTAGCACCCATCCACCGGCAATGTTTCAGCTACTGGGGTAGGACTGCGTAGGAGCATGAGGGAAAGCCAACACACAGGGCAGATGTGAAAGCAGAAGGTTGATTGATTGACTTTTGTATGGAATATTGAATAATTTTATTTGTAAAGCTGGTTTGGAATATTTGTTTTTAGTGGATTTTATTTCATTATTGTGGCCAAGAGGACATTACAGCACAGTAGCATAAGTGGATAGCACTGTGGCTTTACAGCGCCAGGATCCCAGGTTCGATTCCCGGCTTGGGTCACTGTCTGTGCGGAGTCTGCACATTCTTCCCATGTCTGCGAGGGTTTCCTCCGGGTGTTCCGGTTTCCTCCCTCAAGTCCTGAAAGACGTGTTGTTAGGTAATTTGGACATTCTGAATTCTCCCCCTGTGTACCCGAACCGGCGCCGGAATGTGGCGACAAGGGGCTTTTCACAGTAACTTCATTGCAATGTAAACCTGCTTGTGACAATAAAGATTATTATTATTATATTATTGCAATGATCAGTAATTGAGACAAGGTAGGGTGTGAGATATTTTGGGGAATGAAGAATTGCACTTAATTTGAGTGGAACTGCAGTCATTGAGGCAATCATGGACAGACTGGCTGGAAAGGAGCTGAGTTGGTGGCAAGAGCTGGATCCTCACGGATGCAGAGTAAAAAGATGGATTGTGTAATTTTCTGTGGAACATATTATACAGGGCTTCTATGCTGGCAGTGCAATTGTTGCTTCAGGAGCCCAATTTTCTGCCTTTTGTGTGCTATTTGAGTGTTGCACCTCAAAATCATGAGCCAGATGGTCCACAGATGGCCCTTGACACCCAATAACCCCGCTCTAGTTTTCATGGTATTTCAAATGCTGATGGTACTGTCATGGTACCCTTGGCTAGTGCATGGTCAGGTCTTGCCCCACTTGACCTGGAGTTGCAACACAGGTAAAGTTAGATTTTATTTAAGATATCTTGGATTTGGGCAACACGGTGGCACAGTGGTTAGCACTGCTGCCTCACAGCACCGAGGACCTGGCTTCAATTCCGGCCCTGGTTGGCTGTGCGGAGTTTGCACTTTCTCCCTGTGTCTATGACTAGGTACCTAGGGTGACTAGGGGCTTTTCACAGTATCTTCATTTGAAGCCTACTTGTGACAATAAGTGATTTTCATTTCATATATGTTTCTGGAACATACCTCTTTAGGAGTCTGCACGTCCTCCCCGTGTGCGCGTGGGTTTCCTCCGGGTGCTCCGGTTTCCTCCCACAGTCCAAAGATGTGCGGGTTAGGTGGATTGGCCATGTTAAATTGCCCGTAGTGTCCTAAAAAGTAAGGTTAAGGGGGGGGGGTTGTTGGGTTACGGGTATAGGGTGGATACGTGGGTTTGAGTAGGGTGATCATTGCTCGGCACAACATCGAGGGCCGAAGGGCCTGTTCTGTGCTGTACTGTTCTATGTTCTATGTTCTATGTCTGTGTGGATTTCCTCCGGGTGCTCAGGATTCCTCCCACAGTCCAAAGATGTGTAGGTTAGATGGATTGGCCACTCTTTTGAGGTCCACCAAAAAAATAGAAGAAAGGAAACAAACGTAGGGTAGGGACAAAGCCAACAGTGCCGCTCCTGTTAGGGGCACTGCCTTAATGTAACACAGTTCAGCGGATACTTAAAAACATCAAATGAGAATGAAATTAAAGGGGTTAATAAAGCACCCCAACTCCTGCGGTGCCTACTGGACACAGAAGGCCTCAATGGTGCCCGTGGACATCGGGTCACAAATGTAGCCGTGGAAGAGGGGCAGACAGTCCGGTCGGACGACCCCTCAGTTGCCCGCTGCCTGGACCTATAAACGGCGTGCTTCACCAGGCCCAGAAGCAGGATCACAAGGAGGTCCTCCACCTTCCCTTCCCCTCTTCGCACCAGGTATCCATAAATCAGAAGCGTGGAGCTGAAAAGCAAACAAAACTTCAGCAAAAGATTTGCCAGAAAACTAAAAAGGGTGTGCAGCCTACAATGCGTAAACCAACATGGTCCATGTCCACAAGGCCGCATAAATGGCAGGCTTCTTGGGATTCCGTTAACCGGTGTATAGCACTGCTGCATGCAACACCCTCCACCCCAGTTCCCCAAGATTGAGGGAGAGGAATCCTCCATAAATGGACCTCCAGTGGGGGCCTCTGCCACCAGATGGCAACAAGGCACGCCATGGCGTGTCCAGGTGATAGGCGAGGGTAAGGAGGTGAAGGGTGTGCAGCAGCAGTCCGTAAGGAAACCCTCTGAGCAGTATCAAAATACATAGAGGGCATTTCCGTGAGGCATCTAGGATTGTGGGTCCCCAGCTCCGAGGGAGGTGTTGGGGCTTGGGGCGAATGTGGCAGGGGTTCATCCAGATGGGATACTACCGCACATCTGAGTGTCCTCCAGACCACGAGTGTCAGCGGGTCTGAGCACAACCGTTTTGAGGTCTCTGATGGCATTGGCCGCGAGACGGATGTCCACCTCCGCGTGTTGTGCTAACTCGTGGGGTTTCATTCAGTCCACTCCTCTGCCACCCAACACGTCCCCGATCCTGGTCACCCCGGCAGCCAGAACTCGCTCCTCTGCCAGCCACTTGAAAAGGTATTGGTGGAGGTGCGGATTCCTGAGTAGTGGTTGCCTGATGACAGCCACCACTCCTGATGGGGGGGAGCTGCAGCACGAGGCGACCATGTTCCAGACTTTTAGCACATTCTGGTAAAAGACGGACAGCACCTACAGAGGATAGCGAAGCCCCTGCAGATCTATGAACAGGAGCTGTACATCATAATTCAGGCCGTGCACCTGGCGGAAGAACCGTCGGCAGGGCACACCATTGCGGAGGGGGCTCAACGTAAAGGTATCGCTGAAGGGCCTGAAGGCCGAAGGTTGCCATCTGGGTGTGAAGGCACACCAGCACCTGGCCGCCCCCCCTAAGCGGGAGAGTCAGAACCCCAACAGCGACCCACTGCAGTCCCTTGTCCCAGAAGAAGCAATTCTCTGGAGATTTGTGACAAAGTCAGGGCGAGGGGTCAAAGTGACCAGTCGGTACCAAAACATGGAGGCTATCAGCTGGTTTATGATGAGAACTCGACCCCTGAAAGACAGCACTCAGAGTAGTGCTGTACAGCATCTCAAGCGAGCGGCAACCTTGGCCTCCAGCTCCTGCCAGTTAGCCGGCCAGGATTCCTCAGCCGGGCAAAAATGGACACCCAAGTAGAGGAGATTGATCCTGCTTCAGGTGAAAGGCTTGAGGCCTCAGGGAGGGGATCCATCTGCCACGGACTGACGAGGAGTCCGGAATACTTGGCCCAGTTGCTCCTGGCAGAGGACAAGGCGGAGTGCACAGCCTGGCACTCTCGAGTCCTCCGCAGGTCAGCAGAGTTGGTGAACATGAGGAGCACGTCATTAGCATAAGGCAAGAGACCACTCCAATGCTCGGCCTGCGCAGAAGCAGTCCCAACAACCTCCTATGCAGGAGGCGTAGGAAAGGCTCCAAGCAAATAGAATAGAGTTGGCCAGACAAGCTTTGACGCATTCCCCTCCCAAAGCGAAGGGACGCCATCAGGGACCCGTTAACCTTAACGAGATGCTCTGTGCCAGTGTACAGAAGTTGGATCCGGGTGACAAATTTCATCCTGAACCCGAATGTTTGCAGAGTCACAAATAAATATTTGTGATCCACCCTGTTGAGCGTCTTCTCCTGATCAAGGGACAGGAATGCGCTCAACATACCAGCCCTAGGGAATGATGGACCAGGTCCTGGACCAGATGGATTTTGTTGTGAATCGTGCGGCCTGGGAAAGTGTAGGACTAGTCAGGGTGGATCATGTGGTCCAGCATGATGCCAAGGCGCAAAAACATTGCCTTGGTGAAGATTTTGTAATCCGTGCTGAGGAGGGAGACTGGTCGCCAGTTTTTAAGGTGGCAGAGATCCCCCTTCTTTGGCAGCGGGGTAATGGTGGCCCTGCACCATGGGAGGGGAATCTCCCTGGTCTGACACTTTCCCCCAAGACATCCCAGAACGCCCTGAAAAACTCCATGGCCAGCCCATCCAGCCTTGGGGTTTTGCCCCTGGACATGCTGTTGAAGGTCAGCTCCTCCAGGCTTACAGGGGCATCAGCCTCTGGGCCGCCCCTGGCAGATCCTTCCAAAAAATTCTGCAAGCATCCTCACTGGACGGGCATTGTAGAAGCTTTGGATTTGGGAACTGACCTCCTCCGGATCCAAGATGAGGGACCCATTGTGGCCAACAGTGTAAGGAGCTCCTGATGTACTCCACGCCTTTTTCCAGGGAGTAGAAGAAGGTCCACGTCTGTGAAGATCTGGATCCACAACCTCACGTACCCACCGTCAGACCCAGCAAGTTGCAAGTGCCGCAGCGCGCCCTTCTCTGTACACCAACCGCAGGGCCGGGTCCTCATCGGGCTGACCGAGACATGACTCCAGGTCGAGCACCTCCTTCTCCACTCCTTGACCTTGGATTCCACCTCTTTGTAAACCCCCTCACATACTCCTGACAAAAGGTACGCATTGAGTCTTGCCCACATTCCACCAGAGCCTCAAGAGGAGCACCTCCCCGCTTCAGTCTCCAGCCGGTCCAGGAGCAACAAAATAAGCCCTCCAGCAGCATTTTACAGTATTATAATTAAATGGACAGAAAATGCTACTAACTATTTAATACCCCTTCCCCCACACTACTCCCCCCCCCCCCCCACCCTGAATTCCCATCTCACCCCACTCTCTACACACATACACAGACAAACAACTCAAAAAATAAAGGTTAATAAAATTAATGAAATGAAAGGATAAAAATCTTTGATGTTCTTGGATGATTTCCAGTTAGTATCTCTCCGAAGTTCAGCTTTCATTTTGATACTTCTTCCTTCTGGGCTTGAGATGATTTTCTCAGGCTAGATTGCCTATCTTCTCTGCAGACTCAGCATCATTCCACGTTCACAGTAAAGGTGTGCCAGGCACTCAGTGCTTACCGAACAATAAAGCAGTTCTTTCACATCAGCAAGCAGGAGAAAGCGAGAGTTCCTTTCACTTCCAAAGTCTAAATGCTTCTGCCCACTGTCATAATATCCACTCATGTATATAATGAGATGCAGACAGGCAGTGATTGACACACAGGATAACCAATGAACACACAACACAGAACAACCAATCACCAGACAGGACACCACCACTATAAAGCCCACAAGGCATTAAGACTCCCCTTCTCTCAGGACCCAGATACTGAGACAGTCAGAGTGCACAAGCTAGTGAGCACTATCACCATGCGGTATCTAGTATGTCTGGTCAAGCCAGTAAGAGGTCATCAGTTAGATTAGTAGAGTGTCAACCCACAGCTGAACATGTACAGCAATCCATTAGTTGAATAAAAGTGTTGGATAATCTCCTGTGTCAGACGTCTGTTTCTAGTTTCACTGCATCCAGTTGCAGTCAACGTCGAACCAACCTGCCTAACACATCACCCACTTCTCTTAGAAAGCATCACGTAGGAACTAATTGCTGACTGTTGTCAGGCAGAATACTCTCCCTGGCAAACCCACCAATTTCCAGCTAACCAATCAATCTGACTCCCTCCAAACCTGGTTCAGCACGCCGGCGGTATGCTCCGTTTCACCGGATGGTCAATGAGGCTTCCCATTGTGGGGCAGCCCCATGCCGTCGGAAAACCTCCGGGCTTCCGGCAAAATGGAGCATCCCACTGGCGGAGAATCTAGCCCCTGGTTCCTAAGATGCACTTGATGCTGAGGAGTCTGACTTCTCCTTTCCAAAAACAAACCTGGGAACAGCGTCCTGGCAAGCAGGCTGCTTCAACTTTTAGTCTTCTGCTCAAAGGCTAATTCTCATAAGCCATTGCCCAGTTATTATAAAGTCAGTAGTAGGCAAAATGTTAGATTCCAGGAGCAGCACAGAGGCGCAGTGGTTAGCACTGCTGTTTCACGGCGCCGAGGTCCCAGGTTCGATCCCGGCTCTGGGTCACGGTGCCGAGGTCCCAGGTTCGATCCCGGCTCTGGGTCACTGTCTGTGTGGAGTTTGCACATTCTCCCTGTGTTTGCGTGGGTTTGTTCCCCAGAGCCCAAAGGTGTGCAGGGTAGGTGGATTGGCCACTCTAAATTGCCCCTTAATTGGAAAAAATGAATTGGGCACTCTAAATAAAGTTTAAAAAAATGCTAGATTCCATCTTTCAGGATATTGGGCTGGATTTCATACTCTCCCACCAGTGGGTTTGAAGGCAGTATTGTGTAAAATCTAGGCTGCAGCCTGTTCACTGTCTATCCATATACCCCTGCCTTCACCATATGTTTATAAAGGCAGGAGTGGCGTTAGGCAGCCCTAAAGTGGGCAATTAATGCCTACTAAACCTATGCATGGTAAAATAACTAGTCTACACGGATTTATCATACTCACCTTTACCGCTCAACATCCCACTGCCACCCCTTTGCCCCCTTGCCATGCACAACTCGCTCCCAGTCCCCCTGCACTGCTGCACACCGGAATCCCCTCTCTGATATCCTGGGTCCGCTTGGCACACTGTCTTTGGCTTGGAGACACCACACATCTGCTTCTGACTATCTTGGTCACTTTCATGTGCACCTGCTTTCTCGGTGTGTTTTCCCTCCTTCATCCGAGGGAAAAATCACTTAACCATGGGTCCCTCAGATCCTACAGTAGGATCTCCAGGTAAGAGGGAGGCACCCAAAAAGCATTGTTCCCAAGCCGCCTCTGCATTGTCATTATCACCACGGCCTCAAATATCCATGTGGGCTCAGCTGTTGTAACCCATTCCAGGCTCCGTTTGAGGAGAAACATTGACAGATCCACTTCGGCATGCCGGCTACATTCCCTAATTATTTGGGAACCCTGAACAGGGGTTCAAGGCTTTGGCTCAGTTAAAGGTCTTTGGAAAAGCCTCCTGGTGAGGTCCTGAACTGATAATGGTCCCACTATTTGACTAGGGACTATCGGTTTAAAGTTCTGTCCAACGTTTCCCATGGCTACGTAATGTAGAACATGGGGCGGGATTCTCTGAAAATGGGGCGATGTCCCCACACCGGTGGGAAAACTGGCACCAACCACACCGGTGTCAACAGCCCCCAAAAGTGAGGAATTCTTCAATTTCCCAGGGGCTAGGTTGATGCCGGAGTGGTGGGTGGCGCTCCAGCCGGCGTCGAAGGGCCGGCACAAGTTTTCACATGCATGGAACCGCTGGAATGATCTCACGCATGTGTGGACCGGCCGGCATATTTTCGCGTATGTGCAGAACGGTTGGCGTATTTCCACACATGCGCGGGTGTTCCCTTCTCCGCACCAGCACCTGGGCAATATGGGGCCCCCTGCAGGGGCCCGACATGGAGGAAAGAAGGCCGCCCACGGAACTAGCCTTCCCACAGATCGGTAGGCCTTGATCGCAGGCCAGGCCACCGTAGGGGCCTCCCCCCATTGTCGGATACCCCCGCGCCCTCCCCCAGGACTGCCCCCACACACTTACCTGCCAGGTCCCGACCAGAGTGGCGGGAATCTCGCCGGCCCCTGGAAAATGGCGCTGGAGAATAGGGCAGGGTCGGGAACCCCGGCCATGAAGTCACAACTTCAAAATAAGTGGTTTGCTGTTTAGAACTGAGATGATGAGAAGCTTCTTCACTCAAAGATTTTTGAGTCTTGGAAATCCTCCCCTTTAGAAAGCTGTGGATGGGGGGTGGCATGGTGGCGTAGTGGTTAACACTGCTGCCTCACGGCACTGTGGACCCGGGTTCAATCCCAGCTCCTGGTCCCCGACCGTGTGGAGATTGAACATTCTCCCCATAACTGTGTGGGTCTCGCACCCATAACCCAAAGATGTGTAGGTTGGGTGGATTGCCAAGCTAAATTTCCCTTAATTGGAAGGTTTTTTAAAAAAAAGCTGTAGATGCTCTGACTTTGAGTATAAGCAAAACAGAGTTCCATGGACATTTGGGTATACAGATCTTAAAGAGATTTTCATGGCGGGAGGGGGGGGTGGGGGGAGGTTGCAGGCTGGAATAGAGTTGGCTCCCATGCCCCCAGAATGAATCTGGAGACTGTTGGATGCAGAGGCAGGCTGAGCGGAAGGCCTGCCTCTCTGCTCCGGCACTTTGTTGAATTTTGTTTAAAAAAATCATCAAATCAGGAAATTGCTCTCCAGTCCCACTTACCTCACAACACATTTCCCATTCACTATCCATGCCAATCTATGCCACCTCCCTTCCCCACACCCCAATGTGGCCCCATACTCCCTTTGCCAATGCCAGTCTCCACCCCAACCCATGGCCCTCTCTAGTGCCAACCCATGGTAATCTATTCCTCACCATCTACCACATTGTGCCCTTACTCTATTAATGCAAACTCACCTAGTATCCACCATTGCCAAATCTCAGGAACTGACATAAAATGAAGTTATCTGTCTGTTGATGATACTTTAAACAAAAAACATTCACATTGATTTAAAAATAAATTCAACACACAGAAATGTCTTCAACTAATTTCTAATGAAAGCAAACTTTTTTTTCTATAACCATCTGGAGCTGTCAATCAAACTGCTCACTTCATAAGCTCTCCGCTGTGATGATGTTAATTTGTAAAATCAGTTATTACAGCACAAATGTAATTAGCCCTCAGGGTTATGTCAACAAACAGAATGAGCTACCAAGCACCGACGTTTTTGAACTCCAGACTTTTTAAAATTTAAAACCCAGCAGAGTTAAATCCATTGACAGCTTTGACAGTTCCAATGAATTTTGACAGCTTCAACAGTTATTTGAGAGCTTTACAGCACTTTGACAGGTTTAGCAGTTCCAATGAGTTTATGCACTTTTTGTGCAGAATTATGTTTACCTTTAACAATCCCAAAGGGTGCCTTACCTCTCTTAAAGGTGCCCCTGGGCCCAAATCCAAAGAAGTACCTTACTTCTCCACAGGGGTAATCTGGTTATCAAAATAAATCCATCGGCTCCTATGTGGTCCAATCTGCACTAGTTGGGTTTCACACTACTGACTGACAAAAATCCTACTTCAGTGGAGGCAGCTCAAGACCTGAATGTCCAGCAGCCTTCAATAAATGCACATGTGTGAACACAGGTCCAAGTCTCAGCCCTGCGAAACTAGGACATGTCATGTTCAGGAGCAGGACTTTAATTTTCCTGCCATTTCTACTATTTTAACCATGAAGAAGAGCCTTTCTGTCATGGCAAACATCTGGGCCTATATGTGCATTTTCTCAAAACAATGTCGCCAATATTGAACTCGAGTCTGAGGGGAGAGTGGCGGGGTGGGGGGGGGGGGGGGGGGGTGGACTGCTTCAACTTTCCAGCCTGGCTGAAGGCAGCCAGACGGAAGTTTGCCTTTTTTGCATTTGTGTTCCTGGGATGACCAAGAGATGCTTCCAGACTGTAATCATGACATCTGCCTTTTGTCCGTGGGCAGCCTCTGGTTTATACAATTTTTCAACACTTTCCACTGACTTTTTAAGTGCTCTAAGTGAGAAGTTAGCCAATAAATTTATGCCGGACTTTTGTTGTAAGTGAAGCTTTTCTCCTCACTCCCCTGAATGAAAATCAGAACCTAAATCTTGTATTTTTGGTAAGTGTCTTATTTGTTGCACATACATTATGCAAACTTTTTTTTAGGGGAAACTAAATAAATGCCTAGAATATCACATCTATTTACACTTTATTTTGGCACATGCTACTGGAAATGTCAGACTTCCTGTTGAATTTTCACTGTTGCACATTATTGACAACAAACCCATCTTTATAAAACTGTCGCTTCTGACTCACCAGGAGCAACACCATGCGAGATGTATTAGTATCTTACAATCTGCACTGTAAATCAACCATGACAATTATTCATTAGGTTTTTAGGACCTATTGAACAAGAGTTAAATATTTCCAAATGATTGCCAGCTTTCACGTCCAAATCTGCCATAGAAGGTATTTTTCCTTCTTAATACTGAACACTTCCAACATCTGATCTCACAAGTGTGATCTCATATAATGTTCAAACTATCCTATCCTACTGCAAAATTCTCCTCACCTCTTATCGATCTTTATTGGTTTCCAATCCCTCTGCAGATTGTATCTAAAATCTTTACCTTTTTCTCCAAATTCCTCAATTGTCTTTTCATCACTTTTTTGTATGGGCCCAAACCTGTATCTTCATATTGGACCTCAGATGTCAACAATGACTCAGTTGGTAGCATTCCTATCCCAGTATCAGAATTTTCAAGTCATACTCGGAGGTGGATTCATGGGATGTGCGTGTTGCTGGCTGAGCCACCATTTATTGTCCATCTCTTTAACTGAGTAGTTTTCCAGGCCATTTAAGAGGGCATTTAAGATTGAACCACATTGCTGTCCATCTGAAATCAAATCTAGGCCTGAACAGGTAAGGATGACAAACATTAGTGAACCAGATGGGGTTTTATGACAATTGACAGAGACTATCATGAAACTTTTAATTCCAGATGTTTATTTTAACTGAAGTCAAATTTCACCATCTGTTGTGATGTGATTCGAACATGGGTCCCAGAGCATTGCTCTGGATCTCTGGATTAGTAGTCCAGTGACATTACCACTATGCCATCATAACTACCATTGTGGCAGGATACATTGCGGCCGGACCCATTTAACCATGGGAGATGGGCATTGGTCTACCAGAGGTGTGAAAACTTACAGCAATCAAGTTGGAAATTCAGATGGGCCCATGAAAGAAACCTGCACACCCATAATGGGATGTCAGTTAGGCTCATTAATGGTCCAATTGACACCAATTATCCCTGAGCCCTGCACAATTTAGTGGCAACCAATCGCACAGCTTTACCTGAATGATGCTCAGCAAAACCTGCTGGGTTAGGGTTAGTAAGCCAACCTACCAGGAGAGGTCTCTCCATTGTCTGTGCCTGATTAAGGGACTCAGCATCATGGAAGGCATCCCTACCATTGCCTCCGATGCTCTTGCACCCCCCCCCCCCCCCCAACGTATGATTTAGACCTCTTCGCCCCCATCCTCTGCCCACTTTCACCGGAGTCCAAGGATCCAGTGATGACCCCCGTTGAGGTCCTCAGAGCATTATTGTCAGCAGCCAACACTCATGTGGCACTGTCAACAATGGAGAGGTGCCACCGCCTAATTGACCAGCAACTTTTGACAGACATTTCTGCCACCTGGGTCTTAAATCCTGGAGTAGGTAGGCCCGATGCTGGTCAGCTGAGATGCACTTAATTAAGTTTAGCAAAACCAGTTCCCGCTGCTTCTGCAACTGGTGGGCAGGTCTTGCACCGGGCACACTAAATCCAGCCCCAGGACCTGACCATAAAATTAACATATGACAGTCAATGCAGCACGGAAAGAGTACCGCACAAAGGTGCTGCTTTTCACATGATTTATCATCAAACTGATGCCCCGTTTGCTCTCTCTGATGGATAAAGAAAATTTCATTGCATTACTTTGAAGAAGACTGGTGGTCTATCTCTTGTGTCTTAGCCAGTATCTATTCTGCAATCAACATAATCAAAAACAGGTTATCTGGTCATTATGACCTTTCTGTTTGAGGGAGCTTACTCTGCAAAAACGGACTGCCTTGTTTCCTACATTACAGCATAGACTACACTTCAAAAATATACCATTGGCTCTAAAGGGACATCTTGTGATCATGAAAAGTGCAAGAAATTTAATTATTTTCTATTATAAGAGTCCTATGGTTTTCTATGATTGCCTTACTTGCGATATATTACATTTTGTATCTAAAAGTAACCATAACTAAGCCAGTAAGAATAAGGTGACCACATTATACAGAACCATCTGACCACTTGTCAGAAAGCCCAAACCAGGAGCGTCGTCCCGGGTTACCCAGATTCTCCCTTTTAGGTCCAAGGGATCCTGTTCTCACTAAAGCAGTTGTTGTGCGCCTCATAATGGTGATAATTAGAAGATCATATGATGGAGGAGCAGAAGTAGCCACTCAGCCCATCGAGTGTGCTCCGCCATTCAATTAGATCATGGCTAATCTGGTGTACTCCTCAATTCCACTTTCCCACCTTGTCCCCATAACTATTGATTAAGTTGTTGAAACAAAACAAGTGATTGTAGAGAGATTGATTACCTTCAGAACAATATTCCATCTGCTCTTTTCAGGGAATTAAAATATTTATTGGAACTTACATCTTTGTCCCAGTGAAGCTCAATGAAAAATGTATTCATCCCTTCATCATCAAGGTTCTCTTTGAATGTGTTCCATCTGACATAACAAGAATTTGTTTATATTGCAAGATGTGGTTATCAGTGCTGGTAGGAGGATGTGAGAGTCCAGTGACTCGAGGGAACTAGGCCAGGACCAGGATACACTGGATCCTAACCTAGTTCTAATGGACTTGTGGAGTCAAAACCTCTGCTTGTCCCTTATGAGGGAAAGAGAAATAAGTGAATAAATGTATTTTTTGAAATTCTTTGATTTTTTTTCTTTATCCTTTCATGTAGTGTGGGCATCATAAGGCTAGCATTTGCTGTCCATTCCTAATGGCCTTTGAACTGAGTGGCTTGCCATCCCATTTCAGAGACGATTATTGACAACCACATTGGCGTCACTCGGAAGTCATATGTAGGCTGGACCAGATAAGGATGGTGGATTTCCTTCCTTTGTTATCGTGGCTTTGTTGGCTTCTTACTTGAGAAGAGGGATCTTGTTGGAGGTTATTTATTATTGTTCAAAATGCATTTATTATACGTGCTAACAATTTGCAAGGGTTGAATAAGGCCAAGACTTGGTGGAGCTCATCCCTGAGCTTCTACACACTCATCTCCTCTCAGTCAGTGATCCTTATGTACATGTTCAGTAGCTATCATTAGAGTTAACCCCAACTCTTACCTAAAGGGCATCAATGAATCAGATGGGTTTTTGCAACAATCAGTGATAGTTTCATGGTCACCATTACTGAAACTAGCTTTCAATTCCAGATTTTCATTCCAGCTGCCATGGTGGGCTTTGAACCTGTGTCCTCAGAGGATTGGCCTGGGTGTCACGACACCATCATCTCCCCTTTATAGTAGTTTCCAATGTTCCATTCTGTTTTTGCGTAGCTGCACTATACCTTTTATACATTGAATATTTCTGCCAATTTCCAAGAGAGTTGTATCAAATGGGCAAATACAGAGGGGACTGTTTTTTTCTTTCAGATCTAGAAGCTCCATCTCCCAATTCATTCCAAAGGCCTATCCTTGAGTTTGTGAAGCAAGAGCTATTTTGTCAGAATGACATGAAATCCTGATTCAAATCGCTGACAGATATAAGCTATAAAACAAAACTCAGCACCATTTGCACCTCCCGCATCATAGCCTGATTTTGTGAAGTCCTCAGTGTGAACTCTGTCCAATCATTTGTATTCAGTTTGAACCCATATTGACCCATATTGAATGTGAACTGTATCAGGCTCAAGCAATGGATATCCTGTGTTCTGACCGAGCTCATTGTCTCAGTAATCTACCATAGACAGACGTTGTTCACACCACATTAAAAGGCGTCAGTTAAATCCATAGTCTTCACATTCTTTACCATTAGGGAATTCCAAAAACAAATTTATGTCATATCTGGAGAAACAACATTTACCAGTGAAAACAAACATGTTAACAATCTACAAGGTGATTCGTGTAAGTGCAAAAAACCTGTTACTTATTAATATGATTCACTTAAAGTATTTTAAATTATTATTTACTAGGAGTTGAGTCTGTTAATAAAAGAGGACGACATAGAAACTGAAAGGAATCAGTGTATTTTTAAAATGTTATATATCTGTGATTGCACAGATAGAACTCCAACACAACAGAAAGTATTTCAGAATGTCTTAACCTCTTTATATTCATTATTCAGCTGTTTGCTATGATATGGGAAATTAAAATATGTACAGGCAGAATCGCAAGTCTGAAGCATTGTGTTCATTCCTATCAGGAATTGCTGCCCAACTCGTTGGAGAGAGCTGATTGCAGCGACAGAGTATTGGTGCAGCTTCATTGAACAGGATTACAGCTTGTCATTAATTACAGCTGGTGAATTCTTTTTCTGGTTAGAGATAAGGTTTGATATATGAATACACCTCCATCAAAATTGCATTAGCAGTGTGTTAATCCGACCAGGGACAAGGAAGCAAAACTGAGTCAATTTGGACTACATTTTGACTCAACTAAAAACAAATAACGTGTGGAGATGCTGTGGAAAATAGTTAATTTTTCACTGTTACAATATGGATAAGGTGGTAGCTCATATTTGGACAGGTCTAAATGGAATGCAATTGAGTATGATTTTACTGTGTGCTACATTTGTTCTTTCCCATCTTTTTATGATCACACATTCTAGTTTAACAAAATACTGCAGGCACTAAGGATGGAAATACAAACACTTAGGACTGCTGAATGAGATGATGCAGGTTTGATTCCACACAGGGCCTAATCTGAGCTGCACCAGATGGAGAGGTACCCGGGTGGTAGCTGTTTCATCTCCGTGCCAGGGAAAGGAAAAACCAATGTTAAATTAGTAAATCTCAGCCAGGGGCAATGGGGATGCACAATTTGGCTCAATATCTCTGAAATGAAGAAAGGAAAAGATGCATGGTATAGGTTCCTGGTTGCTAGTTCAGCATCCTCTTCCAGAAATGCATGTGTGTGATCAGAAAAGTCCATGGTGCTTTAGCAGGAATCACCAAGCTCTATTTATCCATTCAGATCAGCACTGTAAATCAGTGTTTTCAAACTTTTATTCCCGGGACACACTTTTACCAACCTGCCGACCTTCATGACCCACGCCGGCCGAGCTTCGCAACCCACAGTGGCTGACCTTAAAGACCCATGCCTGCTGACGTTTGCGATCAACGTTGATTGACCTTCACAACACATCATTATTGCTTACCTTTAATGCGACAGGTGAGTCTGCTTGGTTCTCACAATGTCACGTGCTTTGTCATTCATTGTTGCATTTCTGCTAAGAACTTCAGCTAATGATTTACGTTCTCGCTGCATCCTTTGAAAAAAGAATTACCCTCAAACTCACCATGCTTAGTCTTCAAATGCCTTTGAACTTTTGAGGGTATAAAATTTGAATTTGCCAGTACTTTCCTTCATCAGTTTTGTATTGGCTAAATGAACAATGTAATACCTCAAAATATCATCTTTATCCTTCTTTGTTCCTTAATGTTTCTTAATGAGTTGCTCACCAGAGGCCCTGGAGCTCTGAACACAGCTCACACAGCATTCCATTGTCCTGCTGTGGACTCTCCTGCGCAGCTCTCACTCGCATGTTTAGTTGTGAGATCCTGGCCTGTTTGTGCCTCTGGCCCTCTCTTCCTTATTACAAAATGATCCATCTTCAGTTCTTCACACAATCCTGTGATTTGCTTGCTGGCAGCAAAAAAGGGAGGTATTTTACCTCTGTGATTTTGCCCAAAGCATGGACCTACAGGGCATGTGATGTCAGTGTAGGTGGCAGATGTGTAACCTGCTTTCTGCCGCCGCTTCTCGTTGGAAGACTTCAGCATTCGCTTTTAAAGGTCGGTCGTGGTCGGCATTCTCAACTTAAAAGCCGGTCGCGGCCGGCATTCTGAAAAGCCGATCGTGACTCTGAGTTTGAAAATCCTTGTTGTGAGTGGAAAATGGTGGGCATGGCACTCTTGACTCACTGGTGTCACCTCTTGTGTGTCAGCGCCCACCAGCGTGATGGATTCTCAGAGACTGGTTTCCTGTTCAACTAAAGTGTGGGCCACTGTGGCAAAAACATTGCCAGCCCACTGCCCTCCTTGGAAGTGTGGACAAGATAAAGGTGGGCACCGCAAGATACATGAAGAAAAAGCAAAGTGAATGTCATATACCTCTCAGCACACATTGATTAGGTGCAGTCAATAGGCTATACTGTGAGCATTACAATATTATGTGTTTCTCTTCCATGGGTTTGTACGTGGGCAGCATTTGCAAAATGAAACAAAAGCAACCGACTGCAAGTGTTTGAGATCTGAAATGGAAACCGAGTGTTGGACAAGCTTAGCAGGACTGGCAACATCTGTGGAGAGAGGAAAAGTTTGTTTCAAGTCCAAAGTGATTTCTTCTTCGCTTTCCTTTCTCACATACTACCAACCCTGCTGAGCTTTTCTCGCACTTTCTGCTTGCATTTTCAAAATAAAACACAACTAGCTTTCATTTTGTTTTGGTGCCGGCAGTATTATGCTCTCTTCGGTCAGATATAATACACAAAGGTGAGAATGCTGATTTTTTTGAACAGTGTTACTGATGTTCCAGTCTCATTGCAGCTCATTCTTCCTCAGCCAAAGATGGTGCCAGTCCCATTAACTCCAAAGCTTGCATTACTTAATGGTTGAACTAAAAACCGTAACTGATTTCTGTTTTCAGAATATTTTTAAGTTGATTTACAGAGCTTCCGGGGTTCAAAAAGTAATTCATTGTCCAAAGAGCTTTCATATATTTCTCTGAGGTAACAAGGTGCAACATTAATGCAAGCTACTTTTATTATTTCAGGATCGCTGAAGCAAATATTAACACCCATCTGCCACCCCAGCTGAGATCAGCTACGTCCACACAGCAAGGAACAAACTGTCCTTTGTGTGTGGCTCTGATACTCACTGCTTAAACTGAATGAACCAGGATGAGAGATTCAAGGACTTTATGTTGAATACCTTTCTTTCAATTTTAAGTCATCAAAACTTCACACAATGAGATTGTCTGTTTAATAGTTCTTCCTCTTTTCCTGCTTCTCTCTCTTTCTCTTTCTCTCTCTCGCTCACTTCCGCTCTCTTTGTACACAGTGTGAGCCCAATTTTTCCACCTACTGTCAATTTTGTGACAGGGAAGTCCGAAGACCCCATTAGCTGCGAATGCACCAGGCAAAAGTTTGGGTCTGATGATACTGATGATCTCTGTTTGATGCCAGATGCCAGTGACGCTGAGAGAACCAGGTATAATGGATCAATAGAGCCAGAAGAAAGCTAAAAAGGTATGTGATTCTTTTCTGAAAAGGATGTCTCCTTGGCAAGAAGGAGGAGAAATAGTCCTCTGGGTTGCACAAGTAAACCCATGATCCGATAGTCTCTTCCTCAACCAGGTTCGATAGCCACCCTCACCTACTATGGACCTATGGCCGTTGTCTCCTACTGCCCTTACCTGACTTCTGCCTGCCGGCCTTACGTAACTGATATCAGGTTAGGTGGTACTTCCAGTTCATGATACTTGAAAAGTGGCTAAAAGGAAAGAAAACTTACATTTCTACCCCATTGAGGAGAAAAACCAGGAGGAGCGACCATCACAGAAAATTCTGAATCCACAGAAAGCGGAGACAGTATATTTAATCAGGAACATCCCAATCAATACCATAGAACCACAAATTCTGCCCTGCATCAGTCCCAGCACAGAATTGCCCATACATGACAAATTAGCTAAACTGGTTTTCACTGATTTAGTCACTGAACACTCACTGAGAATAAAGACCCCGGAATGGATGGCACAGAGAGAGAATGATGTTCCTTCCCAGAGGGAGAACACACAAGCACTTTCAGGTTAGGAGTATAAGGCCCAGATCTCAAAGATCTGTCTTATGTCGTGTGAGAGTGGCTTTTAGAATTGGATGTTTAAGAAATGTACCTTTAAGAAATGAAGCTGATCATATTACTGAAGTGGTGTCATGGGGGGAGCTGAGCTCAGTTCTGCTTTTTGGGAGTTTTAGTTTCAGTTTGAAGAAAGCTTGGGTGTAGCTGTGAGCTGGAGTGCTGGTGATACCTTCCATGAAGGACTATCTCTTAATCCTTTGGTGAAATCGGAATTGTAAAAAGGTCTCAGTATTGAATATAAATCTAATGTGCTTCTGTTTTAAGGATTTGTTAAGTCTTTTGGATGTGTAAAGGAACAGTTTGCAGGATTGGGTAGTGTTGTATTCTTTTCGGGGTTATCTTTGAAGTAAGGGGTGTTAAGAGATCCAATGTTTATTTAAAAGGTTAATTTGAGTTCATGGAATAAACATTGTTTTGTTTTAAAACCACATGTCCATAATTGTAATACTACACCTGGGGAACAAGCCGTGGGCTTCAAAAGCAACAATTCATTAAAGGTGGGAGTTGGTTGAACTCCATGATACATTTTGGGGTTCTGAAAACACCTCTCCCATAAGACTTAAAAAAAGGACAATGATTTCATGATATTTTATTTTGCTTTCATTTTAATGATGTCATGTTCATTGATCTCATGCACAGACAATGGAGACTATTCCCATGGTCTGGTCCAAAATTCTGGGTAAATGGGAGACTACATTGTCTACATCTGGAATGTATCATAAAAGCTTTCTTATCTTCAGAACACAGGAGAGGCTGTCGCAGCCTGGAAGATTGTTGCAGCATCAAGATGCCAGAAGGGGCGTTGGTGGCCTCTGAAATGGTACCTACCAGCCAGCAGTAGATGCTCTGGAGAGAACATTTTCACGGATCTTCAAGATCTCAACGAAACTATTTGGTCTGCGATGAAACTACCCAGTACCATAACTGAGCCTCTGCCCAGCATAGATAGGCTGCAATAAATGACAGGATGAAATCAGTCTTGTTACATTGCTGAGATCACCAAAGGATATGAGTTATACCCATATATCACTGAAAGTTCCTATCACCAACTCGCTCTACTTTCTTTACAGAAAGTAATGTCAAATTTTATGTGACCAGATGCAATTAATTGATTATGAGTGCCACAGTGCATTCACCCTATTTTTTTTTTAACTTGAATTCTTCAAGAAAGATAGGTGAAAGATTGTGGTGTATTTGATAATGACTTTTCCAAGAGGAACAATAGCTGAAGGATGCGACAATGAGCCACAATTCTCAGAGTACCCAATAAAAGGACCATAAAAGTCTTAAAGGGACACATTCATTGCCTTATTATAAACAGGAGGAATGTTACAATAAGTTGTGGACCAAATATCTCTTGTACCCCACATAACTTTCCCACTGAATAAATAACAGGACCTGCAGATTCCTGAGATAATCATCCAGTTGTTCAGGAGACAGAGGAACATACCATTTGGAGGACTGTCATTGATGGTTCCTTGGTCTATGTGTGTGCTGGACTCCCAGGGGCCAGATCGCTTGAGGAATAATGTGATTTAAGCTGCTACATCTTAGCTGCTCAACTTCTCCCATACCTCCCTCATTCACACCTTTGTTTTAAGCACACTTCACCCATGGTCTTTCATATATCTTTTCAGAGAGAGGACAAATGTGCGAATAAAGAACAAAGAACAAAGAAAATTACAGCACAGGAACAGGCCCTTCGGCCCTCCCAGCCTGCGCCGATCCAGATCCTTTATCTAAACCTGTCGCCTATTTTCCAAGGATCTACTTCCCTCTGTTCACTACTCGTTCATATATCTGTCCAGGTGCATCTTAAATGATGCTATCGTGCCCGCCTCTACCACCTCCGCTGGCAAAGCGTTCCAGGCACCCACCACCCTCTGCGTAAAAAACTTTCCACGCACATCCCCCTTAAACTTTCCCCTTCTCACCTTGAAATCATGACCCCTTGTAATTGATATCCCCATTCTTGGGAAAAGCTTGTTGCTATCCACCCTGTCCATACCTCTCATAAATTTGTAGACCTCAATCAGGTCCCCCCTCAACCTCCATCTTTCCAACAAAAACAATCCTAATCTACTCAACCTTTCTTCATAGCTAGCACCTTCCATACCAGGCAACATCCTGGTGAACCTCCTCTGCACCCTCTCTAAAGCATCCACATCCTTCTGGTAATGTGGTGACCAGAACTGCATACAGTATTCCAAATGTGGCCTAACCAAAGTCCTACACAACTGTAACATGACCTACCACTCTTGTACTCAATACCCCGTCCGATGAAGGCAAGCATGTTGTATGCCTTTTTGACCACTCTATCAACCTGCGTTACCACCTTCAGGGTACAATGGACCTGAACTCCCAGATCTCTCTGTACATCAATTTTCCCCAGGACTCTTCCACTGACCGTATAGTCCAGTCTTGAATTGGATCTTCCAAAACGCATCACTTAAATGGATCCAATATTCCAGGGAGCCTGTATGCAAATTCTCATTTGAAGCAGGAGGTGTAGGAGGGAAAGACATCTGTATGCATGCTCCATCAGGAGGCACTGCATGTGGGACAAGGCCAGGAAGAGCGTGAACATCAACATGAGGTCTAGGGGAAGAGACCCAGACTACAGAGATGACTGGCAACACCTAGGGTTTCTTGCATGGGATTCTCTGTCCAGGTTGCCCGGAATGCATTCCCTGAGAGGACGGATAAACAGGTGTTGGGAAAAAATGGGATGGGTGTCGGGCGCCGACTCAAACGCGATTCACACCACAATGCACGCTGGCGGAGGATGTCAATAATACTTAGCATTCCTAGTGCTCTATGATCCTGTCCCCCAAGATTCTCTGGTCCCTGCGGCCGGGAATCACCTGGGTACAGGTCACTTGTGGGTTTTACCAACGTGACCCCGAAATGGTGGACCTTGTGATGGGCCAAGCGAGGCCCAGCGCGAGGTCCACAAAGCCAGGTCCAGGCTAGTAGAGACCATCCGAGTTCATAGGAGGCCACCCCAAAAATGCACTACCCACCCAGGCCTCCTTGAGCAGATCCTGCCCCAAAAGGAACCCCTGTAATAGGGGACCATTCCAGATAGCCCGTACTATCCATTCCCAGCAGCTGTCAAGATGACGGTCGCCTTGAACTATTTTGCCAAGGGGTCCTTCCAGGCACCCAGTGGAGACTTGTCAGGGATCTCGCAGACCTCAGTGTACAAGTGCATCTGTGTACACTGGATATAGGTGTCTCCCCCATACCCACCACTGTGTCAGCTGCACCATGATGTGGCAGGTATGTCGCACTGTCTCCCCGCTCAGCCGAAGTCTTCAGTGACATGACCAGTCTAGCAGGTCCTCGAAAGACAGGCACTGCTGGTACATGCGAGATCTGATGTAGTGCCTCCTTCCCACCTCCTCCTCAGTCTGTTGGAGGGTTGGCTCTGATGTGTTGGGTAAGCTGGGTCTGCAAGGACTCTGTTTACTGCAGTAGTTAGAGAGACAGGCTTCCAACACTTGAAGAAATGCAACTCAATTTTATTGAACTCTTAACTATCATACATTCTTTAACTGTGGGTTGACACTGTGCTGACTTGACTGGAGACCTGAGGCTAACCTGACCAGACTAACTGACTACCACATGGTGCATGTTCTAGTTGTTGCTCACGGGCTCTGACTGTCTCAGAGGCTGGATCCCAACAGAGCGGGAAAACTAGTGCCCTATGGCTTTATAGTGGTTGTGTCCTGTCTGGTGATTGGCTGCTGTGTTCTGTGTGTTCATTGGTAATCATGTGTGTCAATCACTGCTTGTCTGTGCACCATCATATACCTGTGTGTATATTATGACAGGCTCTCCATCATTACTGGCTGGCTCCTGTTCCTTTGGGTCAGACTCTGCTGATGCAGGACCCTCCCCAGGCAGCTCCTGCTCATACAGCTAATGCTGCGGTGGCAAAGCAGATGCCAACCATTCCTGGTTGGATACCGAAATCTATTGTCCACAGGGAGTGAAAGGCAGACATGTTCGAATGGTGCATACTCCCATGCCTAACACGGTCCAACAGGCTACATGGTGGCCCCGACCCGCACTGCAGCCTCTACCCCAACAGGTCCCCCTCCACCCCGGCCTCCTCTACCATCCCCACACCCACTATCGGCCGTTCTCTCTGGCACTCTGCCCTCCGCACTGCACTCCTAGCCCTGTTGGGGCCCGGGACCGGGGGGGGCGTCTGGCCCCGGCACCCATCCCTTCAGGCATGTGCCCCGGTGGCTGGCGCTACCCATGCCAGCAGTATGCTCTGTGGCCTCCGTCCACCGCCCTCCTCTGGGATCTACTGTGGGTGTTCCCCTTGGGTGGGCTGCATGATGCCCTGCTTGCAGGGTGGCGCCCGGTTGTGGGTGGGATGTTGGGTCACCCATACGGCCAGTGGCACTCTGTGCAACCGCATCTACAGTGGGCCATCAGTGGAGTTCGTAGCAAGATGGCTGCCTTGCCTGGACACCCCGGTCCTGGAGGACACCCCAACCCCATTTCCTGGCCAACCCCTGCTACTCCCCGCGGGCCTCTCAGATGTTTCCCCTGCCAGCCCAGCCAGCAGAATGGCCGGCAGCCCACAGTTGCGCATCTGGGAACATGTCCTACGCCTTCTCTCTCCCTCAGCAGCCATGGGCCGGGATTCTCCGAAAATGGGGCTATGACCCCACGCCCGCCGAAAAACGGGCGTGAATCACTCCAGATGTTTTTGAAAAGTGATTCTCCGACATCAAGAGGGATAGCAGTGTCATAATATACACCAGTATATCATGGTGCAGACACACACACTGATGGACATACCCTAGGACCAATCAACATGCATAAACACCACAGCCAATCACCAGTTTGAACACACACACTATAAAGGCAGAGGGCATCACTTTTCCCGCTCATTCTGGATGCAGCCTCTCAGAAGCACAAGAGCTTATCAAGTACAGTACAGACTCTCACCACGTGCTGAGTGATTCAACTGGTTCAGACAGGCACAGGCCTCTAGTTAATCTAGCATCGCGTAAACCCACAGTAATAGTATGTTTAGCATTTTATAAGAGTTAATAAAATAGTGTTGACCCATCTTCAGTGTTGGTGGCCTATGTCTACTTCACGGATCCAAAGTGCCCAATACATCATGGTACCAGCAGTTGAGGGATGTTAGAACATCTGAGACCTACCTACCAGTGATCAGCCTTCCACCAGTCTTCAGCCATCCTGCAACATGGACAGCATTCACCTGCCGCCGCCGCTCCGCATTACCGGCAACCTGGACTCCAACTGGACGATTTTTAAACAGCGCTTCCAGCTGTACCTTGAGGCCATGGACCCGGAACCTGCCTCGGACGCACGGAAGATTGCTCTCTTTCTCTCCACAGCCGGGGTTCCTGCCCTACACATCTTTAACTCGCTCACCTTCGCCGGCGCGAAAGATAAATCTAAGTTCAGGACGGTCCTCCTAAAGTTCGACAGCCACTGCGAGGTCGAGGTGAACGAGAGCTTCGAGCGCTACATCTTTCAGCAGCATTTACAGGGTAAGGACGAACCTTTCCAGTCCTTTATCACCCACCTCCATATCCTTGCGCAGTCCTGCAACTACGGGTCCACCTCTGACTCCATGATACGTGACCAGATAGTTTTCGGTGTACAGTCAGAGCCCCTTCGCCAGCAGCTTCTTAAGGTCAAGCAGCTCACCCTGTCAACTGCCATTGAGACCTGCGTGTTCCATGGGCACACCTCCATGCGATATTCCCGCATCCAGAGCGCTGAAACAGTGCGGCAAGCTCCCCACGAGGCAGAACGGGTCCAGGTCATCGAATCACTCCAGGGCCTAAGCCTGGATGAAGGCGGTCACTTTGCGGGCTCATTGGACGCAATGAACGTGGCGGCGTCGAAGAATGTACTGCGCAGGCGCGCACCACGCTGTATCGCACCGCGCATACGTGGTGGCATAACAAACGCACTGACGCAACGGCGTGCGGCAACTGTGGCTCCGCCCATTTAAAGCGGCAATGTCCCGCTAAGTCCCGACGATGTTTGCAGTGTGG
The DNA here is from genome assembly GCF_902713615.1 of Scyliorhinus canicula. Taxonomy (NCBI): domain Eukaryota; kingdom Metazoa; phylum Chordata; class Chondrichthyes; order Carcharhiniformes; family Scyliorhinidae; genus Scyliorhinus; species Scyliorhinus canicula. Next base: position 163,356,969 of record NC_052148.1, read on the forward strand.
CAAACTTGGCCACGTTGCTGCTTTATGCAGGTCCACTCAGCGAGCTAGTTTCCGAAGATTCAGCCAGCCTCGCAGGGATGTCCGGGCTATTCAGCCCACAATCAATGAGCCTGTCCCAGACCTGTCCCCCGACTTTGACAGCGATAACCTGCAAGCCCCTTTTCAAGTTGGCATCATAACTAAGCACAGGATGTCTCCAAAGCGCAGCACCAAGCCCATTCTGATACACAGCATTGATCCGGATGATGAGTGGTGTGCCATCCTTACGGTCAACCGGTCCCGAGTAAGGTTCCGCCTGGACACCGGTACCTCCGCCAATCTCATTGCGTGGTCTGACCTTCGCAGCCTTCGTGTCCAGCCTGCCATCCTGTCATCTGCTGCCAACTGCTTGATTACAACGGAAATTCCATTGCTGCCAGTGGCTCCTGCCAACTCGAGGTGACACACCGTGCTCACACTGCTGTGCTATCCTTCGAGATTGTTTCCTCCTCAAAAGCGTCCTTGCTTGGTGCGCAGGCATGTAAGCTGCTGAACTTTGTGCAGAGGGTTCACTCTCTCTCCCGTTGACGTGTCTGCCTCCCCTGACACCGACTTCAGGGTGCAACTCAACTCCATCATCCAGCAGTACCACAACGTCTTCGAGGGCATGGGCACGCTCCCGTATACATACAAGATTCTACTCAAGCCAAATGTCACGCCTGTGGTACACGCACCTCGCAGGGTCCCAACTCCACTCAAGGACCACCTCAAGCAACAGATCCAAGACCTCCAGGACCAAGGGATGATCTCCAGGGTCACGGAACTAACCGACTGGGTGAGTTCCATGGTCTGTGTGATGAAACCGTTCGGTGAACTAAAGATCTGCATAGATCCTAAGGATTTTTTTTTTTAAATTTAGAATACCCAATTACCTTTTCCAATTAAGGGGCAATTTAGCGTGGCCAATCCACCTATCCTGCACATCTTTTGGGTTGTGGGGGCGAAACCCACGCAGACACGGGGAGAATGTGCAAACTCCACATGGACAGTTACCCAGGGCCAGGATTCAAACCCGGGTCCTCAGTGCCGTAGGCAGCAATGCTAACCACTCTGCCACCGTGCTGCCCCGATCCTAAGGATCTTAATAAAAATATCATGCGGGAGCATTACCCAATTCCCAAGCGTGAGGAACTCACGTGTGAAATGGCCCATGCCAAACTCTTCACAAAACCAGACGCCTCAAAAGGCTTCTGGAAAATCCAGCTGGATGAATCTAGCAGAAAGCTGTGCACATTCAATACGCCCTTTGGCAGATACTGCTACAACCACCCCGCAGGAGCACATCAGTCGCCTCAAGCGCGTCTTCAAGCGCATGCACGAGCATGGCCTCCGCCTCAATATAGCTAAATGCTCTTTCGGCCAGTCGGACATCAAATTCCTGGCTGACCATATTTCCCATTTGGGTGTGCGGCCGGATGAGGACAAAATTGCTGCTATCACTGCTGTGAAAATGCCTGAGGACAAGAAAGCGGTCCTCCCGTTTTGGGGAATGGTTAATTTCCTAGGAAAGTTCATTCCTAACCTCGCCTCGCACACCACGGCTCTCAGGAACCTGGTCCGGAAGACGACGGACATCCAGTGGCTCCCTGCCCACGAGCTCGAGTGGAGGGAACTGAAGGCCAAACTATCCACGGCCCCAGTTCTGGCCTTTTTTGATATGGCAAGGGAAACGAAAATCTCTACGGACGCCAGTCAGTCTGGCATTGGAGCCGTGCTTCTGCAGCGTGATGAGGCCTTGTCATGGGCCCCCGTTGCATGTGCGTCACGGGCAATGACCCCCACGGAACAGCGCTACGCGCAAATCGAGAAGGAGTGCCTCGGCCTTCTGACTGGTGTCGTGAGGTTCCACGACTATGTTTATGGACTTCCCCAGTTTACTGTCGAGACCGACCATCGTCCGCTCGTCAATATAATACAGAAGGACTTGAATGATATGACGCCTCGCCTCCAGCGCATCCTGCTTAAGCTCCGGAGGTATGATTTCCAACTTGTTTATATCCCTGGCAAGGACCTTATCGTTGTCGACGCCCTCTCCAGGTCAGTCACCGCTCCATGCGATCCCGAGAGCTTTATGTGCCAGGTCGACGCCCACGTTGAGTTCGCAGCCTCCCACTTGCCTGCATCGGATGCCCGCTTGGTACAGATTCGCCGCGAGACAGCGGCTGACCCCCACTGCAGCGTGTCAAGTGCCACATGACGGACGGGTGGCTCAAGGGCCAATGCCCGCAGTTTTACAACATTCGAGATGATCTGGCAGTCAGTGATGGGGTTCTCCTGCAGCTAGACCGCATCGTGATCCCGCACAGCATGCACCAGCTGGTCCTGAAACAGCTGCACGAGGGCCATCTGGGCATTGAAAAATGTCGCCCAAGGGCCAGGGAAGCTGCATATTGGCTGGGGATCAACGACGACATTGCCAATGCGGTACTCAACTGCCCCACCTGCCAGCGTTTTCAGCCCGCCCAACCACGGGAGACTCTGATGCCCCATGAGCTGGTCACATCGCCCTAGACCAAGGTGGGCATTGACCTGTTCCACGCATTGGGTAGGCATTCCACTATGTATTAATTATAGATTACTTCTCAAACTACCCGGAGGTGATAAGATTGCACGACCTCACTTCATCCGCTGTCATTCGGGGCGTGCAAGGAGACGTTTGCCCGGCATGGCATCCCGCTCACAGTGATGTCGGACAATGGCCCCTGCTTCACAAGCCAGGAATGGGCCAGCTTCACCCAGGCAGTACAACTTCGCACACATCACATCCAGTCCTCGAACCCTCAGTCTAATGGCAAAGCAGAAAAGGGGGTTCACATAGTCATGAGGCTCCTATGCAAGGCTGCCGATGCCGGATCTGACTTCTATCTCGCTCTGTTGGCCTATCGCTCCGCCTCGCTCTCCACTGGGCTGTCGCCCGCACAGTTGTTAATGAATCGCACTATGAGGACGACGGTGCCGTCAATTCACACCCCGAATCTTGATCATGTTCCTGTGCTTCACAAGATGCAGACGTCTCAGGCACAGCAAAAGGCGACACACGTGCTGCTGATCTCCCCGACATCCAGCCGAATGACAAGGTTCACATTCATCTCCCGGATGGAGGCTGGTCTGTGACTGCTGTTGTCCTCAGGCAGGTGGCCCCCCCCTGCTCCTTCCTGGTTCGATTACCAGACGGTTCCATTCGGCGCCGCAATCGGCGTGCCCTTTGCCTTGTTCCGCAATCGTCACGGGATCCTCCGGGTCGCTCCCCGGCTGATCCTACCATTGACTGTGCAGAGCTTCCAGTCACTCTGCCTCCCCCTGCCTGTGTTGCAGCCCACCCTGCCCCTGACCTGGCGGCTATCGACCCACCCTTGAGGCGGTCAACCAGAGTTCGTCGCCCACCTCAGAGACTGAATTTATGAACTTTGCAAATTTATGGACAATCTGAGATGTTTCCTTCCTTGTTTAATCGTTCTCTATTGGTTTGTATACATCACTGTTCTCGTTCAATTTGTTGCATACTGCTTATCTGCACCAGGCACCTTCCCTTGTATATAGCTTCGTTTACCTGTATGTAGCTCTGTACATATGCACCTCACATGTAGTTAGGGACATTCTTCACGCACTCACACTATTTATTGTCACACACACACATTCATTTTTTTAAAAGGGGGGATGTCATAATATACACCAGTATATCATGGTGCAGACACACACTGATGGACATACACTGGGACCAATCAACATGCACAAACAACGCAGCCAATCACCAGTTAGAACACACGCACTCTAAAGGCAGAGGGCATCACGGTTCCCGCTCATTCTGGATGCTGCCTTTCAGAAGCACAAGAGCTTATCAGTTACAGTACAGACTCTCACCACGTGCTGAGTGATTCAACTGGTTCAGACAGGCACAGGTCTCTAGTTAATCTAGCATCGTGTAGACCTACAGTTATAGTATGTTTAGCATTTTATAAGAGTTAATAAAATAGTGTTGAACCATCTTAGTGGCCCATGTCTACTTCACGGATCCAAAGTGCCCAAAACATCAAACAGGACCCCGGTGTGCATCCCGCTGCTCCTGCTGCCGATACGGGGCCCTGCACTACCGGCCGGGGATTATCGCATGCGCGTGGCGACCGTTTTCACGGTGGCCCCCGCGCAACATAGCGAAGCCATACAGTGGGCTGGCGCGGAAGAAAATAGGCCCCCACTCCGGATTGCGTGAGCCCGCTGATCGGTAGCCCCCAAACGCGGGCCTCGCCATTGTGGAGGCCCCCCCCCCGCTCCCTCCCACGTCTGATCCCTCCTCCCCCCCCCCCACCAGTACGGCCAACGCAGCCGCGAGTCCGAGCTCCCGCCGGGTGAAACCATACGTGAACCACTCCAGCGGAATTCGCGGGAACTCGGCCAGTCGACTGCAGATAATTGCCGCGGGGGCCTCTTTCAATGGCTCCCAACCGGCGCTGTGTTGACCACGCATGCGCAACTGGTCGACCACGCATGCCCGGCTGGTACCAAATTCTTCGGTCGCCAGAGAATCGCATCCCAGCGTCAGACCCGATCGTGGGTCTGAGGCCCCATTCTCTGCCCCCGCGCTGATTTTGTCGCGGGGGCTCAGAGAATCCCAGCCATAGTGCCTGTTTCCCAATTGTTAAATGTCGGGAATGCGGGAGGCCCGGGGCGAGACCGTTCATGATATGCCACCAGCGTTTACTGCACAATTTTCATGCCCATGTCGGCATGCAGAGCAGAATGCATTTGCACCCCGATCGAGGAACAGCAGCATGGTATTCTGTTGGTTGCCTGGTGTTGGCCTCGATTTACAGCTCACGCATAAATATCCGTTCAATTATATTTCACAATTCCGGCATCGTGTGACAGAGAATCCCGCCCATAGTCTCCCAAATGGAGAATTCAGCCCATTTTCCAGGAGTCTCCTGTCTACACAGGAGTGAAAGGCTATGCGGGGCAAGACTTTGATTTTCCAGAGATCTGGGGTCGGACAAGAACGGCGCAAACCACTCTGGCGTCAGGCCAACCGGAAGTTGCAAAGGGCCGGTGTGTGTTGGCGCATGTGCAGAACCGCCTGCGAGGTTCCGCACATGTGCAGACCGGCCGGCGTGTTCCTACGCGTGCACAGGGGGATTCTTCTCCGTGCCGGCCATGATGGAGCACTACAGAGGCCGGTGCGGAAGGAAGGAGTGCCCACACGGTACAGGCCCGCCCCGCAAGGGGTGAATGTGGTGGTATGATTTGCATAGCTGTCTGCCATTGGTGCAGAACACCGGCTTACCATTGGCCCTGGTCGGTCATGTGCCTCTCGACCGATTGGATGAGACCAGTCATGTGATGGCTCTCCGATTGGTCGAGAGGCTGAGTTAACCACGCCTCCATACCGAGGTATAAATAGTCAGAACGCCCGGCAGTCGTCCATTTATTGTAGTCAACCGCAGGGCTAAGTTCTAGCTTATTAAAGCCTAACATTTGTACAGCAACTCGTCTCACGTGCAATTGATGGCTCATCAGTGTGTTTCTTTGGGCTGTCTCTTGGGAAAAGCACATGTCACTGGACCAGATTCCGTGAATAAGGACCTCAAGGGCCCTGGAGCTGAAAGCTGGTGCAGCTTTCTTCTTAAGAGTATTGACCTTTTGCCTTTGTGTTCTGGACATCCAGCACGATCTGGTGAAGAGCTGACAAGGGGCAGACAAATCAGCTGCCAGCCTACAAAGAGATTCGATGAGGAACGGGCCTGTGCATAACTAATGACGTTCCAAGAGCTGAATCTGACATGGAATCCCGTCATTCTGGCCAGCGGGGAAGGCTCCACTGGAGCTATCCGTCACTGCACTTAATTTCAAAATGGTGGAATTGCATCCGCCATTTTATTAATATATACATTACAGAACATGATATAATTGCACATTTTCCTTGATGGAAAAGATGCCATGGCACTATTTCAAAGAAATTCAAGAGAGTACTCATCGATGTCAAGTCAATATTTATCCCTCAACTTCCGTAACTAAAATGGATTAATTGGTCATTATTGCTTTGCTGTGCACAAACTGGCTATTGTCTTTCCCACATTACAATAGCGATTACACTTCAGGAGTGCCTAATTGGCTGTGAAGTGTCTTGGGAGGCCCAAGGTCTTAAACGCTGCTGTATTAAAGCAAGTTATTTTCCTATTGTTCCTCAGATTTGGCAGAACATACTGACCGTCTCAATCTCATTTATGACCCAGGGAACTCAAACCAGAGCTCTAGGGGAGGGAGGTTGGGGGGTGCGGAATGGGCAGCAGGGTCGTGGATTTTCAGACCGACTCAACACAAACATTTCTCACCTTGAAAAAGCACTTTGCACTTTCTGCCCAATGAAAGCACAATTTTGAGTTTCCTAAACCCTTCAGCTGTTCTGATGCTATATTTGCAGTGAATGCCATTCTAAATCCTAAAGTTCTTTTTCATTTTCAATTGCATCGCAGTTTGGAGTGACAAGTAGATTAAGTCCTTGAACTTTCCAATATTTGATTAATAATGGAATGCAAATGCTACCAGTGAATTTCTGTTCGGCTCGTTTTCCTCCTTGCTTTCAAAGCTCTGCCTTGCCAGACATTTTGAAAAACAATCACCATTTATCTGATCTTCCAATGTGGAGCCACAGCTTGAGTCAAAAGTGAAAATTGTTGGAAGAAAGACAATGGTTTCATGCCAACCCTGACCCGAACTTTATACTTTCAATTCACAATCAAAAACTAGTGCAGAACAGGACTGTTAGCCTGCTTTCTCTTTACAGTACTGATTACTACACAAAATAGCAACCTTTAACAAAATGCAAAGTACTGCGAATGGTAGAAATGCTGCAAACGCTCAATCTGTCAGGTGTTCCATAGAAGTCGTAGAATTCCGACAGTGCAGAAGGAATCCTTCGGCCCAGCAAGTCTGCACCAACCCTTTGAAAGAGCAATCCACGCAGGCCCACTACCCCGCCCGATCGCCGTAATCCCACCTAACCTGCACATTCCTGGACACTTAGGGGCAATTTAGCATGGCCAATCCACCTAACCTGCACATCTTTGTATTTGGGAGGAAAGCTGAGCATCCGGAAGAAACCCATGTAGACACAGGGAGAAAATGCAAAATCCGCAGAGATAGTCACCAAAGGCTGAAATCGAACTTTGTGACAGGGAGACCAGCTTCCTGAGAGGCACCCTCCTAATTGGCTGCCTCGATGCTCACTGTCCTGCTAGGAATGCAAATGGGCACTCGATGTTGCCAGCCCAATCAGAGGGCCAGACTATCTGGTGCCTTGGCAGCCCTATTGGGAGAGATGGGTGTTATGGAAGCAGGTCAGGAAGTGCGAGGGCATCTCAAAGTGGAGGAACCCTTCCTGGCCTGCAGGACAGTATAGGAATTAACAAGAGCAAGGTTGGCAGGTCCATTGTGTTGAAGGAAAAACCTCTCCACTGGAATTGGAATAGTGCTGATTATTGCCGTCCATAATCAAAGCCCATCAATGGTGCTTGGAGCTCTGATTATGGCAGCATTGCAGACAGCCAATCTGGATCGCCCATTGGGATGGGAATGCATCTTGGCACCTTACTAGTGCTATACACCAGGTCTTTCCTGTCACCCATACCCCTGCAACCCTATCTCCATTAGGCAAGAATTCAACTCAACATTGTAGGTTGATGGCCTTTCATCATAACTGGTTCTATTATCATTTATATTTTCTGAGATACAGATGGATTTTGTGTTATTTCAGCACTCTATTTTTGAGACTTCAACTTTCCTTAATCTGCAGGTTTTCCTTTTATATTCCTTTCCGATGATGGGTGACCAAGGTGGCATTTTCAGCATTCCCCGTTTCAGAAACATCTATACCAGTTATAAAATGTTCAACAGGGCAGCATGGTGGCACAGTGGTTAGCATTGCTGCCTACGACGCTGAGGACCCGGGTTTGAATCCCGGCCCTGGGTCACTGTCTGTGTGGAGCTTGCATGTTCTCCCCGTGTCTTTGTGGGTTTCACCCCCACAACCCAAAAGATGTGCAGGTTAGGTTGATTGGCCATGCTAAATTGCCCATTAATTGGAAAAATAATTGGGTACTCTAAATTTATACAGTAGTCCCCCGTTATACCACGCTCCGCAATACCGCGGTTCGCGATATACGGCGGGGGGGCTTATGGACCCCAACTGTCAGCTTCCCTCTCCGGATCAAAGTGAGCCGGCCGCTGAAATTGACACTGCCGGCTGATTGGAGGGAGATTCAGTGAGAGAGGAGCAGCGTTCCTGGTAAGTTTCTGTGGGTTTCCTAATATGAACTAACCCACTAGGTGGTGGGTTATGCAGATTCTATTCATATCCAACATCCACTGCTGCATATTGGCTCTGCAACTTCTTTTTTGGACCGGAAGCATTGGATAAAACCTTTGATCAGAGTTCTGATAAGAACTTACTTTAGTTGACTGCAGAATTATTACATTATGCTACCATAAGTTAAATATAAGTTAAAGTAAGAAAGTAGCACTTCTAAATTTATTTTAAAATCTATGCATGCGCTTCCCATTGTGAGTCTACGGGGGGCGGGGGGGAGAGATCAGACCCCCGTAGACTCACAATGGGAAGCGCATGCATAGATTTTTAAATAAATTTAGAAGTGCTACTTTCTTACTTTAACTTATATTTAACTTATGGTAGCATAATGTAAGTTAAAGTAAGAAAGTAGCACTTCTAGATTTATTTAAAAATCTATGCATGCGCTTCCCATTGTGAGTCTACGGGGCTCTGATCTCTCCCCCCGCCCCCCGTAGACTCACAATGGGAAGCGCATGCATAGATTTTAAAATAAATTTAGAAGTGCTACTTTCTTACTTTAACTTATATTTAACTTATGGTAGCATAATGTAATAATTCTGCAGTCAACTAAAGTAAGTTCTTATCAGAACTCTGATCAAAGGATTTATCCAATGCTTCCGGTCCAAAAATAAGGTTACAGAGCCAAAAAAACCCCATCGTGGATATCCGCGGCTCGGATGCAACGCGGGTGGCTGTCCTGGACCCCAACACCCGCGTTATAACGGGGGACTACTGTAATAAAATGTTCAACAAACTATTTCTAAAACACTGTTAAACTGCAGGTGCATTTACCTGACGAATTGACTGCGGACATCCTTTTGTTCCCCATGTTTTCCTTGGTGCCCACTCATTGATTGATTGATTGATATTTATTGTCACTTGCATGTTTCTATACCAAATATGACACAAAGCGCAAGGAAAGACAAGAAATATATGGTAGACGAGGAGAGCATAGTACACTGAAGAAATCTGGTTTTATTCTACACTGCACTCTATAAACAGCTTATCTATCGCATAGATTATCATAGAATTTACAGTGCAGAAGGAGGCCATTCGGCCCATCGAGTCTGTACCAGCTCTTAGAAAGAGCACCCTACCCAAGGCAAACACCTCCACCCTATCCCCATAACCGAATGACCCCACCCAACACTAAGGGCAATTTTGGACACTAAGGGCAATTTAGCATGGCCAATCCACCTAACCTGCACATCTTTGGACTGTGGGAGGAGATTGGAGCACCCGGAGGAAACCCACGCAGACCCGGGGAGGATGAGCAGACTCCGCACAGACAGTGACCCAAGCCGGGAATCGAACCTGGGACCCTGGAGCTGTGAAACAATTGTGCTAGCCAAAATGCTACCGTGCTGCAGGCGTCTATTGTTCTATCTTTCTGTTAAATACGGTGGCCTTCTTGAACCTTTTTTTATTTAATGCAGTTTGTTAAACTGAAATGAGGGGCCACAACCAATAGTGCAGAATACTACCAAAGTTTGAAAGAGTATCTAAGTGTATTTGGGTGCTTCCCAAATATTTTCTCGGTGTGACCCCCATTTTAATGCCTCAGACTCTGTGTGATCCCAGGGTGAGAATTTGGAAGGTTGCATGGGCGGGGTGGGGGATGGGAATGAGTCCATTGTTGAGTGGAAGGTGGGATGGGGGCTTCATTGGTAAGTTGGTGAGGGAAGGGGCAATGCTTCAGTTGTTGAGGCTGGGACAGGGGTGGGGGGTGGTTGGGGAGCTTCACTTGATCATAGAATTTACAGTGCAGAAGGAGGCCATTCGGCCCATCGAGTCTGCACCGGCTCTTGGAAAGAGCACCCTACCCAAGGTCAACACTTCCACCCTATCCCATAACCCAGTAACCCCACCCAACACTAAGGGAAATTTTGGACACTAAGGGCAATTTAACATGCCGAATCCACCTAACCTGCCCACCTTTGGACTGTGGGAGGAAACCAGAGCACTCGGAAGAAACCCACGCACACACGGGGAGGATGTGCAGACTCCGCACAGACAGTGACCCAAGCCGGAATCGAACCTGGCGCTGTGAAGCATTTGTGCGATCCACGATGCTACCGTGCTGCCCCGTGCTGTTGAGCAGGGGCGAGGGGACGTTGTTAAGAAGCCCAGGTAAATCACAAAGTTGTGGTTAGATTATGTTGGTTTTCATTTCAAAACATTGTCGATCGTGCCTGTTACTTCGTGTCCCAAAATAGACTCCCAGATCTCACATAAAACAAAGCAAACAGAGACGCGGTAATATTGAGTTGCACATGATGTGCCTGTGCATTTGTTGCTCTGGTTGACTGCTTTCTTCCTCACCGGTGACAGAAACACAGCTGCTTCACATAATAATGGCACGACTCCCAGAAGCGAAGGATGTTTATTTATTTCATTATTTCTTTTAATTTGCAAAGCTGTTCATCTTCCTTCGTGCAGCAAAATTAAAATTAAAACTTGTGTTCTTACTTCCAGTGACAGAAAAACTGTGTTCTGCTTGACTGATGATATTTGAATTTCCCATCAATTGTAATTGCTTTTGAAACAACTATTTCAATAAGTGATGTTTATATTTTAAACTTGAGCCTTATTGACAGCTCAAATTAACAAAACCGACCAAAGAATGTGACCGGTGTTAATCTTTTATTGCTGAGCAGAAGGTTTTCTGTGGAGTAGGTTTAGCTAAGAAAGATTTGTGGGACTAGGGGACTTTTCCTGCCTTGTTCAATAAAGCAGATGGAAGCAACAAATCACGTTCTTGGAAATCGATAACTCATAAGTCTGCATTTGTCCTTCACATATTTTCAGTACAGAGATAAAATTGATATTCTTAATGAAATTGTTGCTGTGTCAAAGCATTCACATGTACTGAGTGGAGGTGGATTTCATATAGGAGAAATTCTGATAAAATCTGCCGTTGAATCAGAGCAGTGTCATATGGGGGGGGGGGGGGGGGGGGGGGGGTGGAAGGAAAACATATTAGCCCACGGCATCCGGTCTCTGAACGGTCGGTGACCTGAAGTAAATGTGCAGGACCCTTTATTTGTCCCAACGTACACATAGGCACGGTACTTTGGAGGGAAGTTGAATCTTCCAATTGTTAGCATTACATTGCCCAGATTGTTCTGAGATTGGTTAGAACCATGCAGCCTTGGGCTTTTTGCCTGATATTTACGCAGGGTTTTACATGGATTACATGGATTTATGAGTTTTTCATTGCTTCGCTGATTTTGCACCTGCTAAGTAAATCAGCTAGAGTGACAAGGCACTCCAGAACCCATAGCAATGTTGATTGTCCCCACCCCGCTGCCTGGCAATGTTTAGACTATAAGACCACAAGACATAGAAGCAGAAGGAAGCCATTTGCCTATCAAGTCTGTTCTGCCATTCAATGAGATCAGGACTGATCGGATATGCTAATCCTCAACACATTTTTACGCCTTGTCCCAATAACCCTTGATTCCCTTAAAGGTTAAAAATCTATCTCAGCCTTGAACACACTTAACCACCCACCTCTATAGCTCTCTGCGGTGAAGAATTCCACAGACGTACTACCCTCTGAGAGAAGAAATTCCTTCTCATCTCTGTTTTAAATGGGCAATTTTGTACTCTGAGATTATGCCCTCTCATCCTACTCCCTCCCCCAAGGATAAACAACCACTCAGCATCTACTCTCTCCTGAGAATCCTACACGTCTAAATGAGGCTGCCTCTCATTCTTTTAAACTCCAATGAGTACAGGCCCAGCCTACTCATTCTCTCCTCAAAAGAAAATCTCTCCATACTCAGTATCAATCTAGTGAACATTCTCTGGAATTTTATATCCGACCAGCCACGGCACCTTGGACATGCTCAACCCCCCCCTCCCCCTTGCTGGACCGTGATCATCCATCCTACACCTGAGATGGTTCTCACCCCCACAACACCAAGCCCCCTCTGGGCAATGCTCACCCCCCACCAACAATCACCACCCCCACCCCACCCATGCCCAATTCCAGCAACTCGGACAGTGCACACTCCAGCCCACACCCTGTCATAACCTGGGCTTAAGCAGCTCATGGGACACTTATGAGACTGGGGTTGGGGAATACATGATGAGACCATCAATTCACGCGACACGTGGTTAGAAGTGAACAGTGGTTTTAATTGTCTTACAAGAGAGCCTGCCTGTGATGAGATGAACTCAAGATGAACTGGCAGCACGCTCACAGCACTGATCTTTATACTTCCGGCTGGGGGAGGAGCCATGGGCGGAGCCAAGGGTGGAGCCCAGTACAAACTCCTCATCTCCCCCTATGGGCAGGGCCGCGTGATTACAAACAATCCGGGACAGAGTACAGGCTCAATACATGTGGTACAATACAGTGTGAATTACTGAGGTTTATAATTCACCACATTCACCCTCTGTGAAAAAAATCAAGTCCGGCGGGGGTGATGGGTCTACAAATTGAGTCTATCCGGTGGCCGAGTTGTCCTTTGTGATCGGCGGAGCAACGGAGTTGCAGCCACTTCTGGTGGCTGGACGATAACGGTTGGTTGGGGTACGATGGCGGACTCTGGGGTTGATTCTGTCCGAGCTTCGTACCCGCCTGGTTCGACTGGTGACGGGGGGGGCGCTGGTGGCTTGTGGGCGCGGGTGCGCGGAACATGGGTAGCGAACCGGTAGGTGCGGGGGCGTGGGGCGAGTTGAATGGGATGTAGTGTGAGGGGTACCTCGGCGGTGGTAGTGGTGGGATTAGATCCTGCAGGCGCTAGGTCCCAGAGGGATACAGTGTCCTGACGGCCGTCAGGGTACTCTATGAAGGCGCATTGGGGGTTTGAGTGGAGTAGGAGCACTCTTTCTACAAGTGGGTCAGTTTTGTGTGCCCTGACGTGCTTCCGGAGGAGTACTGGGCCCAGTGCCTTCAACCGTGCTGGGAGCGAAGCCCCCGTGGTAGTGCCCCTGGAAAAAAACAAAGAGCCACTCGTGAGGGGTCTGGTTGGTGGCCGTACATAGGAGGGACCTAATAGCATGGAGTGCGTCGGGGAGGACCTCCTGCCAATTGGAGGTCGGGAGCTTCCTGACCGGTCTTCCAGACCGTCGCATTCTCCCTCTCCACCTGCCCGTTCCCCCAGGGGTTGTAGCTGGTAGTCCTGCTCAAGGCGATGCCCTTGTCGAGCAGGTACTGACGCAGCTCGTCGCTCATGAAGGACGAACCCCTGTCACTGTGCACATAGCTGGGGAAACCAAACAGGGTGAAAATGCTATGCAGAACCCTAACGACTGTGTGGGAGGTCATATTGGGGCACGGTATAGCAAAGGGGAAGCGGGAGAACTCGTCGATGACATTCAGGAAGTACACATTCCGATTAGTCGAGGGGAGTGGCCCTTTGAAATCGATAGCGAGGCGTTCAAAGGGCCGGGAGGCCTTTACCAGGTGGGCCTTGTCTGGTCTATAGAAGTGCGGTTTGCACTCCGCGCATCATCCCTGGTGGTGGCTTTTACCTCCTCAGTGGAGAAAGGCAGATTTCAGGCTTTGACGTAAAGGGCGAGCCGGGTGGCCCCCGGGTGGCAGAGGTCATTGTGGATGGCTTTCAGGCGGTCGTTTTGCGCGCTGGCACACGTACAGGACATCTGGGGGCTCGTTGAGCTTCCCCGGTCGATACATAATATCGTATTTGTAGGTGGAGAGTTCGATCCTCCACCTCCACCAAGGTTAAGAGGTGACTTAATAGAGGCATACAAAATGATCAGAGGGTTAGATAGGGTGGACAGTGAGAGCCTTCTCCCGCGGATGGAGGTGGCTAGCACGAGGGGACATAGCCTTAAATTGAGGGGTAATAGATATAGGACAGACGTCAGAGGTAGGTTTTTTTACGCAAAGAGTGGTGAGGCCGTGGAATGCCCTACCTGCAACAGTAGTGAACTCGCCAACATTGAGGGCATTTAAAAGTTTATTGGATAAGCATATGGATGATAATGGCATAGTGTAGGTTAGATGGCCTTTAGTTTTTGACTTCCCATGTCGGTGCAACATCGTGGGTCGAAGGGCCTGTACTGCGCTGTATCGTTCTATGTTCTATGTTCTATGTTCTATTTTATCATTTTAAATTTTGCCCCTTTGAGAGTTGTCAAACATGAAGGCAACCGATCTTTGGTCGGTGATGAGGGTGAACCTTCTACCTGCGAGGTAGTGCCTCCAGTGTCGTATAGCCTCCACAATGGCTTGTGTTTCCTTTTCGACCGAGGAGTGTCGAAGTTCCGAAGCGGAGAGGGTTCGGGAGAAAAAGGCGACTGGTCTCCCTGCCTGATTCAATGTGGCTGCAAGAGCGACCTCTGAGGCATCGCTCTCTACCTGAAAGGGGACGGATTCATCCACCGCCCGCATGGCCGCTTTGGCGATGTCCTCCATGATCCGAGTGAAGGCCTGACGAGCCTCATCCGATAGAGGAAAGAATGTGGCCTTAAATAGTGGGCGGGCTTTGTCTGCATATTGAGGGACCCACTGGGCATAATACGAGAAGAATCCCAGGTACTTTTTGAGGGCCCTGGGACAATGAGGGAGAGGGAGTTCTACAGTCTGGGTCGGGGCCCAGGACTCCGTTTTCCACGACATAGCCGAGGATGGCTAGTCTGGTCGTGCGGAAAACGTATTTCTCCCTGTTGTAAGTGAGGTTGAGTTTCTGGGCCATCTGGAGAAATCGAGGGTGGTTGGCATCGTGGTCCTGCTGGTCATAGCCGCAGATGGTGCCGTTATCCAAGTGCGGAAATGTGGCCGCAGCCCATACTGGTCCACCATTCAGTCCATTGCTCGTTGGAACACCAAGACCCCATTCGTGACGCCAAAGGGAACCCGGAGGAAATGGAAGAGGCGGCCATCGGCCTCGAACACCATGTAGTGGTGGTCCTCCGGGCGGATTGGGAGCTGGTATTATGCAGACTTCAGATCCACCGTGGAGAAAATACGATACTGGGCGATCTGATTCACCATGTCTGCAATCCTGGGCAGGGGGTACGCATCGAGGAGCGTGAACCGATTAATGGTCTGACTATAGTCCACTACCATTCGGAATTTTTCCCCCGTCTTGACGACCACCACCTGAGCTCTCCAGGGGCTGTTACTGGCCTCTATGATCCCCTCACGTAGAGCCTCCGGACCTCGGTTCTGATAAATACCCTGTCTTGCAGGCTGTATCGCCTGCTGCGGGTGGCTACGGGTTTACAGTCCGGAGTGAGATTGGCAAAGAGTGGAGGGGGGGAGATTCTTAGCGTTGCTAGACTGCAGATAGTGAGTGGGGGTAGGGGTCCGCCAAAGCTGAGTGTGAGACTTTTGAGATTACATTGGAAATTTAGTCCCAGTAAGAGTGGGGCGCAGAGTTCGGATAGGACGTATAGCTGAAAATTCGAGTAGCTAGCGCCTTGGATCGTTAGAGTCACGACGGTGCGCCCTTGGAGGTGAACAGAGTGGGATCCCGAAGCGAGGGAGATAGTTTGCTGTGCAGGAAAAACAGGGAGCGAACAGCGTCTTACCAGATCTGGGTGTACGAAGCTCTCGGTGCTCCCAGAGTCGAAGAGGCACGGTGTACTGTACCCGTTGATTTTAACGGTCATCTTCGTGTTGCGGAGGTGTTACGGACGCAACTGGTCCAACATGACCGCGTTGAGTTGCAGGTAGTCGGCAGCTCGATCAGCTGTGCTGGAGTGGCCCCGTGATGAATGCCCGCTGAGGTCGCAGTCTTCGATTTGAGTTTCTGAGTTTGGAGAGGATGGAGCCCAAGATGGCCGCCCCCGTGGATCGCACGTGGCGGGTGGCGAGGAAGATGGCGTCCAAGATGGCGGCCCCCATGAGTTCCACGTGGCTGGCCGCGTGGTGGGGGGTTGCCAAGGTGGCGGCCCCCATGGGTCGCACGTGGCGGTTGGGAGCGGAGTCGGTGTACAGGCCGCAGCGTTACGGGGCCTGCGGGCCTGCAAGTTCGGGCTGCGGGAGAGTTTGGAGAGGGGGATTTCTTCACCAGGCAGACCCGGGCATAGTGTCCTTTGCGACCGCAGCTGCTGTAGGTCGCGTTGCGGGCCTGGCAGTGCTGCCGCAAGTGCTGGTGCTGTCCACAAAAGTGGCATGCTGGTGCAATATAGTGGCTGGGTGGCCGCGCGGCGCAGGCCGGTGGCAGTCGCTGGTCGGGGGCCCATGACGGGGTCGTGGGGTGCGCAGGGAATGAGGAGAGGCTGCGGAACGAGACCTCCATAGTAGTGGCGAGTTCTACAGTGTCTTCTAAGTTTTGGGCCCCGTTCTCAAGCAACCGCTGGCGCACATTGTTGGACCTAAGGCCTGCAACGAATACATTTCGGACAGCGAGTTCCCTGTGCTCGGCAGCAGTTACAGCTTGATAATTACAGTTCCGGGATAAGGCTTTTAAATCGCGCAGGAATTCTTCTAGCGATTCTGTGGGGCACTGGCGGCGAGTCGTAAAAACGTGGCGCGCGTAGACCTCATTGACGGGCCTCACATACATTCTGTCAAGCAGGGCCATGGCCTCCGTACATGAGTTGGTACAATTAGGTTGAGTAGAGATATGATGGCTCACCCTTGCGTGCAGTAGGCTGAGTGTCTGCTCCTCTGTAGTTTCTGTAGTGCTTGCTTCAGCCAGGTAAGCCTTGAAACATCTGAGCCAGTGTGAAAAGATTTATTTTGCCTCTGCATCCTGTGGGTCGAGTTCCTGTTGATCAGGTTTGAGGGCTGATTCTACAGTCGTTTCTTACTGTTTCTTAAGACGATTAAATTCATGAGACCATCAATTCACGTGACATGTGGTTAGAAGTGAACAGTGGTTTTAATCGTCTTACAACAGAGCCTGCCTGTGATGGGATAAACTCGAGATGAACTGGCAGCAGGCTCACAGCACTGATCTTTATACTTCCGGCTGGGGGAGGAACCATGGGCGGAGCCATGGGCGGAGCCAAGGGTGGAGCCTAGTACAACCTCCTCATCTCCCCCTATGGGCAGGGCCGCGCGATTACACACAGAGTACAGGCTCAATATGTGTGGTACAATACAGTGTGAATTACTGAGGTTTATAATTCACCACAATACACACTCCCCCGCTGAGGAGCGGAGCACCCCTTTTAAATCCAGTTTGAAACCAGTGGGCCATGAACTGTGAGCTGGCACTTGTAATAGAGTAACTGCTTTATACTATTGTTCCATCAAATTAACCCTTTTTCCTTTGACTCGACTTGTCCGGCTCAGTACGGACTCCCTTCTGGACCCTACAATACCTCAAAAGAGTGCTCAGCCACAGCCCCCTCTGGACAATGACCAGTGTCACCTCTCCCACATCCCCCGGTCAATGCTGACCTCCACCGTTGCCCATTCTAAAAGTGCTTATCTCCACTGCACCTCGAACAGTGCTCACTCCTTCCCCCTCTCCTCCACCACTGAAACCTTTGCTCACCCCAACCCCCACTCTGGACATTGCTTACCCCCACCTAAGACAGTGTTCACACCTTCCCCCAACCCCCTGGACAATGCTCATCCCAACTGCCCCACCACTCCAAAAGTGCACATCTCTCCTGTACCTCGGGCAGTGCTCCTCCCCTCTTACACCTCAGATAGTGCTTACCCCATCCCATCCAGAAAATGCTCACCCCTCCCTACCCTGACTGTGCTCACCCTATCACCTCTCCCCCATCCTCAGACAGTGCTTCCCCAATCCTGTAACCCTCCTCCTAGCATACCTTCTGGAATCCCTGGCTTCTCAGCATTGTTGGGCAGTGAAAGAGTTTTGGTTGAGCACTTTCATGGGGTGAGGGTAACTGAACTCTGTCGGGGTGAGTGAAGAGGGGTAGACACTGCCAGTGGCGTGAGGCTGTGTAGTTTTCTAAGTTGACACCTCCAGGTATTCTAAAACCCACAGGTATTTTCCCTCTTCGCCTGTTCATTCAAGTAATTGCAAATAATTTGATTTAGAAATGGTGGCAACTGAGTACGCAATAATTCTAGATATTGAAAATCACATTTTCCACTGCAGATAGGAACTAGGAACAGCAAAGTTAACACAAGATTTGGGACATTTAAGCTCTTATTTGCCATAACATGGCAGCTAGTGCCGTAAACATGGTGTGTAGCTGCTCTCCCCGGTGCTGTACTGAGGCCTGTCTAATGAAATACGGTGGATGCTTCAGGGGTGGCTAATATTGGAAGTCTGGTGTTTAAAAACTTCTGACAGATAAGTGTACATTTTCCCCGATGGTTGGAATTGGTCAGAACTGTTCCGATGCTGATCGGAAGAAATGAACCAATGTCCACATAACAATGGGCAGCTATTTGTTCTTACAGAAAAGGCAATGAATAGGTGCAAATTACTGTAAGGCAGATAATAACAATCAGTTCGACAAGCTGTTTTTCAATAATGCTTTTCTGCATCATTGTGTGCCCTTTTGAGCAATGCAAAATGGCTAAATTCAACTGTATTTGTTCACTTGATGTCAGTTTTTCTAATAGGCTTCACTTTGCAAAAAGCATTTAATAACAATTGCTGCAACATGTATTGCCAATGTGGAAAAGGAGCCCAGTATAAAAATACTTGGAGAAAGTAGACCAAATTTCAAGTTATTTTTCCAATTTCATCAATATCATGAATAACATATATACATTTTTCCAAGAGTGTAAGTTTTTAAAATTATATGGAATGTTTACCTTTTCATTCCTAAAGGATCATATTCAATTATGGAATAGTTATGTGAAAGGAGAGTCAATTATTAGATTTGAGAATTGATGGATCCTTTTAAGTTTTAAATGCAGCATAAAACTGCAAGCTACTCTTCAAATCTAATTTGAATTATCACCCATTTGGATTCAGCTATTGTGTAATAGGAGTGTGATGTACCCTCTGCTATGATTCAAACCTTATAATGGATGACAAGATGTAATGAAAGCAGCAGGTGCATTCTGTGGCTGAACAGCTTGACATAATTGATCATGATGCAGCATAATAGTTTCTCTATCATCCATAGGACACAAGAGGAAGCAACTAATGATCCTCGGAGTTTAACAAACTTTCCGTTCTCAAATTAACTAAAACCCCCATATGTCACATCAAGAGGCACAATATCTCTGCTACCCACAGTTCTCATATATATGCAATAAATAAGTAGAAGGGATTTAATATAAAAATAATCTAGATGGTGAATAATTATGTCTCCCTGATCACGATGAACCCGAACCCCTCTGAGAAAACTGGCAAAGAATTATATTTTCCACAGACTAGCTAGCTGAAAAAGGCTCTGTGGTATTAATATGATGAACAGCGCACTTTATGAGAAACATTGCTGTTTATTTGCATAAAGTTTAATCCTTACTTCTGGAACAATAGGCAAGAGGAAGAAAGACTTAGATTCCAACTGGTGTTATGATTAATCAAAGCAGTCATGAATGCTACTTGCTAGTTAATGTGAAGGCCTGGTCAAAAGCGCCTTATGATTGAAAGCAGTTTGAACTGACAATCGACTTTGGAGCTAAGACTTTGTACCTTCACATGGGAGTCGAGCACTCTATCATCGGACTATTGGAAGTCACTTCCTTTTAATTTGCTCTGCAACTTTCTCCCCTCACGTTCTGAAAGTCTCAATTATTGTTAGGTTTCACTACAATATTCACTTGCAGATCATTATTATCTTACCCCCTTATGGGGTTCTTTATAAATGATGCTGCTGCCAGAGTTTCACAGATGTAGTGTATCAAAGCACAGCTAACTTTTGTTCTCATATGATTCGGAAATAGTCACTGGCTAGCAGTTAAAAGCTGAAACACCAGCTCCTTTTTTAGATAGCCCACTTGCCCTGAGGCCAATTAAAGTGTTATCACCATTGCCCAGCTAAGACCAGTATCAACTAAATGGGAAATCAAACGTAGACATTCGAACCTGCATGATGCAATCCTGCAGCAATTGTTCGCCCACCTGTAGCATCCATCATCCCCTTACTCCCCCAGGTTAATGAATTTCTGAGTTTGACATGATGCCTAACGTTTCTCAATCATCCTCACCTCCCCACTTGTTTAGTCAGAAACTTTGCCCTCAGCATAACAAACCCTTCATTCCATCAACAGAATTCTCATTCCCCTTGGGCCTTGTGTGTTTTTATAATGATACCAATGCACCAATAGGGGATTGGATAAGCATATTGTGGGTTCCTTTATTTAAATGAGGAACATGAGAATATATAAACATGGATATAAAGTTTGAAGACATCAGAACTGCAGAGCTGTCTGTGTCCTCTCCTGAAAGAAAAAATGAACTCAAACTGGATCACATGACACACTTCCCTTTCCACTGATGTTCAGCTGCAATCCCTGAAAGACAGATTACAACATCCCGCTTTCTTGTTAAATATATTTTTCTCCTTCCAAGTAAGTATAACTATTCACAATATGCATTCATGTTTATTTCCCATTACAGAAGTGAATTTATGAGTCTGTAAAACATTGAGGTAATCTGCGGGTACATCCAAATCTTGAATTGAAACTTTGCCTGGAGGTTTTGTTATTTGCTCAGAGTGGTCTGAGAAATTGTCATTCTTTCTGAGAACAGCATGTCTTGGAGCCAACCATAGACCAGGCTAAACTAGACCTGGCATTGTGCAGCAAGATAGGATTAATGAATGATCTCATAGTGAAGGCATCCCTCAGTAAAAACAATCATAGAGCAGAACAACTAAGAGCAGGAGTAGGCAATTCTGTCCCTCAAATCTGCTCCGCATTCAATACGATAATGGCTGATCTCATCTCCACCTTCCTACCCGTTCCCCATAACCTTTCATCTCGCTACTAATTAAAAACTGAACTATCTCCCCCTTCAATTTGTTTAGTGTTCTGGTGTCCACTACATTCTGGTGTAGAAAATTCCAGATTCACAATCCTTTGAGTGAAATAATTCCTCCTCATTTCTGTTTTAAATCTGCCACCTCTCAGCCGAAAACTCTGGCAATTCATTCTATAATGCCCAACAAGAGGAAGTATCCACTCTACATCTACCCTGCCAATCCCCTTTAGCATCTTTGATACCACAATTAGATCTCCTCTCATTCTTCTAAACCCCACCTAGTATCGGTCTAAACTGCTCAATCTCTCTTCATAAACAAAATCCTTCATTCCTGCAATCAATCTAGTGAAACTGTTCTGAAGCACCCATTAATGTATTTATGTCCTTCCTCAAGTAAGGGGAACAAAACTGTGCACTGTACTCCAGATATGGTCTCACCAATTCCCTATGCAGTTGCAACAGCACTTTCCTACTTTTATTCTCTATTCCATTAGTAATGAATTCCAAAATTCCATTTGCCTTCCTTATTACCTGCTGCACCTGCATACTAACTTTCTGTGATTTGTTCATGAGAGCACTCAGATCTCTGCACCAAAGCATATTGAAGTTTCTCTATATTTAGGTAATATGTTGCTTCTTCATTCCTCCAACCAAAATGGATAACCTGACATATATCCATGTCAAATTGCATCTGCCAAATTTTGGCCTAATCTCCTAATCTATCCATATCTATTTGTAATTTTCTTGTTTCCTCATTGCAACTTGCTTTCCAACCTGTGTTAATGTCATCTGCAAATTTGGCTATCGTGCATTCTATCCCTGCATCCGAGTCAGTAATATAGATTGTAAATAGCCAGGGCGAACCAGAAAAAGACCCATTTATCCCCACTCTCTGCTTTTCTTTTTGTTGGTTAGTCAATCCTCAATCCAAGCTACTATATTACCATCTACCCTGTGGGATCTTACCTTTCGTATTAATCTTTTCTGCGGCACCTAATTAAATGCCTTCTGTTTAGGTACACTACATCTACAGGACCCCCATTATCCACTTAATAATAATAATAATCATTATTGTCACAAGTAGGCTTACATTAACACTGCAATGAGGTTACTGTGAAAAGTCCCTAGTAGCCCATTCCCGCGCCTGTTAGGGTATATAGAGGGTGGATTCAGAATGTCTAATTCACCTAACATCACATTTTGGTTCTTGTGGGAGGAAACTGGAGCACCCGGAGGAAACCCACGCAGACACGGGGAGAACGTGCAGACTCCGCACAGACAGTGACCCAAGCCA
This sequence comes from Scyliorhinus canicula, assembly GCF_902713615.1. NCBI lineage: Eukaryota > Metazoa > Chordata > Chondrichthyes > Carcharhiniformes > Scyliorhinidae > Scyliorhinus > Scyliorhinus canicula. The sequence continues at coordinate 163,379,437 of NC_052148.1, forward strand.
GGAATCGAACTTGGGACCCTGGCGCTGTGAAGCAACAGTGTTAACCACTGTGCTATCGTGCTGCCCTTTGCATGTTACATCTTCAAAGAACTCTAGCAAATGGCACAAATATGGTTCACCCTTCAGAAACCATACTGACTCTGCTAGATTGTGTTTTGACTTTCCAAATGTCGTTTTATTACTTCCTTAATAATTGATTCCTTTCCTTGGATTGCCATCTTGCCGTGGTGGAGAGGCTTGAATATTAGGGGCTGGTTTTGGCTAAATCGCTGGCTTTTAAAGCAGACCAAGCAGGCCAGCAGCAACGGTTCGATTCCCGTACCAGCCTCCCCGGACAGGCGCCGGAATGTGGTGACTAGGGGCTTTTCACAGTAACTTCATTGAAGCCTACTCGTGACAAGAAGCGATTTCCATTTTCATTTTTCATTTCATTTCATTTTCTGTTGATCTTGAGAGCAGTGCCATCAGGAGTCTTAAGCGCGTGACAAGATAACGCATGATGATAAGATCACAGGGGAGGTGCCCAAATCCTCGCTAGCTGCCTTCTCCCAGTCCCTGAAGAAATCCTGACCAACCGTAGAACAGCAGATATGATTTTCACTGCTCAGCATACCTCAAGAGAAATGCCAGGAGCAGCATCAACCACTCTACATGGCCTTCATTGATCTCACCAAGGCTTTTGACTCAGTCAATTGGGAAGTGCTATAGTAAACCCTGCTAAAGGTCGGCTGTCCAGAAGAATTCATCAACATCCTCTGGCTCCTCCACAACAAGATGTCGGTGGAAGTCCTCACAGATGCAATTAAAACAAAAAACATTGATCCGAAGACTGGGGTCAAGCAGGGATGTGTCTTCGCCTCTACCCTTTTCTCCATCTTCATCACCCCCGCAACTGGATCGATTCAGCGACTGTTAAGGGGCTAGCATTGGGGCCCCGTGGAACACAATTGATTCCAATGAGAAATGGTACAGGATTTTCCAGGTCCGAGATTAACACTCAGGAGCCTGCAAGCTGCAGCTGCATATACACACTTCACTCCCCACATATACCATCCCAGCCAACAAGCTGGCAGCGAGGAGAACGGCACCAAGATCCACTGATGCTGAGCTGGAGACCTTCCTGGACATAGTGGAGAGAGAATTGGGCTTGTTCACCATCTCAAACATGTCAGGAATTGTCGAGTGTGCCAGGTTGAAGGCGCCCTGCACATTGACCGGGTATCGGGCGCAGATGTGTATGATGCGCAGCTCATGGTCACATATCAGTTGCATGTTCATCGAGTGGAACCCCTTTCGTTTGGTGTAGAGCGGCCTGTCATCTGCAGGTGCTCATAGAGAGACATCCATCCCGTCGATCACCCGCTGGACCTGGGGCATGTCGCCGATGGTGGCGGACCCCGCTGCAGGCCATCCTGGTGGGCTCGGTCCACATTGAAATGGATGTATTATGATGACTGAGCATAAAGGGCCTCCATGATGGTACAGATGTAACTGTGCATCGAGGTCTGTAAGATCCCGGGCAGGTCCCCACTCCTGAACGGCCCCGTGGCGTTGATTTTCAGGGTGACTGTCACCTTGACGGCCACTGGGAACGGGTGTCCTCCCCCATACCCCTCTGCGCCAGGTGTGGCATGATCTGGCAGATATGTCACACTGTCTCCCTGCTCAGCTGGAATCTTCAACGGCATGCCCGGTCTGGCAGGTCCTCAAATGACAGGTGCTGCCAGTACAGACGACGTCTCATGCTGACAGGTGCTGCCAGTACAGACGACGTCTCATGCAGCTCCTCCTTTATACCTCCTCTGCCTGTTTGACGGCGGCTCTCCATCCTGGGCGGCTGCCTCCTGTTCCTGTGGGACACACTCTACAGTTGCAGCTTCCTCCTCATCGAGTAGCTCCAGCTTGTACACCCACAGGGCACCCCCAGGGATGCAGCGACTAGGAGAAAGGCTACCATTGCTGGTTGAATGCCAATGTCCATTGCCTGCAGGGGGTGAAATGCCAATATCCTAGCATGGTACATGCCCGCCTGCTGAACAAGGTCCAATGGGCTACATGGTGGCCCCGGTTGGCACTGCGGGCTCTGCCCCTGATTGCCCCTCCATCTCCGCACCTGCCCGGTATCATGGGGACCTCTGGCCCTGGTGCTCATCCCTGATGCCAGGGGTACCATCAGCTGGTGCTGCACTTGCCAGTGGCATGGTCCGTGGCCCCCGCTTGGCGCTTCCTTAGGAGCTACAGTGGCCGTTGCCCTTGAATGGGCTGCCTGATGCCCTACCGGTGGGTGGCGGCCAGGTTTAGAGAAATACAGCACAGAACAGGCCCTTCGGCCCACGATGTTGCGCCAAACTTTTGTCCTAGGTTAATCATAGAATTTTGGACAATTTTTCACGGCCAATCCACCAACCTGCGCATCTTTGGACTGTGGGAGGAAACCGGAGTACCCGGAGGAAACCCACGCACACACGTGAAGGATATGCAGACTCCACACAGACAGTGACGTTGCAGGGTTATGGCTGAGAGTGCAGTGGGAGGGGTGGGGCTTTGGGACACCCATATGGCCAGTGTCACTCTGGAGAACCAGGGGCCAAGATGGGTGGTATGTGGGGTGCACAGAAAGATGGGTGCCATGCAGGCCAAGGCAATGGTGGTCTGTGCCTGGGCTGTATCCCGGTCCTGTGGGCAGTTACGACAGCCACATGGTCCCCCACACCATCCAGCCCGGCCAGTGTCCGGCCCAGCAGCCTGCAATTGCTGCTCCCTGTATCCTACTTCCTCTCTCTCCCTCAGCAGCCACAACACCGATTTCATGATTTTTAAAAGCGCAAGTGAATCACGCCATCGGGAACTCGCCCATCAGATGCGGAGAATCGGGGTGGCGCCAGAGAATACCGGGTTAGGCTCACTAATGATATGCAAACGGTGTTTACTGTGTGTGTGTTCCAGACCGCATTGACACCGCTATTGAGGTGACGGAGAATTGCGTTTTAGCGTCAAATCAGTGCCCGCCGCGATTTCAGCATCGGAACCGATTCTCCGCCCATTCGGGTTTCCTGATTCCGAAGTCAGCTTACAGAGAATCCCCCCCTCAATTCCAGTTGTGAGAAGGGATGATATATTAAACAGGTCAACAAATGAGGCTTTATGGGATGAGCTTAGACATGAAAAAGGAGCAGTCACAATACTGGGAGTATGCTTGTAGAAGGGAATTTAGTGTGCAGATTAGTTACCCACTTAAGGATATTCATTTTTATCTAGTTGCTTGGCTATATTTTATAAGAATAGGCACTTGGCAAAGCATGATGGGATATTTAGCCATATTTTGTTTTATTCTGGACAAACTTTTTAGAAGGTCGTATAATGTAAACAATGTGCAGCTGTGCAGCTTTTTTGCTTACAGTACATTTTGAATTTTGTTTTAGATAAGAGAGAGAACATACCAAGGTCTGTTTTGTAAAACATGGCCATGGTAGCTTGTTATAGGATAAATATGTGCTCTTAATACTGTAATACAGGGGATTTTGGAATGGCCTTCTGACCATCTCAGCCCCTCCACGATTCGTGTCCAAAATAAATGACCTTTCGCGAAACTTGAAGTATCTGGCTTGTTATTTCCATGACCATGCTACAGACCCCCAAATACTGAAAGGGAGATAGAAGATCAAACATGCAGCCTGATCTTTGCCTGTAAGAAAAAGAGGGTAATAATAGTCAGAGAATTTGGGAAGAGGTAAAGCAGGAGTAAAAATTTTGAACAGGGGGAAGGCAAATTTTGACAAAATGAGAAGGGCCTTGGCTGAGGTGGACTGGCCAGCATTGCTAGAGAATTAATCAGTGCAAAACCAGTGGGGAGCACTATAAATCGAGATCCTAAATGTACAAAGTGGACATGCCCCTCCAAGAATAAGAGTGCAACTGCCAAATCTAGACCCCCTGGTTGTCTAGAGGAATATGGGGGAAGATCAAACAGAAAAAGAAAAGAGTACGATAAGCACAAAGAACTAAGCAATGCAGATAGCCTCGATGAGTATACGAAGTGCAGGGATGAAGTAAAAAAGGAAATAAGGAAATCAAAGAAAAGGCATGAAAACAGATTTGCAAGGAAAGTCAAATAAAACCAAAAGGTGCTTTGCCAATATATTAATGATTCACCTGAGGAAGGAGCAGTACTCCGAAAGCTGGTGATTTGAAACAAACCTGTTGGACTTTAACCTGGTGTTGTAAGACTTCTTACTGTGCTCACCCCAGTCTAACGCCGGCATCTCCTTGTCCCGGCATCTCCAAAGTGTAGCTATGAGAAGAGCTGAGATAGGTTGTGGTTATTTTCCTGGAAACAAAGAAGGCTGAGGGGTGACTTAATTGAGGTGTGCAATATTGTGAGGGGAAGAGACAAAGTGGACAGGATAAAATTGTGTCTCTCGGTGCAGAATTCCAGAACCATAGGTCGTAGATTCAAGATAAATGGCAGAAAGTGTAGAGGGGACATGAGGAAGAATGTTTTGTTGCAAGAGGTAGTGGGAGTCTGGAATTTGCTGCCGGAGTTGGTGGTGGAGGCAGAGACCCCAAATTATTTTAAAAAGTACCTGGATTTGCACCTTTAGTGCTGTGAGCTACAGAGCTATGAACCGGGTGCAGGAAGGTAGAATTTAAAAGGGCACCTGGGTGTCTTGGGACTGGCATCGACAAGGTGGGCCGAATGACCTCCTTCTGTGCTGTAACTATTGCATGGTTCTATGGATGGGCAGTAAATGCTGGTCTAGTCAGTGAAGCCAACATTCCATGAACAAATATTCAAAATGTCAAACCAAAACACACAGAGGGAACATGGTGGCACAGTGGTTAGCAGTGCTGCCTCACAGCACGAGGGACCCGGGTTCAATTCCGGCCTTGGGTGGCTGCATGTAGACTTTGTACATTATACCCGTGTTTGCGTGGGCTTCCCCTGGTGCTCTGGTTTCCGCCCGGAGTTCAAAGATGTGTGGGTTAACTGGATTGGCCATGCTGATTTTGCTCCTTATTGTCCAGGGTATATAGGTTATGTTCTGGGGAGAGAGAAGGGGAGTGGACCCAGGTGGGGTACTTTCAGAGGTTTTGTGAAGACTTGATGGGCCAAATGACCTCCTTCTGCACTGTAGGAATTACATGGTTCTATTCCATGGTTTTAGGAAACCCATGCAGATATGCGGGAGTGTACAAACACCACACAGTCACCCAAGGTCCGAATTGAACGGGGGTCCCTGGTGTTGTGTGACAGCAGTGCTAACTAGTGTGCCACCGTGTTGAATACGTTTCTGCCTTGTTTACTTCAATTATCTTATTCATTTATAATTATCTCATAACTAAATGTTGTGTTCTGATGTTTCAGTAATACATTTGCAGATGCTTGTAAAGTTTAATGTAATTCATTTATGAACAGAAATAATTTTATGAATACAAAATCTTTAAACCAGTGAACATTTAACTTAATGCTTCACTTTATCAGTTAAACAATTACATAAAACTGCGTCAACTTTTACAAATTTCTTGCAATAAAATATATTTTCTCACTTAAACACAATGGTTCTGTCTATTTGCAAAGGAAAAGGAGGGAAGGATGGTGAGGGAAGAGAGGAGAGATGGAGGGATGCGCAGGGAAGCAAGAGAGGGAAGGGGAGGGAGGGAAGGGGAGAGAGGGAAAGGGGGGAATGGGAAGGTTTTGACATATCAATTGTTAATTGACAAGTTCAATATCTAAAAGCAGAAGCTGTGAAACGCAGTGTCTTGGCACACATCTCCTCTGCCATCATTTCAAGATGTCCTTTGACAGTACACTCTTAAGAGTGGGTGATTGGTTTGCTGCAATACCTGTAGAAAGGTAGTTCATATTAGCTTACAGGAGGCTTGCATGTATCAACTCAGGCATTAAACTTTGTTAAAGCTTTTGAAGTAATCACTGAGGTTTCTAAGGATCAACATTAGATCAGGGAGACTCGTAAATAGCTCAGCTGAAAATACATTGCAAAATCCAAATGTATTTTAGCTCTGAGTCAGCTGGGAGGACAGGTGTGCTGACATTAGTGTCAGTGAAGGAGTCAATAGCAACAGTATTGAGGCTATGAGCATCCAAAACTGACTCGACTTGACCGCCCATATGCTTAGGGTGCCAGAGTCCCAGTTGCTTAAGCAAATCTTCTTCACCCAGCTCAAGGAAGGTTCCCAAACAAGAGGAGGACAAAGGAAGCTATTCAAAGACACCTTGTAGGCTTACCTCATGAAATGGATCATAGGCGTCAACGCCTGGGAGACCTTTGCTCAGAAGAGACATAGTTGGAGGAACCTCTTGATTGAAGGGACACAATTCTTCGAGAACACCCGACGACAAGAGTAGGCCTGGAAAAGGAGCCCAAGAAAGGAATTCCTGCGACCGTGTGTCCACGGACTGGTCCCACCTTTTGGAAACTCCTTTGAGTGATTGAAGATTCGGCTCTCGGATTGGGCACATCAGTCACGAAGGACCCACAGAGCCCGTGACAAGTAACACTGAATATCTTAGGTGAACAATCATACTCGCTAGTGAGTGATCACTGCATTCTATCCATTATAGTTCCTTTAAAATGTCAGTGTAAATAAAAAGATGTAAAAACTCACCAAATGCCCGAGTTGGTGGCCCACCTTAACGCTGTAGCTGGATTTTCATTCAGCTGCTCCAGCGCAGCGCAGGGCTTCAAGCTGTCAAAAAAAACCCGGCTGTGAGTTTAAATGCCACGTGCATCCAGCGTGCATGCCTCTACGGCCGCACTTCGAGGTCGTCACGCCATGCATGTGCGGCGTACAGCGACTTAAGTAGCTGTCCAGAGAGGAAGTTACAGACTAATGTGCCAATGGTCAATTACTATTTGTTGAAGCTTGTATGTGAACCATGTCTGCGCCTCCTGCTGGCGGGACTTCCGGTTCCACCGAATGCAATGGACTTTTGAATGGCCCACCGCACTTCCCATGATGGAGCTGGAAAATTCCTTCCAGATCGTGAGCAGTTATAGTAGTATATCAGATCATTTCTTTCTCCACCAGTAAATGTGTAGCAACTATACTTGGATCACTTACCATATATTTGGTATTGTTCGGTATTTTTACAGTCCTATTTTTCGTACTGTCTGATATCTCCATCTGCACTTCTTACCAAGTCCTATAAAAGCTCTCACCCTGATATCCTTTAGAGTGGTGTCTTAGACTGTGAATTTCAGCAATTTTTCTCATGTTCAGGAGGCCATTGTTAACTCATCCGAGACCACCTGTAGAATCTGCTTCATCCTGCTCTGAAATTTCAACAGTTTGCTGATTCGAGTCAGATGATTCTCCCCTGACCCCAGACCTGACTACCTTCAGACCCATCCAGCACCTATGGCTCGCTAGAGGAATGAGGTCTGGGCCTTGAAAGGACTTGGGACTTCCGCTAACAAGGATGGGTGGACAGGAGCTGCTTTTTCTCCATCGCCCACCAGGTCTCTGATAGAGTGCAATTTGCCTGTCTGTTTGCTGGATTTGTGTTTGGTTTGCTATCACTTGTATCCGCTACCTCCTTCTGTTCCTCCATATGGGAAATAGCCTTTGGGAAAGTTAATAGCCAACATTGAATTCCTACATCTTTGGAAAGATTTACGAACATCCTTTACCAAAACTTCTATATCAAAGAATACAAAGTGAGACGTGCATTGTTGCAGGTTCACAAACACATTTTGGATGTTTCTATGCCTTTGAGTGGCCACATCTCTTTTATTCTGACCCATAGCCCTTTAAGCATTAATGCTTCAGCAGAACTCTTCCTCTTTTGCACTCAGTAGACCCTCAGTAACAGGCCTGATGTTATGAAGCTCATTTTGAATGGTTAAATTGGCTAATCCCAGAAGATCCAACAAGGTAAACTGTTCCTAAATTTGTTCTAAAACCTTAGAATACACCATTCCTCCAGCTTCATTGATGCATATCTCCCCCAAGGTATCTACTAATATAATCACTCTTCAGCCTAGTAAATATGACACAAGAGAAAAAAAATAGAAGTGCACAGAAAACAAGTTTAAGCTCACAGATCACTGTAATATAATGATTATTCAAATGTGTTCACTTAACAATCCTGCCTTGCCTTTGAACAAGATTAGACAATTGTTAGGTTACTAAGACACAAATATAAAATACATCTGTTTCAAATTTGACACTTTAGACCGTTGAACTGTGTTGAACATTCAGTTGACTGAGGTACTTATAAAATTATATTTGGACACCAGAAGGTTTTCTTACCCTGTGGGTTCTTCAAAGCAATTTATACGTTTGATGGGTTTTTCATGCTAAACTGTCAATCAAACACATAACGCAGAGATTTTGCAATAAAAATGCACTTATTACAGATTTTACTATAGCTTGCCTTTAGCTTAAGCTATCCATTTCAGAATTACTGCTGATAAAATAATGTCTCTCATTTGTTTAATGATGTAAATAGCGTAATTATTTGAGAAGCTGGATTCGCGCACATTCTTAAATTCAATGTTCTTCAGGGAGATTAAACAAACATGTAGTGTTTGGCACAAACTCACTAAATTTCCTTGCTTTCAATCTGGACCCACTTAAGTTTCTGATAAATATTTTGAAACCTTTTCTTAAAAAAAAATTTAGAGTACCCAATTCATTTTTTCCAATTAAGGGGCAATTTAGCATGGCCAATCTACCTACCTTGCACATCAATGGGTTGTGGGGACGAAACCCATGCAAACACAGGGAGAATGTGCAAACTCCACATGGACAGTGACCCAGAGCCGGGATCGAACCTGGGTCCGCAGCACGCTGAGGTTGCAGTGCTAACCACTGCGCCACCGTGCTGCCCTCAATATTTTGAAACATTGAGCTATATTTTCTGTGCTGGTCATATTCAAATCTTCAAATTTTCACATCTATGGTTTTGTCAAATCTTGAATGAGGTTTAGCAATTGCTATCATCAATTTTCAGGCTATGTAGATAGACTTCAGTGCTCAAGGGTATTTTACTTAAGCCTGATTAACTGGGGAAGATTAGCATTGGTTAGTGTTGTGTAGATTTTCGTTAAGTGTCCAAATTCATTTGCCTCCAACAATATAATATACTGACTAACTGAGTCTGTCAAGAAAACAAGTTATATAAGATTACAAATATATAATATATGTTCCAAGGTTTAAATTGATGACATATTGACCAAGAAGCTGAAATCAATAAGAACAAGAGGGCTGTGCTAAATAATGAGTGTTGGATAATAAAATGCACATAGGATACATTTTAAGTATTGAGCTAGTCATTTATAAGAGTTAGCAGCTCAGTCACTTCTTCCAAAGCTGCCAATTACAAATTATCCTTTCTCTGCACCAGTGATTAAAAGCTATTCACAGCAAAGAAAGACCTCCTACATTCATACAGCACTTTTCACAATCACAAAATGTCTCAAAAGTGCTTCACAACCACTTTTCAAGAACTGTATCGTCATTTTTGTAATGTAATAAGACACAAGCACCAATCTACTATTCAAAGCCTTTATAATCTTCATCTAAACCTGTTCCGAGGCCTCAAACTGGTACAGAGTAAGGGCCGAACCCTCTTGAGAAACAGAGGGCATCAACATGCCCTCAGGAGCAGCAATTCTGACCCCTACAGGGGGTCAGCACGGCACTGGAGCAACACATGCCGATCCAGCTGTCGGCGTCAAATGGATGGTGCAGGTCTGCGCATACGCACTGCGACCGGTGCCAATGTGCGCATGCATCGTGGCTACCTTCTCCACGCCAGCCCCAATGCAACATGGCATAGGGCTACAGGGGCCGGCGCGGAGCAAACGAGGCCCCCAGCCTGAGAGGCCGGCCCGCCAATCGGTAGGCCCCGATCGTGGGCCAGGGCACAGTGGAGGCCCACCCCGGGATCGCCCCCCCCCCTCTCCCCACTAGGCCGACCCTGGATGCAGGGTAAGACCACAAGTGGATGGCACCGGCAGGACTTGGATTTTTTGTGCAGCCGCTCGACCCATCCTGGGCGGAGAATCTCTGGGGGGGGGGGGGCACGTAGAGCAGCCACCGATCGGCACAGCGCCGACCGTGCTGGTGGCAATGACGCCAATTCTCCACTCCCCAGAGAATCGGCAGACCGGCGTCGGAGCGGTGTCATGCGATTCGCGCCCGGCCCGGCGATTCTCCGGCCCGGCGTGGTCTGAGAGAATCCCGCCCAGAGAAAACGTCAGCCTTCAGTGAAAAATGAAAATGAAAATCACTTATTGTCACGAGTAGGCTTCAATGAAGTTAATGGGAAAAGCCCCTAGTCGCCACATTACGGCGCCTGTCCGGGGAGGCTGGTACGGGAATCGAACCGTGCTGCTGGCCTGCTTGGTCTGCTTTAAAAGCCAGCGATTTAACTCAGTGAGCTAAACCAGCCCCTTCAAAGAACTCCAAAAATATGATACAACCATCGATGAGGAAGAGAATGAAGAAATCCACAACTCCCCATTAAAGATTATCTTGGACTCCCACTAAGCGTGTATGAAGTCAAAGCCACTGTTAGACAGATGAAGAATGGAAAAGCCACAGGAATGGATGGGATTCCAGTGGAGATTTTCAAACTTGGAGGAGAAGAGATCACCTGTCATCTCCATCAGCTGTTCCTGAAAATCTGGAACAGAAAAGAAATTCCTGCGGACCACAGGGATGCTGTCGTTATCCCCATCTTCAAGAAAGGAGATGAAGTGATCATCGCCCGAATCCTTGCTTGCTGCTTTCTCCCAGTCTCTAAAGAAATCCTTCCAGAAAGCCAATGTGGCTTCCGACCAAACCATGACGCATACTTTTCATGGCTCAACAACTACAAGAGAACTGCCAGGAGCAACATCAACAACCCTACATGGCCTTCATCAATCTGACCAAGGCTTTTGACTCAGTTAATTGGGAACTTCTATGGAACACCCTGTCTAAGGCCAGCTGTCCATAGAAATTCATCAACATTCTCCGACTCCTCCACGGTAACATGTCAACGACAGTCCTCAGCGACGGTAATAAGACAGTGGCCTTCAAGGTCAAGACTGGAGTCAAGCAGAGATATGTCATTGCCTCTACCTTCACACCCTTTTCTTCACCTTCATCGCCATCAGCCTTCACCTTGTCAGGAACAAACTTCACATTGGACATCTTCGACAGGATGGATAGAAAACCTTTCAACCTCAACTGGTTGAAATCCAAGAAAAAAAAATGACACTGACATCACTCGTGGAATTTCAGTATGCAGATGACATCACCGTCTCCACTCTCTTCCATCAAATAAATAGAGAAGCCCTACCAAACGTGAAACATTTCCCATATATTGGTTTTCCCAAGGGGCTGGTTTAGCACACTGGGCTAAATCGCTGGCGTTTAAAGCAGACCAAGGCAGGCCAGCAGCACAGTTCAATTCCCGTACCAGCCTCCCCAAACAGGCGCCAGAATGTGGCGACTAGGGGCTTATCACAGTAACTTAATTGAAGCCTACTTGTGATAATAAGCGATTTTCATTTCATTCATTTCATTTCATATGTGGGGAACCACCTCACCTAAGGCTGACATCATTGCGGAGATCCAACGTTGTATCCAATCTGCGAGCGCCTCCTTCGTACACCTAAGTACGAGAGTCTTTGATGACTGCAATATTTGGCTGCTACCAAAATCCAGGTGTACAAGGCAGTCATCCTCCCAACTATTCTATATGACTCAGAAATTTGGACTACATACAGACGCCAACTTAAGGCCCTGGAGAGGCATCAGCAGTGCTACCTGAGACAGATTCTCCACATCAGCTAGGAGGATAAATATCAGTGTCCCTGAAGGAGCCAAGAGCACCAGCATTGGGGCCATGATCATCCGAAACCAACTCCGCTGGACTGGCCACGTGCTTAGGATCTCAGAGGTTCGACTGCCAAAGTAAATCGCCTTCACCCAGGTTAAGGAAGGCTCACAAACAAGAGGAAAACAAAGGAAGCACTTCAAAGACACCCTGAAGGCTAAACTCACGAAATGCAGCATAGAAATCAATGCCTGGCAAACTCTTGCTCAGAAGATACCGACTTGGAGGAACCTCCTGATTGAAAGGACAAAAGTCTTCGACGAAATCCGACGGCAAGGAGAGCCCCGGAAAATGAGACAGATCTGGAATCCAAGGACTGACCCCTCCTCCTGGAAACACTTACCTCGTGTGCAGTCCAAGATGCAGCTCTAGGATTGTAAGCCATGTAAGAACCCACAGAACCATGACCAGTAACACAGAGCTTCTTAGGTGGACAAGCACACTATTTAAGGAGCGATTGCCAAAGAGGAGGAGTAACAAGTCACAAGCACCTGTCTACAACCAAGACCTTTAATATCTTCATCTGCACCTGTTCATTTCCTGCAAACGGTTAGAATTTGAAAATGTTGCTGATATTTATTAGTCGTTCCCTTTCTGCAGTAATTAGATCTTACCCCTTTCGGTCTTACGCTTTCTGGTTATATGGTGTGACTGAACAAAACTACAATCATTGTGAATGTGACATTTGTGCTATCTGAATTATTGGAAGTAATTTTTAGAGATCTACGTCAATTTAAAAACTCCCTTGGCAGCTCAGTTACAGCATTAAAAGGGAAAGCATGCTTCTTATGTAAGGTTAATGTAGTTTTATTCTATTTTGAGGTTCAGATAGTATCCCTAAATGAACCAAGCCAGCTGGTTCCAGTACTGGCATTGTGTTAGCAAATCAGGTACAGTAACAAGTACACTAAAACCTGTATCTTTTTTGGTCACCAGCTTGAAGAAGTCACGTTGATGCATTCTGGCAACAGATTCCAAGGGCAACTAAATCAGAGTATGTGGGTAGTGTGTGTATGTGTGTAGTGTGTATGTGTGTAGTGGGGGATTTTAATTTCCCAGGTATCCAGTGGACCGATGGTAATGCATCAAATATTGAGGACAAGAGAAATGAACGATAGGTAGATAGACCAGATGATTATTTCTGCATACACCACATGGTTAGAAACAAACTAACGATTTAGAAATTAGCAGTGACCCTGAAGCAACAGCAGACCGACATGTGGGAGAACACCTGCCAACTGTGACAATAATATTATTAGATTTAACTGGATAAGCCAAATCAAAAGAGCTGAAAATTTAATGCTGCTTTAGTACCAGCTTTCATGAAGGTTAGATTTGCAAAGATGACAGATGGCTTGAGCCAGGTTACTTGGGCAGTCGTACAATTGGAAACATTGCCAATTTTGAAGAAATATGGAATATTTTCCAAGCTACCCTCATGCAAAAAAAAGTCACAGATATCCCAAGAGTTAGCAGACGGGTAAAACATAGTCAAGTTGGCTAACAGGCCCTATGCAAGGACAAATCAGACATAAGCAAAAGACGATGCTGAGTTTAGAAATTGATAAACAGAGTTGATATGAAAGTTATCAGAATCAAAATGGATACCGAGGTGTGATTCTGGCCAGAATAAGAGGATCTCAAAATATATCAGGGTTTTTGTTCTGACTCGATATACCTGATGGTGATTAAAGTGTTACAATCGTGAGATTTATGAGACTGTTATGTTTTAGAGATATATATTTTGGTTTATAAGAGTGTTATACTTTGGGTCTGTACCTTTAAATTACGCTAAATGAAAGGGATAGAAGTTGAAGTCTGCTTGACAGTAAGCCTTGGTAATTTAATTGTTAGAAATCAAAATAGAATTAAATTATTTTGAGAGGGAGGTGCAAAGTATCTGTGCTTGGAGACAGCAACAGCTGTATCTAAATCCACAATGAGAAGACACTGGGCGGGATTCTCCATCAGCTGATGCCAAAATCGGGAAAGGCATTTGGGCGGAGAATAGGTCTAGAAGCCAAAATCGTGGCGGGCGTCGGCCGATGGAGACACTCACCTTGGGTGGGCACTTTAGTGAAGAGGCTCCTGGGACACTCTCTGGTGCTCACCCCACATGTGCTGTGGCAATCAGGTGGAGGTTGGAACTCCTGAGTCGGCAAGCGGTCAGACGGCGGGCCGACCTCGGGGACTTGCTGCTGTCCAGATGGGTTTCGGGCTTCTAGAACAGACAGTCACATTGATCATGGAGATGCAGCCGCAGAGCCAGGGACTACTAGAGGGGTTGACGGCGAGCATCCAGCACCTGCAGGTGCAGTTGGTGCAGTCCAACCATCTGCAGGGGCAGGAAGTGATGTAGTCCATGCTTGCCACCCAGGCCAACACAGCACCGGTGGCGTCCGTGGTGGAGGCCTTGGGGGAGAGGGTATCAGCCAAGGATCATGTCCAAGGCCTGGGCAATCTGTGCAGGCAGTGGTCGAGGCCCAGGACTGGGCTGCCCTCTCACAGTCAGCAAAGTTCCAGAGCCACCTGGACTGTGTAGCGGCACTCCCGAGCGTGGTTCAGTCACAGCAGGCCATGGCTCAGAGGGTCGGTGACATTGCCAAGGTGCTGTTCGACGTGGCATAGACGGATTGGGAGGTGGCCCAGTCCCAGAGGGAGATGACACAGTCACTGGCTGATATGGCACAGACCCAGAAGGTGTGGCAAAGTCAATGGGTGATGTTGCACAATCCCAGACGGAGGTGGTCCACTCCCTGTGTTCCGTGGCAGCGGGCCTCCAGGACTGGCAGCACCAGGTGGTGGGGGAGCCACAGGGGTTAGCTCCGTCTGTACCCCCATCTCATAGAGTAGCCCGGGGGCCATCAGGCATCCCAAGGGAGGAGGAGGTGATGGGGCCAGTGCCAGTGACTTCCGCTGGGGAGATGCCGGAACACTGCAGCATCTCGGATTCCCCCCCCCCCCCCCCACTCCTATTCCTGGCACATCTGATCCAGGTCGCAGGGCGACAATCACGTCAGGCCACCTCCACTCCTGTTGTACCCCCTGAGTTCCACCTAGACATAGCATTATGACCTGTGAGGCCAGAATATTAGACACCAGTTAAGTTGGCACGGATGCATAGTTTAGCGATAGGGGCTAGGGCAGGTATCTGTGTATATGTAGTCACATTAAACACCTATTCACAATGTCACAACATGCCTCAGTGCTCTGTCAGAAGGGTGTGAGGGGTGGGTAGGTCTGGGCTGGCCAACAAGGGGGCATGGGTGGGGGGCAGAATTGCTGGACATTTTGGGTGGGCTTGGCTCAGGACCGCAGTTCAGCCAGCGATCGCTGCTCCGGTGTCTCACTTTGAGATCAGGTAACAGGCTTCCCTTTAAACCCAGGCATATCATAGGTAGACAAATATTGCAGCTTGGTATTGGGGAATCTGCAGTCAACTGAGCGGAGGAGAGCAAAAGAACTAGTGTATTCTAGGCCTGAGGCTTAAGCATAGAAAATGCTGACTCAATTGTTAACCACACGGAATGTGGACGGGAGCTCACGCTCAATTTGAAGACAGAGTTTGTGAGGAGTTAAAACAAGGCTGGAGGATTTGTCTCACTTGAAATAAAGGGAGAATGCCGATGGAAAAGTGTCACTGTGGAAGTTGGTATTGGGGAACAAAATAAAACGGAAATAAAAGCCTTGAGCGCTGCAAGCCACTTTGTATTGATTCCAGGAGAATTAAATTAAGTGATGCAACAAAATATGAATTTTGGTTGTCGTTAAAAGTAGAAAGGGACATATCCTCTTGGGTGGTTTAAAGTACAAACAATAAAAAGAAAATTGAATTTAGTTAATAGTTGTTTTTTCAATTGTCATAGTAAAAGTTTAAAACCTGACATTTAAAACAATTTATTTGTTCATGGGATGTGGACTATAGTGTATGTGGTGTAGGTACACCCACAGTGCTCTTAGGCAGGGAGTTCCAGGTTTATGACCCAGTGATGGTGAAGGAATGGTGATATATTTCCAAGTCAGGATGGTGTGTGGCTTGGAGGGAATATGCAGGTTATGGTGTTCCCAGGTATCTGCTGCCCTTGTGTTTCCTGGGAGTAAAGGTCGTGGATTTGAAAGAAACTGTTCAAGTAGCCTTGGTGAGTTCCTGCAGTGCCTCTAGTAGGTAGTACACACTGCTTTTTTAAATATGTGTTGAGTACTCAATTCATTTTTTCCAATTAGCATGGCCAATCCACCTACCCTGCACATCTTTTGGGTTGCGGGGATCGAACCTGGGACCTCGGCGCTGTGAGGCAGCAGTGCTAACCACTGTGCCACTGTGCTGCCCTGGTACACACTGCTGACACTGAGCCAGTGGTCGAGGAAATAAATGTTGAAGGTGTTTGATGAGGTGCAATCAAAGGAACAGCTTTGTCCTGGATGGTATCCAGCTTGTTGTTGGAGCTGCACTCATCCAGGCAAGCAAGAATATTTCATCGCATTCTTGACTTGTGCCTTGTAGTTGGTAGACAGGCTTTGGGGAGTCAGGAGGGGAGTTATTTGCCACAGAATTCTCAGCCTCTGTCCTGCTCTTGTAGCCCTGCTCTTGTTGTATGTCCTTTCAGCCAATAACTGGAAGTTTAAATTCATCTTTAAAAGTTAGAGGTCTCTACGGAGTTCATAAAAAAAATAGTAGCTGTGCTCACCAAGCTACTTCCTCATAAAGTTACTGCAATTGCCATAGAGTGCTCGGGCTTTCTACTGTAGAAAAGCAAACACTTTGAGGCCATCTTATGAAGGTCTTTAAAGTAATGACAAATATTAAATTCAGTCCATGTGTATAAAAGCTCAGGAGACTCGAGAAGGTGATTAAAAATGGAGGTTCATTTTCAACCAAAAGAAAAGGCCACAATGCGCTGTACAGCAATGGGTACTAAACGGGACTACCAATCATGCTGGTCGCAATCCAAGCCAGCTTTTAAGGGTTTATTCTATGAGCCCCAGCGATGAGCCTCTGCCCATCAATCGGACCATCCCCACGGGTCTGGTGAGGGTTCTTGCAATGTGGATAGGTTATTTGAATTAAACAGGATAGGGAAGACGGTGTTATAACCAGAGGTCCAGGGATCAGGACCATACGATTTTCTATGACCTTCCCGGAAAGGGAAATGCTCCTTTAAGGGGGCGGGGCTTCCCTTTAACAGGGAGAGTCCCAGCTCACATAAAAACCCTGGCCTGGGTACAGTTCGGGGGAGGAGACCCTGAGGGCAATGGAGGAATTTGGATTTGTATCGTAATAAACCTTGTTTATTAATTTCCACCTATCTGTCCAAGCACCCTGCTTACCATGGATTCAACACTGACAATGAGGATTCTGTGGAGTTGCCATCAACAACAGTTGCTACATGCCCGGTCCACCTTGTTTAGACCTTGAGAGGCCCCTCTACTGTCTACTGGCCGTTGAAATGCCACACATTGGGAAGTTGGAGCAATTTAATGCAGGAACAGATGATTGGGGACAATACGTAGAATGTATACATTTATTTAAAATACATGTGATTTGTATTATTCCTTGTGTCTGAATAAAGCTCGTAGTCTTACAGTTGAAGTAGATGCTTTATTTATATGAGTTTGTTCTCTCTCCAGTGCTTATACTATGTTACATCTGAGCTGCCTGTCTGTGTCCTGCTCACCAGCTGCTATTCCTGCAAAGAGTCAGTTGACTTCCTGTCGTCGTCAGTATTCTTGTGTTTAAGTAACCAAGAAGTCATCATGAGGTGTTCGAATGGTTGAATCACTTTGTTGTCTGATTCAGACTTTTTTTTCTGTGCTTGTGGTAGCGATTCTGTATGGCATCTTTGTTGTCTGACCTGGACTTTTTTCTGTGTTTGTGGTATTGATTCTGTATGTCATCTGCCTTGAAAGCTGGTTTGCTTGTTTGTAGTGGAGCAAATGTGAATTTGTGAGATTTGTTGTCATGCCATGGTATGTTTGCACTCTTGCCATTGTTTTGAACTGTGCTGTTACATTGTGCTTCATATGAAGAGTTGTACCATGTTGTACAGGTCGTTGTCTCATTCATGTTGTTTCTGTCATTTCTGTCTTTGTTGTTTTTGTTGTCATACCTGTTGTTGTTTTTGTCATGTTTGTTGTTTCTGTTTTTGTTGTTTTCATTGTTGTTCTTGTTGTTGTTGGCGTGCTTGTTGTTGCTGTCTTTGTTATGCTTTTTGTTGTTGTTTTTGTTGTTGTTCTTGTAGTTTTTGTTGTTGTGCTTGTAGTTTTTGTTGTTGTTCTTGTTGTGCTTCTTATTGTTTTTGTTGTTGCTGTTGTTGTTTCTGTTGTGCTTCATGTGATTTTTGTTGTTCTTGTTGCGCTCAATGACTGTTCCATGTGGATAATTCGAGTCATTCTCAAAGTTATTTGTGTCAGTGTCCTTTGTGGTATCTGATGTTTCATTGAGCATTTCTTCTTGAGGATTGTGAGAATGATCTGATGTTGCATTGATCTTGGTGACATCACTCCTTTGCGGTTGATGTGATTCCTCTTTGATTCCTTGGTGCTCTTCTTCTGGAGTCATTTCAGGTTCACTTGAATCATCATTGATTTTTTGGTGCTCCTCTTTTGGAGTCATTTCACGTTCATTTGAATCATCTTTGGTTTCTTGGTGCTCCTCTTCTGGTGTCAAAATCCACAAGATTTCATTTTCTTGTTGGTAGTTAAGAGTAGATGAGGTTTTAATTGATGTGGTCTCACTGGACTTAAGAGTAGTTTCACTTTGATTGTTGAGTGCTTCTGTACATACGAGCTGAGATCTGTCAGTCTCGCTGTGATCTTGCACATCTTGTATGTCGAGCGTGATCACATTGTCACTATTCTCACAGACAGAGGGACATTCAGTGTCTTCTTGTTAGTTAAGTGAGCTGGGTAGGCTTTCATAGTCTTCTTCTGGTGGCTCAAATAAACTGGGTAGAATTTCAGAAAAGGTTGATAGACCTTCATGGTCTTGTTCATGCATGGACTTTGCTATTGAGTCTTGAGTTGCTTCCATTGTGGAGTCTGTCAACGAGCTCTCTGTGGAGGCTTGCATTGCTTTCTCTATGGAGTCTTTCATCGCTCTCTGTGTGGAGTCGTACAGTGTTCTCTCTGTGGAGTCGATCTGTGCTCTCTCAATGGAGTTGTTCAGTCCTCGCTGTGTGGCATCATTTTCTTCTTGGATATTTGACAGGTTGCTGTCATTCAATGTATCAACGATCTGCCATTGCATCATGGTATTGGATTCATCTACCATGAGTAGAGTCGTATTGAGCTTTTCAACCATGGCGCTGATGCTTTTATGATCATCATATCCAAATAACTCAGCCATGTCTGAGTAGTATTCTTCGAAAAACAAATCATCTTCTTTAGTTTCAGATTTGTCATTGTGCTCTTCACTTTGGGTAGAGCAAACTGCTTGTTCCAGGGTGCTGTGAAGGTTATGTTCAACTGCTGATAGAAGTTCAGGCATTGTTGTGCCTTTTGAGGTTAAATTTGTTGGTTTTGTGCCTTTAAGAGTCTTGTTTGTGATTTTCGGGCAATTCCCCTTTAAGTGGGCATGGTCTAAGTTGTCCGATGTCATGACGCTCATGACGTAAAGCGTAGGAATCGATTGCGCATGCGCAAATCGATTTTCTTTTACTGTGCACTTTTTCATAAACTGCGCATGCGCGATTCCTCTTCGAGCTGTGCGCTCTTTTTGTTCGATTGCACATGCACGGTTGCCATTTCCTGCACATGCCAGATTTGCATGTTTTGTTCCCCGGGCAGTTTAAAATGTGCTCAGGCGCCATTTTTACTTCTTCAGACCCGTGGAAAAGAACATTTTTGCTGTTTTTTCATGTTAAAAACATAAAGTTATTTTTTTCTTGTGACCTGCACTTGTCAATCACGATTTCCAGCATTAAACCTTTCTGTTCTGATGATTGTTTGAGTTTCGCAACACTCATTCACTGTGCAATTTGCTCTCTGAGCATTGAATGTCTTAAAGCAGCATTGTTACTGGTGTTACAGTAATCTTCAAATATTACTTCTAATTTGGTGTTGTCTTCACCTTTCAAGTAATTAAAGCAGTTATAGATTTATTTAGCTTCATGTCCTGCTAGTAGAAGTGCTATTTTCATTTCTTCTGAGGCCGCGCTCAATTCATTAGCTATGATATACAGTTCAAACGTTTGTTTAAAGATTTTCCATCTATGACTTAAATTATCGGTTGTTTTCAGCTGCGGTGGAGTTCAGACGAGTTTCATCGACTCAGCAAAGTCTCCCCACGTCCGGGTTTTCTTCTGTTTTCAATCTTGCTTTGTTTGCATCTTGTGTAACCTTGTGTAACCTTCTAGTAGGCATTCTGAAGTCACCTGGTACCATGTATTATTCCTTGTGTCTGAATAAAGCTTGTAGTCTTATAGTTGAAGTAGATGCTTTATTTCTATGAGTTTGTTCTCTCTCCAGCATTTTTACTATGTTACATCTGAGCTGCCTGTCTGTGGCCAGCTCACTAGCTTCCGTTCCTGTGAAGAGTCTGTTGACTTCCTGTTTGTCTATGTATATATACATCTCTAGTGCTCCCTCTAGTGGTTTCTTAGTTGAAGTGTATTTACCTTAACCCCATGTGAATGTACAGTGATGCTTATCACTACACGATTATCGGCGATGAGAGACAAACAATGGTATTGCTAATGGCTTGCAGAGGGTCTACCTACAGTGTGACAAAAAGCCTGACTCACCTGAATCTTCCAGATACCTGGTCATTCGCCGCCGTGGTGGCCTTAGTGGGGGAGCATCTCGACCTGAAACCACCACTCCGGTGGTTTCAGCTGCACATGGCTACTCAGGCCCGAGCCAAGTCGGTGAATGAATTGCTGGCCTCCTTCCGAAAACTGACGGAGACATACGAAGTCGGAGCAACGTTAAATGCGATGCTCCGGACTTCTTAGTGTGTGGACTCAGATTGCATATCGTACTCGACCGGAAAAGGTGAAGTGCCCGCTATTGCCACCGGTCCCGGCCCCCACCCCCGTATAAGTGGCCAACCCCGTGTTGGTGTCCGACAGGGCCAGTGATTGAAGACCATACTAACTATGATTAAACGTACGGTGACTGACTAAAGACACTGCTGCCCCAGTGTTGAGTTCCATGCTGATGGGGTTTCCATTAACTTGCAGAGAGATTTGGGTGGGTACTACATTTGGCGTAGCCACGCAGTGTAACTGCTGGTCGGTGCTGTTTTCAGTCATGTGGGGGGGGGGGGGGGGGGGGGGGGGGGCGGTCATGCTTGGCGGGCGGCAGGCAGGCAGATCCTCACGGGGCCTTCTGTTCCTCTGGTCCATGTGACCTGTTGCAGTCCCCAGTGGTCGCATTTCTGTTCCTGGAGCTTGGGAGAGAACAAGCGGCAGCGCTCTTGGCCTCTGATATGGCAGCCCATGTTCCTCCTGGGGAGGGGGAGAAGAGGGGGTGACCAGTGGTGACGAGGGGAAGATGAGCACCCCACCCCCCGCCCCGGGGCTAAGGGGTGCAGGCACAGACTGTCATTGCTGCAGTCTGCAAAGCGGCCATCTTGTTGCGCACTCCCCTGACCGCCCTCTGTGACCCATGATTGCTCAGAGTGACCTGGCTATATGGATCCCCACCTCACCAGACCCCGCACCCCACCAACCCCGCAAACCACCCCCATCCTCCACCCCACCCACCCGCACACAACCCCACACCCCAAATACTCACCCCCACTGACCGACTGTCACCCACCAGCAGGGCAGCACGCAACCCACCCAAGGACAATGGCCACAGAAACCCACATAGGAGGGCATTGGACGGAGGTCATGGAGCGCAGTGCTGGCATGGGTAGTGCCAGCTAACGGTACCTCTGACAGCAGGAATGGGCACACGGACCAGAGACCCCCTCGGTGCCAGGCATTGATAGGGCCAGTGGGGCGGAGGGTAGAGTGCCAAGGGGAACAGCAGCGGGGGTACTTGTGGAGATGGGTGAGGGGAGGGAAGGGGTGGGGTACATGTGGAGGGCAAGGTCTGAAGTGAGGACCGGGACAACTGTGTAGCCCGGTGGACCTGGTTGGGCACGGAAGTTTCACCATGTGACTGCATTTTCTCCGGGCCCACCAACCAGGTCCAGTCCTGCTGCTCTGCTGTGTTGCGATGCCGCTGGTCCCCCGCCTGTCTTTTCTCTCTCCTTTTTCTGCCGGTGTGGGGGCAGGGTATGAGGCAGAAAGCACACAGTGTTAGGCAGTTGGATGCATGCAGCACACGGGTGGGTAGTTAGTGGACTTCCTGGCGAGGACACCAGCCATGGTGGTCTGTATGGATGCTGGCATGTGGTGCAGGGTGCGGAGCGTGCACACTGGCAGTGGGTGGGGTCTGGTCACACTCCAGGTGGAGGAGCAGTGTGTGGGACACGGGTCGGTGCTCGGGGCACGGTACTGCCTACTCACCTTGACTGCACTGAGGAGGTTGTGCAGCTTCTTTCTGCACAGCTGGCCAGTCCTGGTGGGGGGGGGGGGGGGGGGGGGGGGAGGCCCATGACGCTCACTGCCTCTGTTATCTGCACCCAGGCCCGGTGTATGGCAAGAGGTCGCAACCTCCTTCCGACCCCAGGGTACGGATCCTTTCCTCCACACTGTCCAGCATAGTCTCCAGCTCCAGATCCACAAGCCGGGGTGCTGCTCTCTGTGCTGTTATCTTGCTGGCTGGGTAAGAGTGTGTGGGGAGTGGAGTGCTAACATGCGGCTGGAGCTTATCAACCTCTCGGGTGTCAATCCCAACTGGGTGAATCAGACACCGATTTTCATTGGAATTGCTTGTGTTCCACGTGGCGTTGGTGCTAGCCTGTTAATAGTTGTTGAATTGCTCCCGGACCGCGACAATTCTGCTGTCTGAGATGTCCACCAATTCCGTCCTAGTGTCAACACTTAATCCCTTAAGTGTAGAATGCCACCCTGGGAGACCTACTTAGCCAGGTTCTTATTCTGTTACCGGGCAACCCCGCATGCCATGACAAACATCACACCAGCCAGGATGTTGATGGGTCACCACCTCCACACCCGATTAAGTCTTGTCTTTCCGGATATTAGTGGGACAGTCTGCTGCGCTCTGGACCAAACCAAGGCGGACACAAGTTGCTGCAAGCCACTGCGAAAGTTCGCCCCAGGAGAAGACGTACCTGTCCGTAACGTCAACAACGGAGCCGTTGGATCCCAGGTGTCGTGTTGGCGAAAACGGAACCCGTTTCCTTTCGCATATGGGCAAGGGCCATGACTCTAATCGCCCCGTGGACAACCTTCAAAGTCGAGTGCCTAATAATCCGGCCGTAGCAGCCATCTATTCAGATGTCCCAGCACCGCCAACTTCGCTGCTGCCACTGCTGTCGCTGCCACTCCCAGTTCCTCCGGCTGTTGAGGATCCAGGGGACATTTTTGAGGATATCGAGATTCCAAGCAAGGAACTGCCTTGCTCTGACTCTGGACCCGAGATGAATGTTTTACCACCGCCAGAGGCAGCCGTGCTGATTCTCGTGGTTGCACCGCAATGCCTTCACCGTCCAGACATTCATCACGCAAACGGCACTCCCCAGTCAAATATACCCCTCCTAACACCGCACGGTCTGCGCCTGAACGCTGTCTGCACAAAAACCCCTGCCTGGGTGCAGGTTACGGAGGAAACCCTAATGGAGAGGAGGAGTTTCATAATAAACCTTGTTTGTTAATTTCTACCTATCGTCTATGCATCTTGCTTACTGTGGATTCAACACAGGAGTAAGCATACAATTAGATGGGATGTTTAAAATGATATTTCTTTTCAGAGATTGGTGACTCTTTGGAATTGTCAGCTCGTGTAGTGACTGCAGCTTAGCTGCACACAGAGCTGGAAAAGTCCTTCACTTAGCTGACTTCACCCCCGATGAATGGTAGGTGAACCATTGGAAGATTTGTCTCTCAGTCACCGTGGACTTCTGAAACTTGCTTCATCATCCTTTGGAGATTGGAAAGCAATCTTTTAGATGTTTTGCACTAAATTGGCCAAAGGTATTCAGTGGGAAGTGGACGGTTGGCGAGATGGGGCCATGGTGTAAATAAGTTTCACATGTTAGTGTGGAACAGATTTTGAGGACCAAACGGCTCTTTCCTTCTCCTTCATTTGTCTATATTTCTGTTAATATTGATGCACACACTATCTGTGGAATATGATCTATGCAGCACGGCTGTGAGTGCCTTAATAAAAACAGAAAATGCTGGAAAAACTCAGCAGGTCTGACAGTATCCATAGAGAGACAAAAACAGAAGTATCACGTCCAGATGACTCATATGTATCTTCTACAGAACTCAACAGTCGCAGATCCAATATTAGACTCCACTAATTACAAATATATATGTGACTGTCGTGTCTTATTGTTTCCTCTTACAAAGGCTACTTTTCAATTAGAATAATTGCAACTAAGGGCACTCATATCTCAGTGTTCTTGGAATGATTGTATGGTGTCCATTATAATGTAAAAGTATATTGTAAGATATTACTGCACCAATATACCTGCTATCCTCTTGTTTTAATGGAGTCTGTAAGCCTTCATGCAGTGTAGAGAAGAACTTTAGAAACTCGGTTATGTATTTCTACAGGCGCGATTCACCGGAAAGTGTGTTAGCGAGCGGGAACTGCCGCTAATTGGTCCACTTTTAATGAGTCCCCACGGGCTTCTCACCGCAAATGAAGGCTTGTCAGCCGATTCGCCCGGACCACACTCGCCAGCCCCACCCCCGCTAACAAGGTCGGGCAGCACTTAAACAGGACTTGCACAGCCAGCCCCAGTCAGCTCGCAGCCATGGCGCCGAAGAGACCGGCCACAAGGTTTGGAGACGCAGAACTGGGGAAGCTCCTAGAAGTGGCGGAGGCTAGGAGGAATGCCCTGTTCTCCCAAGAGTCCCAGAGGGTGAGCCACAGGGCAGCCAGTGACTTCTGGCAGGTGGCCATCAGCTCGGAAAGTGTGACCAGAAAGACTGGTCTCCAGTGTCGCAAGAAGGTCACCAACCTATACTGGGCAGCTCTCGTGAGTAGACACCACGCAACCCCCCCCCCCCCCCCGCTTCCCCAACCCTTCAATCACCCCAGCCCACCTACCACTGTGAACCACGTGTGCGGCTAACGATGCCATCTGTATCTCCACAGGAGAAGCGCTCCCACAATCACCGGAAGAGGGCCCAAACTGGCAGAGGGGTGCCAGACGTAAGAATCCTCATGACCTTTCAGGATCACGACCTTCCAGGAACAGGCCCTGGAGGTGATGAGGGTGGCTGAGGATAGAGTGGTCACCAATGCGGAGCTTGGCGCACGCTGCAGAGGTTAGGATGCACCAGGCCCCATCCGGAGGGCCTTTCAAACGTGAGATGTTATTGCCTTACTGGCCCAACCCTCCCACTGACCACATGTCCATTCTCCTGCATACCCTCCAGCCGATGGCGCTAGTCCATCTGGGGTGGCCCCCTGCCCTGCCTCCCATGAGACCACCTAGGAGGGGAACTCAGAGGATGCCATGATCGACATATCACTGCTGGCATCCCCACGCTCAACCAGCATAGAGACACGTACCTCGGTGGGCAACGCTAGTGCATAGGCATCTAGGGCAGCACCACACAGTTGCTGATGTACATTAGGTGAAGGCAGCAATGTACAGCCGAGACAGCAGCTGGAGGTCTGCTGGATCACAGTACCCAGCTGGGTCCCAGTCAGATGCTCAGCCTATGGAACAGGTATAACAGGATCTGGTGGAGACATTAGGGAGTGGCCGGGACATTCAGAGGGGATGTCAGCAACACTCCAGCAGGTCCATAACCAATTGGAGGAGCCCCAGAGACGACCAGGGAAGGAGATGTCGCAGGCAATGTGGGGCACTGAGGTCAAGGCTGCTAGGGTAATGACTGCAGTGGAGAACATGGTACACAATGTCGTTACCATTAGTGGAGGTGTCCAAGGCATTGCACAGTTGGTGAGGGCCTCGTCAGAACGCCTGACTCACTGGAGGATGTGACCCAGTACAAGGCTGACGTTGATAAGGTGCTGCGGAACTTGTCCCGCTTTCGGATGGGAATGGCCGAGGCGCTATGGAGCTTTCCCAGTCACAGGTGGGCACTGCAGAGCATGTCCCAATCATTGAGGAGCATCGCCGAATGCATTAACATAATTGTGCAGACATCGGGGAGCCACCAGGGCTGGCAGAGCCAGATGATGCAGGTGCAGCCAGGGCTCAAACCAGGTGCCCCTCTGTCACGAGGTGAATCCTGGGACCCCATGAGCACAGAGCGGGAAGAGAGGGTGTTGGGTACCAACCCGGACCTGTCCCATGGAGTGTGGATGGTGGCCACTGTAGTGATCTCTGTATGTAGTAATACATAATTAGACTATGTTAAGCAAGTACAGACAATTGACCACTAGATGGCCACACTATCAGGACCTATAAAAATGTTTTCCCGCTCTTTCCTCGAGGAGAGTGTGTCAGGCGTGCAGAGAGTACAGAAGAGAGACAGCTAGAGAGAAGAAGTTAGTAGATATCAGTATATAGCATTATCTTATTTAATAGTTCAATCTACAGTTATTTGTTTGTTTACTAGTTCAGTATTAAGTAAAAAGAACTCACGAGATTATTTTATATTACTCATTAAATTACTTTATAATCACTGGAAGACCACATCTATATTTCAACAACTCGGCTACACAAAAAGAGTAATGCATATTACAATATCGTAATATAACATGGTACCATGTCAGAATAAGCTTTAAGAAAGACTAGTAAGTAAATTCAAACAAAGAAGATAAAGTTCCGATACTGATTATTCAACTGGTGAAGTCATCGCAGAAACTGAATCCTTGACAACGAATCAATTTTCAATGGGCCAAGTGCAGGCTCCCAGACATCTGAAAAGAACTGGTAAACTTAATCTTAATTGGAGACTTCTTAAGAAACAATTTCAGCTTTATCTGGAAGCTAGTGATTTGAATACTCCTTCAAAGGCCAGACGAATCGCTGTGCTTCTGTCCCTAGCAGGACAGGTAGCACGGTAGCATTGTGGTTAGCACAATTGCTTCACAGCTCCAGGTTCGATTCCCGGCTTGGGTCACTGTCTTTGCGGAGTATGCACGTTCTTCCCGTGTGTGCGTGGGTTTCCTCCGGGTGCTTCTGTTTCCTCCCACAGTCCAAAGATGTGCAGGTTAGGTGGATTGGCCATGATAAATTGCCCTTAGTGTCCAAAATTGCCCTTAGTGTTGGGTGGGGTTACTGGGTTATGGGGATAGGGTGGAGGTGTGGGCTTGGGTCGGGTGCTCTTTCCAAGAGCTGGTGCAGACTCGATGGGCCGAATGGCCTCCTTCTGCACTGTAAATTCAATGAAAATTCTATGACAGCAAGCAATTGAAATCTACAACTCATTTATTTTTGCTGCAGGCGAAGACAAGTCCAAATTTGAACATATAATAGCTAAATTTGATGATCACTGCAGAATGCAAACAAACAAAATATTGGAGCGATTTAGATTTCATAAGCAAGTGGAAAAAATTGGAGAACCAGTTAATAACTTCATAACTGATCTCAAACGCCTATCTCAGACCTGTAATTATGCTGATCTGCATGACTCTCTAGTGAGAGATCAAATTGTCTATGGTATAACGGATTAATCTTTAAGAGACGCCTTAATACGTCAAAATTATCTTACATTAAAAATTACAATTGAAAAATGCATCTCCAGCGAACAAAGTAAAAGTCAATACTTAAGAGTTTTATCCGAAAGAAAAAGGCGCAAAAGTCCACCACGAGGCTGAGAAAATAAAAATGGTGTCGCAGGCAGCACAGAAGCACTTTCGAGACAGCAGCTAT
Organism: Scyliorhinus canicula; assembly: GCF_902713615.1. Classification (NCBI taxonomy): domain Eukaryota; kingdom Metazoa; phylum Chordata; class Chondrichthyes; order Carcharhiniformes; family Scyliorhinidae; genus Scyliorhinus; species Scyliorhinus canicula. Next base: position 163,407,171 of record NC_052148.1, read on the forward strand.
CTTGCGCGCATTTTCCAACTCGGGACATACGGACTTTGCACAGAAATGCTAGACTCCGCAAAAGAGGTCTGTGCATGCGCGAACGTCACTGATGCGTCACGGCGACAGCGGATGACGTGTCACAGATGTGGCAACGCCCATTTAAAGGGAAACTGCCCAGCTTTTGGAAAATGCTGTTTGAGATATTCCAAGGTGAATCATTATGCTTCTCAGTGCCAGTCTTCAGCAAATTATCTCCCTCCTACGCACAAAATGAATTATAACATGAGAGCAATTGAAAGAGATGAAAAAGTCAGTTCACCAAAAGATTTTTCCTTAAGATGATGACATTTTCTGATTGGAAAATACCTTCTTTGTTGGAGTGATTGATGCATCAACAAAGACAGATCTTCAAGCAGAAAAGACAGATCTTCAAGCAACAATGGAAGCTCTTCACGCAACTAAGAAAACTCTTCAAGCAACAAAGAATCAGCAAGTCAACATCGTTAGTAATGAATGAATGTCAACAATATGTATCAACAACTGTCCAATAACATTTAAGTTAGATACAGGTGCTTCAGCAAGTCTACTCAACTCTAAGGTCTTGTCTGCTATCACAGGTTAGCCATGCTGGCCACGCAAAATGGACACTGAGCCAAACTAAAATGGAAGACAGCAGGGGAAGCCTGTTTAGTGAGAACAGACAGCCTGCTCTCAACTAATTAGCATTTTGCAAGCAGCAAACCAGTTTTCTGGCCAGGTGCAGATCTCCAAGCCAAAGGTGTTAATGGCAAAGCGCTTAACATTCTGATGAGGCAGCCCAGATCCAGGCACACACAATGGCAACATTTCCATCTCAATGTAGCACTTAATTGGTGGAGCAGACAGGATGGCACCAGAGTAAAGAATATCGAAACCACCCCCCAACATCGAGGGAAGCCCCCGCATTGGAGGATTTCGAAGGTAGCCGTTTGGAAACGTTCCAATCGGTACCGAAAGGTAGAGCCCGCCTAGAAGGGGGCAAGGACATTAGAGAGGGGTATAAAAGCAAATTCCCCACAGAGCCCGGTCTGTTAAACTCGTGCTCCGGCTCTGACTGACATCTTGCATCCTGACTCCAGCCGTTGAGCACCAGCCGCCGAAACCGTAAGTTCAATGCTCGCTACGCGATCCAAGCCCACTAGACTCCCAAGTACCAGAACGCTTGCTGAAGGCTGCAGTACAAGACCAGGACGAAGGCCTCGTTCTCTGACCTTGCCTGTTCCTGTTAGATAAGTATTCTGTTCACTTAAGTTTAGTTGTAGCTTAGTCTCTTAGTGTGTGCATGAGTATTTATTATAACTGTATAATAAATATTGATCGTTTGAACTTTACTAATCGGTGTATCGTCTTTATTACTTTGAACTTGACCTTGGAATACTTGTGACGTTGCTTATACGGCAACTGGCGACTCCAGAGCTAAATAATTACATAGAACAGAGCCTAGTAGTGTTAAGCACACGTCGAACTCGGAGGCGTGTTAATACACTCCAATAAACGCGTTTTACGCCCATAGTAAAACGTGCAACACAGGTGACTACGACATCGTACCTGTGGAATCTTCACTGAAAGATTGCAATAGAAATCAAATCATTTTGCATGGCTCATGTTATCTAAATGCCAGCAACAGGGACATTCACAAAAAGTTAAAATTTGAAACAGTGGATGATCATCGATCTTCGCTATTGGGTGCTCAGGCATGTAAAGATTTACAGCTGATTCAGAGAATCTTCCTGAATGCTTTTGAGACATCTACAGTGGAAGATGACATCCAACAATTATGAAAGAATACCCTGATGTTTTTCATGGCATGGGCACACTGCCATATCAATATAAAATGTTTCTTTAAAAAAGATGCCAAGCCAGTGATGTGGTGAATGTAATATAGATGTATATATGTTAATTCACACTGTCTTTGTAAGCGCAGTAGCGCTATCCTACCACTAGGGGGAGTAGCACTGGGAGCACTCAGGAACTTGTACTGGGCTCCACCATTGGCTCCGCCCATGACACCTCCCCCTAGTGCAGCTGTATAAATACCCGTGTCCAGAGTCAGCCTGAGTTCACTACGAGTTCATCGACAGGTAACAGGCTGGCTCTGAAGTAAGTCGATTAAAGCCTAGATTCACATTGGAAACACATGTCTGGTGAATTGATGGTTCCATCAAGTGATACATCCACCGAGACGAGTACCAGCACCTCTCAGAGAACGATTGAAAGCTGAGCTCGCAAGACAGTAATTTCAAGGAATAATATCAAAAGTGACACAACCAACAGATAGGGTGAGCTCCCTAGTCTGTGTGAAAAAAACATCTGGTGACATAAGAATATATGCATGGATCCTAAAAACCTCAACAGAAATATTGGTCGAGAGCAGTACCCAATACCTAAAAGAGAGGAAATCACGTTGGAAATGGCCAATGCCAAAATATTCACCAAATTAGATGCCTCTCAAGGATTTTGGCAGATGCAACTTGATGACTCCAGCAAGCTCCTCTGCACAATCAACACACCTTTTGGGAGGTATTGTTTCAACATAATGCCCTTCGGGATTATTTCTGCATCAGACATATTTAATCGTATAATGGAGCAAATGACTGAGAACATTGAAGGTGTTCGTGTTTATGTCGATTACATAATCATTTGGTCTACGACAACAGAAGAAAACATGATACATTTTCAGAAAAGTTTTCAAGAGAATACATAAGTGTTTTTTTTAATAAACTTAGTGTACCCAATTCAGTTTTTCCTATTGAGGCACAACTTAGTGTGGCCGATCCACCTACTCTGCACATCTTTGGGTTGTGGGGCCGAAACCCATGCAAACATGGGAAGAATGTGCAAACTCCACACGGACAGTGACCCAGGGCCGGGATCGAACCTGGGACCTCGGCGCCGTGTGGCAGCAGGGCTAACCCACTGCGCCACCGTGTTGTCCTACATAAGTGTGGTTTGAAGCTCAACCAATCAAAGTGCACGTTTACCACCTCATCACTAAAGTTTCTTGGTGACAACATGACAGCACATTGTGTCAAACCTGACGATGATAAAATTCAAGCCATTAAAACAGTGCGGCAGCTGAAAGACAAGAAAGCTGTCTTGTGATTTCTTGGGTTTGTGAATTTCCTCGGAAAATTTATACCAAATCTTTCAACCAGAAATACTGTATTACGCCAGCTCATCAAGAAAAACATTTGCTTTTGAATGGACTGAGCGTCACAATGAAGAATGGTTAGATCTTAAACAACAGCTGATCCAGGTTCCAAGCTTGACATTTTCCGACCCGACTAAGCCCACAGAAATTTCGACTGATGCCAGTCAGAATGACATAGGTGCCGTTTTATTACAGCAAGATGACCACAACAACTGGGTTCCCATCACCAATGCATCCAGATCAATGACATCAACTGAGTGCAGGTATGCCCAGGTTGAAAAAGAGTGTCTTGGACTTGTTACTGGAATTACCTAATTTCATGATTATGTGTACGGCGTAGCAAAATTTACTGTGGAAGCAGACCATCGTCCACTTGTCAACATTATTGACAAGAATCTTAATGATTGACACCTCGACTACAATGGCTTATGATGAAATTGCGCAGATATGATTTTAACCTTATCTATAGTCCAGGTAAAGAGTTAATCATAGCAGACAATCTGTCAAGATCGATTGACGCAGATATCACACCAACAGAATCAATCAATGATATTGATGCTCATCTACAACTGTTTAGAAAATGACTTCCTACGTCCGATCACAAACTTCAACAGATACGTGATGAGACACAGAATAATAATAATAATCGCTTATTGTCACAAGTCTCTTCAATGAAGTTACTGTGAAAAGCCCCGAGCCGCCACATTCTGGCGCCTGTTTGGGGAGGCCGCTACGGATGCCACTTTGACCAGAGTAATCCATCACTTGCAGTGTGGATGGCCAAAAGGTCAATGTCTACAATACAAGAGTATACATTCTGAATTGACGATATTAGATGGTATTCTACTGCGACATGACAGAATCGTCATTCCAGAGAGTCTAAAGTCAGAAATGCTAAGCAAACTTCATGAATGTCATCTCGGCATCGAGAAGTGTAAACGAAGAGCGAAGCAAGCTATATGCTGGCCAGGTATTAACCAAGATATCACAGACATGATCATGTCATATTCTACTTGCCAAAAACACCAAAGCCAACAGTGCAAAGAAAATTTGCAACAGCATGACATCACCTTGTCACCATTGGTGAAAGTAGGTAGTGACCTTTTTCATTCATATGGCAAAGGTTACATTTTAGTCATTGACTATTATTCAAATTTTCCAGACATCATGAAACTGATGGATCTCACATCCACAGCTGTTATTAAAGCATGCAAAGACATCTGGAATACCGCAAATTATGTCTGATAATGGTTTGTGTTTTACCAGCTGGCAATGGACAGAATTTACAACGACATACAATTTTGAGCCATATCACCTCAAGCCCTCATTTCCTGCAGTCTAACGGAAAGGTTGAAAAAGGCATTCATATTATCAAGCAATTATTAAGTAAAGCCAGAGATTCACAATCTAACTTCTACTTAGCTTTGTTAACTTGCAGATCATCACCTTTGACCTCAGGATTATCTCCAGCACAAATGTTGTTGAATAGAAACATTAGGACATTACCTCAACTGCACATTACTGATCCTGATCAACATGATGTTGCACAGAAACCTCATCACCAACATCAAAAACAGAAACAGTACTCTGATCAACATGCCAAGAATCTGAAGCCTCTTGAAGTAGAGGATACTGTTCGCATCAGACTTCCTGAAGGAGGTTGGTCAGACACTGTTCGCGTTCTCAGACAGCTATCACCTCGATCATATCTGGTAAAAACATCAGATGATGTACTCATCAGAAGAAATTGTCGTGATATTCCACAAGTTAAAGTTCACACACCAGTTTTTCCTGATCTTGATTTACATCAATCTGTTTAAAGACATGTTGAACAACAACATTGTATTTCATCACTGAGCAAGAACATAAAAACTTCTACCTCACCATTGAAATTAAGAAGATTTACCAGAAGTACAAGAAAACCAAATAGACTCAATCTATGAACTTTAGCGTGATTCTAATGTTCGCTGTACAATGTAAATCACTGCATTTCTAATGTAAAATTTTCCTTTGTGTACACAAGAAAATGTAAAAAAAAATGGGATGTAGTGATCTCTGTATGCAGTAACACATGGTTAGACTATGTTAAGCAAGTACAGGCAATTGACCACTAGATGGCCACACTATCAAGACCTATAAAAATGTTTTCCCGCTCTTTCCTAGAGGAGAGTGTGTCAGGAGTGCAGAGAGTACAGAAGAGAGACAGCTAGAGAGAAGAAGTTAGTAGATATCAGTATACAGTAGTCCCCCGTTATAACGCGGGTGTTGGGGTCAAAGACAGCCACCCGCGTTGCATCCGAGCCGCGGATATCCACGATGGGGGTTTTAAATTTATTTAAAAATCTATGCATGCGCTTCCCATTGTGAGTCTACGGGGGGCGGGGGAGAGGTCAGACCCCCGTAGACTCACAATGGGAAGTGCATGCATAGATTTTTAAATAAATTTAAAACCCCCATCGTGGATCTAATTAAAACAAGCTCTCTGATTGCAACAGAATGAGGCTGGGAGTTATTCCAGAGGGAAACCCACAGAAACTTACCAGGAACTCTGGTGGGTTTCACCAAACTGGAGGAAAGGATTGCCTTTCAAAAATATGTTCTGACCGCCACCGGTTTAAAGAACCTGTCTGCTGTGCAGGGTTGAGGCAGCTGTAGCTCTGCACTATCCACTTCCGGACGCTGTGTGAGCTGCTCCTCTCTCACTGAATCTCCCTCCAATCAGCCGGCAGTGTCAACTTCAGCGGCCGGCTCACTTTGATCCAGAGAGGGAAGCTGACAGTTGGGGTCCATAAGCCCCCCCCGCCGTATATCGCGAACCGCGGTATTGCGGAGCGCGGTATAACGGGGGACTACTGTATAGCATTATCTTATTCAATAGTTTAATCTACAGTTATTTGTTTGTTTACTAGTTCAGTATTAAGTAAAAAGAACTCACGAGATTAATTTATATAACTCATTAAATTACTTTATCATCACTGCAAGACTACATCTATATTTCAACAACTCGGCCAGACAAAAAGAGTAATATATATATTACAATATCGTAAAATAACAGCAACCAGCTCCCCTGAGTTTCACCCCTCTGAGACTGCTTCTCGAAAATTCAGCACATGGACAGGGCAGCATGGCTGTGCATGTGTCACTAGCAAGTGGGACGGAGCCCTCTCGTCCCAGAGTTCCCAGAGGACACCCACCAGGGACATCGAAGGCCACGGAATGTGATAAGCAGCTGGCCACCTCCATCTCTGATGTACATCCTATGGACACACCAGAGTGCGCAGTAGAGCAAGAAAGGCAAAGCATGTTGAGGATCAGTGAAGGCATCGGAGGAGGAGAGGAGAGGGGGGGCAGGAGGGGAGGGGTTGGTAGAGGTGAGGTGGGAGGGAGAGAGGCAGCACCATTGGCGAGAGGGGCATTGTTCCTCTGTCACTTTGTTCCGCAATGTGGGCCGACCTCCGAACCCTTGGTCCATCTCTCCAGGCACCACCCCCCCCCCCCACTGCTCCCTCCTCCCCCCCCCCCCCCCCCACCCGCCTCCCTCATGGACACACCGTGTGCAGGTGATGGGTGTGAGCAAGCACACAGCAGACAGGCAGAGGTCAGACTATGGCATAGATTGAGGAGCACTGGCGCTCAACTCTCTGTGGGTTATCATCACCCTCCTGTCCTCGACAGTGACCCGCTGACAGTGCCAACACAGTCCCAGCACGCTGGAGTGATGTAACACATACCCACCCCCTACCCCCATTTCCCACCCTCCCAGGGTCTTAGTGATGATAGACCTGGCTTCGGCCTATGTGAAACGGGGCAGTATGAGGGCCCCCATTGCCCTCCAGGCTTGATGGACCCTCACGACTGCTGCCTGTACTGCAGCTGCTGGCTGATCCTCTGGTTCATTCCCGGCCTCGTCCTCCAGCCCCTGTTGGTCCAGCACCTCATCATCAACCTCATCCTCCTCCTTGGAGGCGGGCACATGCTCCCCAATGTCCAGCACATCGCCCCCCTGCTGTGCCAGGTTGTGGAAGACACAGCAGACCGCAACAAAGCAGGCGACGCTCCGGGAGGGTGGGGGGTGTACTGCAGGACACCACTGGAGCGGTCGAGGAATCAGAACCACATTTGAGCAGACCGATGCACCGCTCAGTGACAGCCCAGGTGGCCTCATGGGCCTCATTGTATTGGGTCTCTACTTTGGTCTACAGCCTCCATACTGGCCAGGTCCTCAGTGGGCACCCCTTAACTGCCAAGCGGCAGCTGCCCATCCTGGGGTGGTCCTCAAAGAGGCCGGGGCTGTCTGACTGCCCCAGGATATAGCTGTCGTGGACACTTCCTGGGAAACATGCGCACACGTGCATAATCTGCATGTAGTGGTTGCAAAAGAGCTGAATGTTCAGTAAGTGGAACCCCTTCCTGTTAACCTAGGGCACAACCAGATGGCCCGGTGAGTGCAAGGCAACATGCGTGCAGGCGATATGCAGACTATCAGTCCCTGGACCTGGGGCATCCCGGCAATAGCTGAGAAACCTGCTACCCGGGCACCTTGTTGGGCCTAGTCCATGTCAAAGTTGATAACTGATTATTCAGGTAACAAGTGGAACATGATGTAGCATGGCTGCTTGATGCTAGACAGGAGAAATGCTAAGCTTTTCAAAACCTCTTTGCTCTATTGAAAATGAAATGAATGATGTGAGTTGAAATTTTCCATGAATGCGAATGCTGCTTGAACACAAAGAGAGGAGATTCCTGGCCCAAAGTCCACATGGTCGAGTGAGCATCTGTACGGTGAAACGTGATGTAGGGATTAGGAAGATATTTGGATCCTGAAATTCCATGGGGAATCCGACAATCTCCTGCCACGGGTTTTGGCGGACCTCAGCCAGTAGAAGCTTTGTGAAATTTCACGGCATGATGCACACGGACACTTGGAAAATATAATTATTATCTCCCTTATAATACTGTTAGAAAATATAAGCATGAGAAAACAGCTGCCAGGCAGACATAAGGAGAATATATCCATCATAAAGATTAGAGAACGAATCCATGATCATTAGGCACTAAGATATTCTTTAAGCTTTGGACAATTACTGTCTATTTAACATTATTAACATAGGGCAGAATTTAATGGAGTTTCCCTGCCCCACCACTGAAGGTCAGTGAGGAACTCACCGCCACTGCGGCCCCCAGTGTCATAGTTATTTTAGGTCTCAAAGGAGCATTTTTTTGTCCAGAGATGGGTCATGGGCCTTCTTCCCCACCTTGGGTGGGTGAGTTCTGGCTCTGAGAGCTGCCGACCACCTGATTTGCTTATCACTCTCTGGTCCCAATGGTGCTACTTGGGGCGATGGCCACTGATGTGCTGTACCCTGTCCCAGAAAACAAAAAGCTGGGAGTCAGGTGATAAGTCTGGGGTGTTCACGGCAGACAGCCCTGCTTGTGGGAGGGGGGTGGAAGTGAAGGAGGTGGAGGTGGGGGAACGAGGTGAAACGGCTGGGAGAGGCATGCAGAACTTCGTCAGAAAAGAAGGCCCTTGAAGGAGGAAACTGCTCCCCCCTTCCCTCCACACTTTCTCACCTGAGGCCCGAACTGGCTAACTGCTTTCCCCCTCACCCATCGCCAACCTCCTCTTTACAGCCGAAAAATTATAGTCAGGGCAGGAAGTGGCGCTTTATTGTCTATTAATTAGCTATTTTAGAATCTCAATTAAGGAGCGGGCAGCTAGTCCACTCTAGACTTACCCACTACCCATAGTACTGGGGGCAGATGGGTCGGCAGCAGGTAAGTCAGCTGCCTGTTAACGCACCCTTTTGGACTGTGAAATGCAGCCCATAGCAAAAAGTCCAAAGCAGTTTGAAATCCTTATGTCTATCTGTCTAAGCTACAAAGAATAATAAATGTATATTTATGACATATAAAATATTGACAAGCTCAATGATGTTGTCGTGTTGATGTAATTTACATTTCAGTAAGAGCATAAATAAAACCATTGTTAGCCTGGGTACAATTTTAAATTAAGTCAACAATTGAACAGGGGGTAAACCATCCTGACCTCAGTAGTTAGTAGCCCCAGAAAATTGTCGCCTGCAAGCTCCTCTCCGACTCGCACAGAGCCCACAGGAAATGCCACCTGGCTGACAATTGAACATGCGATGTGGCAGGAAGTAACGAGACATGTAGCGTTAGGGATAGGGTTAGGTTTTAGAAAGTTTGTGGTCCTTACTCCTCCTGTTGCTGCTAACCTATAACCACAAATCTGCGCAGGTCTTCAGTGACAATAGAAGTCATGTAACCAGTTGTCTGTCACATCTGAATAAACATTGGATTTGGTATGTTAATCATGAGTTGCTTTTGGTTCCAGATCCTCCAGTACATAATATCAAAGAACAACAAAAGCAATAAAAAGGAGACCTTGGAATGTAATAAAAACAGTGTTGAAAAGGCATGGCAGGTCTGGCAGCATCCATGGAGACAGAAACAGAATTAGATTTTCAAGTCCCTTCTGAAGACATTTCTTCAGAAGGTCGAGGACTACTAAACCTGCTGAGTTGTCTCAGCAGTTTCACTTTTTATTTCTGATTTCCAGAATCCACAGTATTTTACTTTTGTTTTAGATCTTGGAATGTAATTGTTACAATGTCTGGGTTTGTGCACCCCTATTTTTTATTATTATTTATTTACAGGATGTGGGCGTCGCTGGTTAGGCCAGCATTTATTACACATTGCTAGTTGCCCTTCAGAAGGTGGTGGTGAGTTGCCTTCTTGAACCGCTGCAGTGCTGGAGGTGTAGGTACACCCTCAGTGCTGTTAGGGATGGAGTTCCAAGATGTTGCCCCGGCGAGAGTGAAGGAGCGGCAATATATTTCCAAGGCAGGGTGGTGAGTGACTTGGAGGGGAACCTCCAGGTGGTGGGGTTCCCAGGTATCTGCTGCTCTTGTCCTTCTAGATGTTAGTAGTCGTGGGTTTGGAAGATGCCGTCCCGGAACCTTGGTGAGTTACTGCAGTGCATCTTGTCGAAGGTACTCACAGCTGCCACTGATAGTCGGTGGTGGAGGGTTTGAATGTTTGTGGAAGGGGGAGCAATCAAGCGGGCTGCTTTGTCCTGAATGGTGTCAAGCTTCTTTTTAAAAAAAATAAATTTAGAGTGCCCAATTCATTTTTTCCAATTGAGGGGCAATTTTGCGTGGCCAATCAACCTAGCCTGCACATCTTTGGGTTGTGGGGGCGAAACCCACGCAAACACGGGGAGAATGTGTAAACTCCACACGGACAGTGACCCAGAGCCGGGATCGAACCTGGGACCTCGCCGCCATGAGACAACAGGGTTAACCCACTGCGCCACTGTGCTGCCCGGGTGTCGAGCTTCTTGAGTGTTGTTGGAGCTGCACTCATCCAGGCAACTGGAGAATATTTCATTACACTCCTGACATGTGTCTTCTGGATGGTGGACAGGATTTGGGCGGTCAGGAGGTCAGTTATTTGCCGCAGGATTCTTAGTCTTTGACCTGCCCTGGTAGCCACAGTATTCATGTGGCTAGTCCAGTTCAGTTTCTGATCAATGCTAGCCTCCAGGATGTTCATTGTGGGGGATTCAGCGATGGTAATGCCTTTAAATTTCAAGAGACGATGGTTAGATCCTTGCTGGTAGGAGATGGTCATTGCCTGGCATTTGTGTGGCATGAATGTAACTTGCCACTTGTCAGCCCAAGCCTGGATATTGTCCAGATCTTGCTGCATTTGGACATGGACTGCTTCATTATCTGAGAAGTTGTGAATGGTGCTGAACATTGTGCATTGCACGAACATCCCCACTTCTGACCTGGAAAGGAGGTCATTGATGAAGCAGCTGAAGATGGTTAGGGCTAGGACACTACCCTGAGGAACTCCTGCAGTGATGTCCTGGAGCTGAGATAGAACAGTACAGCACAGACCAGGCCCTTCGGCCCTCGATGTTGTGCCGAGCCATGATCACCCTACTCAAACCCACGTATCCACCCTATACCCACAACAACCCCCCCCCCCCCCTCCAATCACCACAACCATCTACCTTTGTGCCAGGTATGACTTCAACCAGTGGAATGTTTCCCCCTGATTCCCATTGACTCCAAAGTAGCTAAGGCTCTTTGATGCCATACTCGGCCAAATGGTGCCTTGATGTCAAGGGCAGTCACTCTCACCTCACCTCTGGCATTCAGCCTTTTTGTCCATGTTTGAATCAAGTTGCCATGGGCAAAATTTTGCGAAAGAACAAAAATGAGATTCTGGCTGGCAAGATCTTGCGATGCGATTGTCCGCACTGTCCGCCGTTAATGTAACGTGTTTCATGCCTAGTAAGATCAGGAACCTCATTTAAATGCATGTGAATATCAGCACTGCCCCCCCCCCCCCCCAGGGCAGTGTCAGGGGTCAGTGTCATTGGGGAAGTTCCAGGGCAATGCGAGGGGCCTTCCATTCGGAATATCCATTGGGGGATTCTCTGTATCCATGGGAAGGCTCCATGTTTGAATGTGTGTGAGTGTGTGCATGCATGCACGTTCCCGTGTGTCAATGGCATCCACGCCCAGCATTTGTTTTCTTTAATTGTTGAAAAATATGGCAGGAAATGCTAGCAGTACAGCTGATAGGCTATTCATCGCTTTTCCTGCCTGATCCAGCACTTGAACAAAAATAATCAATGTGATTAATTCTGCCCAATGTATTTACACCCACCAAAGTACCATCTTGTATTAAGTGAACAATATGCAATTGCTATGAATGTCAGTTTATGGTTTAAATTATGAGGAATTATTTTTCCCTAAAGGGCTGTGGATGTCCTATCCTCCAGTCCTCTAGCACCATTCCCATATCCAAGTAGAATTGAAAGATTGTGCTCAGCGCTCCTGATATCTCCACCCTAGCTTCTGATTGGATGTGCCCAATCTGGACTAGGTGTTACGACTATGGTGGGTGTTATCGGCTGAGCAAGCCAGGTTCTGGAGAGAGACATGTCTTACTGATCATAATCATTTCCTCAGATTTTGAAAGGAGGAAAAGATGCTGATCCAGAAGCATAGAACTCCAGTAACACCTTTAGGGTTTAAAAAATAAAAGATTTATTAACAAGAAGCAAAAACTTAAGCACGTAAGATTAAAGTTAAAACAGTCTTACAACACATGTCCCCCCAAAAAACCCACTTGGCCAGATCACACAAGTAAGTATGCTCTTGGCAACATTTCCCCTTATAGACATTTAATTATAAAAATCCAGTAATATTACCTAGGGCAAAACTGCTGCCGCCTTATCAAAGGTATAATACATGACTCCTCAAATGCTTCCACTCTGTTGTGGAAATCCACGGAAGTTCAGAAACAAATTGCCTTCAGAAACAAGGCTTTCTCAGCTCTGACTGGATGACTGTTTCAGATTTCACACCTTCTCTCAGCACAGCGTTGGTCTCAGGACATTTCTCCACCTTTGCTTGAATTTCCTTTTCCCCTTTTATCTCCGGTTCCATTGTCCTCAGCACCTTTTTGAACTCAAATTTTTCTAAAAGATAAAAATCTTTCATGTTTTTCTATTGCCTTGATTTTTGGGTCAAATAAAACTTAATAAGCTTCCCCTGTTTACTTCTGAAACCTTCGTAAATTGTAAAATTTACCCATTGAAATTTAACAGCTGAAATATCAAGCCCTAACGCAATCCTTTAAAATCCAACCTATTTACTTGTAAATCCAATTTCACCATCGCCTCTCATTACAAATGCATGCAGCTGCACCTTTACCCTTTTATCTCTCAACTCTCACAGACAAGCTGTCTCTATTAACCTTCCCCCAATTTAATTAATCATGCACACAAATACATAATCTTCTTCACAGGATATTACTGTATTCCCAAAAGTATGAAAAAAGTGACATCCATGTTCACACAGGTGACTTACTAACTTTGAATAATGACAACCTATTTAGTACCTCATTTCTATCTATTTTTATCCTATCCAGTATGCCTATTCACTCTTTTTATTCTATGACATTAATTTAATCCTCTGCTTTCATGAAGGCAGATAAAAATTACCCATTCAGCACCTCAGTAATGTCCCCTATCTTCCCAACAAGATCTCCTTTTCTGTCCCACTATTCCTTTGATTATCTTTGTTTATGTTTCTAAAGATTTTTGAGTTTGTTTTTACCCCTTAATTCTTTCTCATATTTTTTCTTTGCCCTTCTGATATCTATGTTAATTTTCTCCCAGCACTCTCATGTTTGGCTAAGTATTATAGTTTGTCCCTGACATTTGTCATAAACCTCTATTTTCAGTTTTACTTTAACCTTTGTTTTCTTTGTAACCCGAGAGAGCTTCAGCTTTGGCTGTTCCAGCTTTCTTCATTGTGGATCTATGCTTGGATGGTTTAAATTAGTAATGGAAAGAAGAAATCAATGGTGAAATAACCAAATTCAAAACGAACGGACTTCCGTGATTTGAGAAGTTATCTGGTGCAATTAAACTGGAAACAAAGATTGGCCAAATCTCCACTTTGAATGCCTACCTTTTGTCATTTGCTGTTTTTGTGGCCAATCTTTGTTTCCAGTCCACCCGTAGCAGATCCCTGCAGTTTTTTACAATCTTACTTATGACACATTTTGCATTAAGACATATGGGGTGGGATTCTCTGATTCTGAGGCTAAGTGTTGATGCCATCGCATTTCATAGGCCCTCAGGAGCAGTGATTCCGAGCCTGTCAGTTGGCCCGCACGGCACTGGAGCGACCCACGCCGCTCCAGCTGCCGAAACTGGCATCAAATGGGCACCGTGGGTCTGCGCATGTGTGCTGCGACTGGCGCCAATGCGCGCATGCTCACTGCGACCGGCGCGGTTGCACGCATGTGCGGTGGCTCCCTTCTCCGCGCTGGCCCCGACACAGCATGGCAAACTTCTGAGGCCCCCAGCAAAAGAGGCTGGCACGCCAATCGGTAGGCCCCGATCGCGGGCCAGGCCACAGCGGGTCGGACCCCTCTTCTACCCCCCCCCCCCCCCCACACCGGAATGCCCCTGGAAGGATGCACGCCAAGATCCTGCCGGGTGACACCACACATGGATGGTGCCGGCGGGACTCAGAATTTTTTTGCAGCCACTCAGCCCAACCCGGACGGAGAATCAGCGGGGGCACCATATTTGGCGGCCCCTGACCACGCTGGAGCCATGCTGAGTATTGGTTTTGCTTTTGTCCTCTATCTAACTCTTGGGGCCTGGAATTTCCAGCCATGCCCTCTGGAAGGATCATCCAGTTTTGCTCAAGTCTATAGACATTTAAATGGCTTGATACATTTGCCGTGGGGGAATGCGCTGTGATGGAGATGGAAAATCCCAGCTTTGATCTTCATATATGGACCAGAGTTTCCACAACCGCTCCCCCCCCACCCCCACCCCCAAACAATGCATTTTGTGGCAGTGGAGGCGACTGTGGCATCTCCTGGTCCCGCTGCTGTCAACCACATTTCCCGTTGATTGTGCCCCCCAACCATAGCCATGAAACATGTGGCGGGGGTTCACCGTCTGTGGGACTGGAAGATCCAGTTGACGGGAACAGCCATAAAACTCCGGCCAATTGTTGTTTCTATTGTCATTCCTAGCTTTTTCTCCTCTATGCTGCTGTGTCCTGGCTTCCCTTCCCCCAGAACGTTATGATGTGGAGATCCCGGCATTGGACTGGGGCGAGCACAGTAAGAAGTCTTACAACACCGCGTTAAAGTCCAACAGGTTTGGTTCAAATCACTGGCTTTCGGAGCACTGCTCCTTCCTCAGGTGAATAAAGAGGTAGATTCCAGAAACCTATATATAGACAAAGTCATAGATGCAAGACAATACTTTGTGTATATATATGTTTTTGGAATCTACCTCTTCATTCACCCGAGGAAGGAGCAGTGCTCCGAAAGCTCGTGTTTGAAACAAACCTGTTGGACTTTAACCTGGTGTTGTAAGACTTCTTTCTGCCCAGAAATTTAGTTTAAGCATTTTCCCGCAGCAACAGTTAACCTGCCAATGAGGTGATAGGTTCTAGCTCTGTTTAGATGGGACAGCTCCTAATTGTACAGAAGCCCCTCCTGCCCCAGAATGAGTCCTAAAGATCTTGGAATTTGAAACACTCCTGGTGAAACAATTTTGGAGAAAGAATGGGAGTGATTTTACTTTCGCCGATGCCAAAATTGCATTCAGCCATCAGCCGGAGAATCCCTGTTCACGCTGGAATCAGGGGCGGCACTGTTTTTGAGATGTTCCGCCGCCTCAGAAAATGGCATACTCAGGGAGTACACCGCACGCCGTATGGGTGGCCTCAGGACATCACCTGAGGCCCTTTCCCAATGCTCTGCCCCCGCCGAGTCCCCGACGGTGTGGGACACGTGTGATCACACTGTTCGGGGACCTCGCATGGTGGCTGCCGTTCCGCTGGCAGCGGGGGCCTTTGTCGGGGGCTGGGGGGACTGGTGGTGGATTGTCTGGGGGTGGCAAGGCTGGTCACAGGGGGGTAGTTTTTGGTAGGCCGTGTCTGCGGGCAGCCGGCGCCATGCTGCACGGTCCTGGCCACTCTGCAGCCATATTCACCGGTAAAGCCGGGAGCTTTATGCTACGTGGCTGCTCGCCCCCACCGGACAGGGGCGGCCAGACCAGACGCACCTTGAGGACATAGCTGCAGGATCGGAGAATCCAGCCCAATGTCTCTCAGAGCACTGAAAATCGGATGGTTCAGAGCTGAATTTAATGGCTCAAACCTCCAACCAGTGAAAATAATAATTTGTTTTGACCCAATCTTCTTTCTGAAAAATATGACAAAATCAACTGACTGCTACATAGGCTCGAAGTTCTCTGTGAACTGAATAAAATAAACCACTTAGTCTCATTTCATCGTCATTTCACAAACAAACCAGTTTCCCTTCCAGCTTCCAATTTTTCAATCATATTAATTGCGATAACACAAATTCCATAAAGGAAAGAATATACAAAATGTGTGCTTAAGTGCAAATATGAGCCTCTTTGCTGTGTTTGTCTGATTCATTGTGATTGAAAGCCACTGTACTATTGGATATTTCTTGTCACTGCCAATAAATCACCAGCTCCCTGTTTTAGTGGGTATTGTCACACAGAAAGCCATGGATGTGCTTGTGAACTCACGAGAGACCTCTGCATGATATGAAGTGTTGAAATCCATTCCAGTTAACATAATGATGTGGATTGCGAGCAAGACACAGATGGCTACAAGAGCGTAATCTACAGCTCTAAACATTCATGGAAATCCAAAAACCCATACAAATGATTGGCCTTTTCCTTTATTTGCCTTGATATTGCATCGAATCTAATAAACTGTGTTGCCCTGGCAAATGGAGCGTTCATTCCCTGCTTTTGTAAAAAAATAGACAACCAACTGACTACCTGATAGAAGTTGGCTGTTGTGCCTTCAAATAATCCAATGCCCCAGTTTTAGCTGCAGTGAATTTCTGAGCTTGCACAAGCACAGCTCCGGTGCTTGTGATAGCTCGCTGAACTGCCTGAAGAATGGAAGAGGGCACTCACGGGGTTTCTGTGCTCCACCGTAGAAGGATATTCAAAAAAGACATTCTGTGTCTATATAGCTGGTTTCCTACAAATTTAACAGAAAATATTGGCCTCCTGGCTTAAATTGAAGCCCATGAAGGGGTAGTGTGGAGTAATGGGGGTGCAGGGAAGAAAACGGGGAGTGTGGGGGTTGGGGGGGGGGGGGGGGGGGGGGAGAAGGCATGGTGTGCAATTGGGGTGAGTTCCAGCTATTCCTTGCTCCACATCAACCAGCTGCAATACTGCAAAATATACACAGTTAATAGTGGTGGTCATGCAGCAATCACTGAAAAATCACTTTAAAAGAGAGGCCCGGCTCTGTGTGAATTCATTATTTGTGAAACCTTGGCGAGTGGTTTTAAAGCTGTGTTACTCCCCTTCTTTACACATTTAATAAACCTAGGATGGAGTTTTACAGCCCTTGCCACTGGCTGGATCTCCTGGTTCCACCAAATTCAATG
Source organism: Scyliorhinus canicula (assembly GCF_902713615.1). Classification (NCBI taxonomy): domain Eukaryota; kingdom Metazoa; phylum Chordata; class Chondrichthyes; order Carcharhiniformes; family Scyliorhinidae; genus Scyliorhinus; species Scyliorhinus canicula. The sequence continues at coordinate 163,424,362 of NC_052148.1, forward strand.
GACTTTTAAGTGGCTCGCCACATTTTATAATCCTGCCCTCGCCATGACAGGACTGCAAATTTCCATTCCTAATGACCATTTTAGGCAGCTTCCAGGGATGCCTGAAATATTGCCTGACTCAATATTGTGCTGAACATCATTCTGGCATCCTTTAGGTGCAAACAAATTGGTTCCTGTAATAATTCCAGGAACCCATTAATCTTCACCAGACCGTGCAGGATGTCAGCAAATCAGAGGCAAAAGACTAGGGGCTGGATTCTCCCAAAATGGGGCTATGTCCCCACGCCGGCGTAAAAACGCTGGTGTTGCACTCTCCAGTTTCCAGCAAAAAATAAAATGCGATTCACTTAACCTCTGGGGGCTAGAAGGGACCCAGGGAGCTTCACACAACTTTGGCTGTGGTTACGGGCCTCCACACGTCCGGTTCCGAGTCCGCGCATGCGTACGGCGGCGTCCTCCATGGCATGGCGGACTCGGACCGCAGACCAACACGAACAATCTAGGCCATTAGCCAGGCAGTCAGCATGACTGGAACTGCACCAGGAGCACCGTACAATTCAAAAAGCAGATGAATGATCGCATCCGCTCCATATGGGTAAATCCTCTCTCAGCTTCCTTTCCTATCAATCTCTCAGCACGGCATCATATACTCAAATAGTGACTCTCTTCATAGATTTCATACAGCCATTAGCGGGGAACACATATCAACACTCAATCACTCATGGACACACTCACACTCTATCCTTTCGCCCTTCTGGGGACACGTCACCTCACTTCGGGGACACATATTTTGCCCAACCTCTGCTCCATCCCTCTGAACACATGCCTTTCATTCAGGGCAAGGTGGCACGCATCAAACGTGGGCAAACCCAGACCAGGGGAGGGATGGCTGAGATCATTGTCCTGGGTGAATTCGAGGATGTTGCAGCGACCTTGCTGCAGAGGGCAGGGATCACTCCTGAGATGGAACAGAGCATAGCTTCTCCCAACAACTTGGTATAGATCACAGCTCCATCACTTTAACAAATTCTGACATTCATATTGAGTCAAGTGGTCTCTGAAATTGCTTCAACTCATCCACTAAAACTGTATTTTATTTCTTGCAGGCACCAGCATATCATGGCAGTCCAGCACCACTCAGGACAAGAGAAGAACCATCACAACACTCAACACTCCCTTCACCAGCACAGAGACAGACATCTCAGTGGGATGTAGCTCTAGATTAGACTCAGGGTCACTTTCTGGGGAACAGCTCACTGACATGTCCAGCAGCAGTCAGAGGTAGGGATCGACTAAGTTTCTGGAACTTGTCAAGTTGCTGGAAACCAGCCACCTGCTCAACCCCAGACCTATGAATCTCTGGAAATGGCTGCCAGCTCAACGCAGAAGTTGTAAAGACAGGCAGCGGAACATCAGGCAAAGATTTGACAGTGATTCAGCAGACTAGAGCAAACGATGAAGGAGTCTGTTCGCATTCTGTCTGGTGTCATGGCCCCTGATATGCGAGCGCCTTGAGGCCACCATGGGAAGGGTGATGACCATCAAGGAGACTTTGGGTGGAATTTTCTTGTTTTTTTGCAGAGAGGCGGGGTGGGGTGGGGGGGGGGGGGAACGACTGGGGGGAGGAGGGAATAGAAGGTGGAAACCATGGCTCCAAGTGTGGCTTCCTTCACCTTTATGTGACCCTTTTGAGGGAAAAAAATGGTCAGGGTGGGGCAGGGGGTCCCATGACGTCTTGCTGGCAGGACTGAGCTCACCCCACCAGCAACGTAGGTTTTCAAAAGATAGGGGCACAGTTTTTAAAGGGAACCATGATACAAAGAATTAAAAGTAAAAATAACACCCGCCACAGAATCCCACTCACCACAAAATCCCCTCCTATGCAACCCTACCTAACCCCCCACCCCGATGAAACAACCTCAAACAGGGAATTCCCACCCCCCACCACAGAGCCCCTCATGGAACCCTCTTTACCCCCCTCCCCCGCCCATGCAAATCCCCTCAACAGAAGCCCCACCCCATGTGAATACAGGACCTGTCCTCTCAGCAATGATTCAGCTATTCCCTGAGAGGACAAGAAATGGCTTGGAGGGCGAGAGGAGATATTTCCAGAAGACCTGACTTAATTTTGTTCCTCCTGAAACCTGTTAGCAATTAAAGAATGACGGGCACGTGAGCCATATTTTCCTTCCTCCTTGGCATCAGTATGCTCATTCTGTCTCCCAGCAGCACCTGGACTTCCTACATCTCCCCATCTTCCAACAATCTCTCATCTTCCTCCAGTTCACCCTCTGGCAATGGCTCACCTCTTTGCATAGCTCGATTGTGTAGGCCACAACAAAGTGCGCTCATGCGGGAAACCTTTTCCAGTGCGTATTACAGAGAGCCAGCTGAGCAGTCCAGGTGGCTGAACCACATCTTCAGAAGTCCTATGGTCTGCTCCATAAGGGACTGTGTGGAGCTGTGAGCAGTTCCTTGTTACGAGTCTGAGGCTGATGCACCAAAGTCATAATAATAATATATCCAATGTCGACGCCCTTATCCCCCAGCAACCTTCCCGGCAGACATTCTGAATCTTCAAAAATCTCAAGCACCTGACATAATGATGGGACTTCCTGTAAAGGGCATTGGTCACCTCCTTAATGTAGTGATGTTTGAAGACTGGGAGATGTTGCACAGGTTCCCCTTGTAGTGATCTCTATATGTGCATGTACACAAGGGGTTAATGTGAAATCAGTAGCATCAGATGATCACTAGAGGGCCGGACCAACAGGGGTATAAAAGCAACCGCATTGTGCAATTTTCAGCAAGATTCAGAACACCTCATCAACCATAGGATTGAGTAACATACATTACATTCAGTAGTATAACCAAACATACTATGGAAGAGTAATAAAACACCCCTTTGATCCCTGGAAAGACCCAGAGGCAAATAAATTGAGTGCTGTCACCTTCAAAGTCAATTGCAAGGCAAAGCCTCTAATCCCATGTGGCGTCAGGTGTTCATAAAGAATTTGGCATGAGGTATTGGGACAATTACAGCCGTGGTGCGTATTGCCTCTCACTCATTTATAAGGAGGAGACTCTTCAATGAGAAATGTTTGGTCCCCTCTGCTGTCTGGATCTCTCCTGCTCAGTCTCATATTCATCTTCAAGCTCCCCCTGACCATCTCCCCAAGGTGGTGCCTCCTGGCTGGAGCTTTGTGGCAGTGATGCCTCTCCCTCCTTCACCTCCTCCATTGAATGAGGACTCTGAGAAACACACCGTTGAGCCCAGGATCCATTCATAATATCGCCTTCTCTGTGGAAAAAAACATTCAATACAACAATTGTTAAAGGTGCAGAAAGGGAAGCTGTGTGTGAGACCTATGGGAGATGTGGGACTTCATTGTTTTGGTGCTTTTTTTGCATTGTTCTTGATGCAGTGTTATCCCTGAGACTGTAGTACACGTAGAGGTGAGCAACATTCCATTCCAAAGATACGCAGCGGAATTCTCTGGGCTGGATTCTCCGATTTGAAGACTAAATTCTGATGCCGGCGTGGGAACAGTGGCATTTTACGCCCAAAGCTGCACCGATCCTCTGTCTGGTGGGGGGGGGGGGGGGGGGGGGGGGGGGGGGTGCAGCAGGCACGCAGCGTAAATCCCCCAGCTTTAGCTGCGGATATGGCCAGAGAATTGCTGGGTCCGTGGCCGCGCATGTGCAAAGCGCCACCCTGCAGCAACCACACCTGCAGCAAGGCGCCGGCCGCGCATGGACCCAGCGTGACAAATAGTGCCCCCATTTGGCCAGGCTTGCCACCCCGGGACCACCCCCAACCAGTGCCCCCAGCCCCTGCCAGAGCCCCCCCTGCCACGGAACGGCTCCCTCCCGACTGTGGCGGTGATGGACTCAGTCCGCATCCGCCATGCCGTGTTCACAAAACTAAATAGCATGAGTGACCCACACCGTCGGGAACGGGGTCAATTGGGGACGGAGCATCGGGGAGGGCCTCAGGTGAGGTCCTGAGGTCATCCTTAAAGCGTGCGGCCTACTCTGCAAGTACGATGTTTTGGAGGGGGCGGAGCATCGGAAAAACGGCAGCGCCCCCGATTATGGCGCAAATGGGGATTCTCCAGCCCGATTGTCGAACCTGATTTTGGGTCGGAGACCGGAGAATCCCACCCTCTGTCCTGAAACTAATTGTTGACACCCGGGCAGAATCCATGGACTTCTACGACTGCAAAACTGGCGCCACATCTGGACTGATTCAGTGACCGTTAAAGGGCTAGCACCGACATCACATGGAATACAATCGATTCAATCGATACAATCGGATTCGCCGGGTTTGCGATTGACACTCAGGAGGCTGACAAGCTGCAGCTGCAGAAACACACTTCACTCTCCACGCACACCGTCCCTGCAAACAAGATGGCAGTGAGGAGAGTGGCCCTGAGATTCACAGACGGCGAGCTGGACACCTCCTGGATATCATGGAGAAGAGGCGAGCGACCCCACACTCCAATCTGGGAAGGAGGCTGCCAGCCGCCGCCTTTCACTGGGCCTGGCCGCAGGCGGCAGAGGCAATAAGCGCCATGAGCAATGCCATCAGGGCTGGCAGCAGTGCCTGAAAAAACTGCACAACCTCCTCAGGGCGGCCAGTGTAAGTAGGCAGCACTGTGCTCCTGGCACTAACCCCGTTCCACACACCCGCCACGTTACCATCTCCCCCACCCAGATGGCGGCCATACCCCCACCCTGCACCATATGCTGGCACCCATACTGGCCGCCATGACCGGGTGCCCTGGTAACTGAAGCCAGCATCTACCCATCCCCTGGGCTGCAGGCATCGGATTGTCTAGCACTGTGTGATTTCTGTTTCCCCTCACCAGGAGAATGCTCATAACCACTGTGAGCGGGAGAAGGCTGGACGGTGACCGCTAGACCTGCAGACCCTCACTATGGCAGAGCAGCTGGTCCTGGATGTAGTTGGCGGGCCCGAGGAAAGGGCAGTCACTGGGGTGGAGATCGAGCTAGGCAAGAAAGTGAGACCCCACTGAGTTGCGGTTTCCCGTGACATCTGTGTCACTCCCCCAACAGTACCCCCACACCACTCTCACCCCCACACCACCCTCACACAACTCTCAGCCCCATACCATTCTCACCCCCATACCACTCTCAACCCCACATCATTCTCAGCCCTACATCATGCTCAAAGTACCCACATCACCCCCACTCCACATACCCCACTCCATCTCTGGCCCGCGGTCTAATAAATGCATCTTGTCTTGTGCCATCTGGTGTCCCGAGACACTACACATGTAGTGTCTCCCACCCGCCCTCCTCCTCTAACCTAATAATAAGACCCATTGGGGTGAGCAGGTGAGTGCCTTATTACATTATTATTTTTCTTTTTCTTATTTGTTAACCAGAACTACGTTGAAAAAGACTATAGCAGAGGTATCCAAGTTTGTTTTTTTTTAAACTGAAATTTATACAAAGTAATAAATTAATTAACTAATCAGAGATGGCTGGGCAGGTGATGTGCTGTAGCTGTATGATGTGGGAGCTGGCTGTTCCCCTTGTGAATGGCAATGACCACATCTGCAGCAAGTGTTGGTTGCTGGAAGAACTCCGGCTCAGAGTTGATGATCTGGAATCTGAGCTTCAAACACTGCGGCACATCCGGGAGGGGGAGAGTTACCTGGACACTTTGTTTCAGGAGGCAGTCACACCTGGGATATTAAGTAATTCACATTCAGTAAGTGATCAGGGACTTCAGAGTGTGACTGTTAGTGAGGCAGGCAGGGGGAACCTGAGTTCAGGAGTGCAGGAGCCTCAGCCCTTGACCTTGTCCAACAGGTATGAGACTCTTGCTCCCTGTATGGATGAGGAAAAGGGCTCTGGACAGGATGAGCCAGCTGACCACGGTACCATGGTGTAGAAGGCCATTCAAGAGGGGGGAGTAAAAAGACAAGTAGTTGTTATAGGGGATTCTATAATTAGGGGGACAGATAGTATCCTATGCAAGCCGGATCGGGAGTCTCGCATGGTGTGTTGCCTGCCCGGTGCCAGGGTGCGGGACATCTCTGACCGGCTTGAAAGGATATTGGAGCGGGAGGGGGGAGGATCCAGTTGTTGTGGTCCACGTTGGGACTAACAATATAGGTAAAGCTAGGGTGGAGGACCTGTTCGGGGACTATCAAGCACTAGGAAGAAAATTGAAATACAGGTCCTCAAGGGTCATAATCTCCGGATTACTGCCCGAGCCACGTGCCAATTGGCATAGGGACAAGAAAATTAGGGAAGTAAACACGTGGCTAAGGGATTGGTGTGGGAAAGAGGGATTCCACTTCATGGGACATTGGCATCAGTTTTGGAACCGGGGGGATCTATACCGTTGGGACGGTCTCCACCTGAACCGATCTGGAACCAGTGTTCTAGCGAAGAGGATAAATAGGGTGGTCAGTAGGACTTTAAACTTCTGAGTTGGGGGGAAGGGAAAGTGAAAGCGACAGGGAGCATGGAGTTAAATGGCAAGATACGCAGGAGGATAACATGTAGGCAGGTGGATTTAAGCTTGAGGCAGACTAGGAATTCAACAAAAAGGAAGGATAACTTTGGACATCTTAGGACTTCCAATATCTGTAATGATAAGAAAGTTAGCATTAAGGCACTTTACCTGAATGCTCGTAGCATTTGTAACAAAGTAGACGAACTAATGGCACAGATCATCGTGAATGATTATGATGTGGTAGGCATCACAGAGACATGGCTGCAGGGGGTTCAGGACTGGCAGTTAAACATCCAAGGATATACAACCTATCGAAAAGACAGGGAGGTGGGCCGAGGGGGTGGGGTTGCCTTGTTAGTTAAGAACAAAATTAAATCTATGGCACTAAACAACATAGGGTCGGATGATGTGGAGTCTGTGTGGGTAGAATTGAGGAACCACAAAGGCAAAAAAACCATAATGGGAGTTATGTACAGACCTCCTAACAGTGGTCAGGACCAGGGGCGCAACATGTACCGGGAAATAGAAAAGGCATGTCAGAAAGGCAAGGTCACGGTGATCATGGGGGACTTCAATATGCAGGTGGATTGGGTAAATAACGTAGCCAGTGGATCCAAAGAAAAGGAATTCATGGAATGCTTACAAGATGGCTTTTTGGAACAGCTTGTCATGGAGCCCACAAGGGAGCAGGCTATTCTGGACCTAGTGCTATGTAATGAACCAGACTTTATAAAAGATCTTAAAGTAAGGGAACACTTAGGAAGCAGTGATCATAATATGGTTGAGTTCAGTCTGCAGTTTGAAAGAGAGAAGGCAAAATCGGATGTAATGGTGTTACAGTTAAATAAAGGTAATTACAAGGGCATGAGAGAGGAACTGGCGAAAATCGACTGGAAGCAGACCCTAGTGGGGAAGACAGCAGAGCAAAAATGGCAGGAGTTTGTATGCATAATTGAGGACACTGTACAGAGGTTCATCCCAAGAAAAGAAAGATTATCCGGGGAGGGATTAGACAGCCATGGCTGACAAAGGAGGTCAGGAAATGTATCAAAGAAAAAGAGAGATCCTATAAAGTGGCCAAAAGCACTGGGAAATCAGAAGATTGGGAAGGCTACAAAAACAAACAGAGGTTAACAAAGAGACAAATAAGGAAGGAGAGGATCAAATATGAAGGCAGGCTAGCCAGTAATATAAGAAATGATAGTAAAAGTTTATTTCAATACATAAGAAACAAACGACAGGCCAAAGTAGACATTGGGCCAATTAAAACTGATTCCGGAAGGCTAGTGATGGGAGACGAGGAAATGGCTGGAGAACTTAATAAGTACTTTGCGTCTGTCTTCACAGTGGAAGACATGAATAATATCCCAAAAATTATAGAGCGTCAGGGGGCTGAGTTGAGTATGGTTGCCATTACAAAAGAGATGGTGCTAAAAAAGCTAAAAGGTCTTAAAATTGACAAATCTCCTGGCCCCGATGGGCTACACCCTAGAGTTCTGAGGGAGGTGGCTGAAGAAATAGCGGAAGCGTTGGTTGAGATCTTTCAAAAATCACTGGAGTCAGGGAAAGTCCCGAACGATTGGAAGATCGCTGTTGTAACCCCCTTGTTCAAGAAAGGATCAAGACAAAAGATGGAAAATTATAGGCCAATTAGCCTAACCTCGGTTGTTGGTAAAATTCTAGAATCGATCGTTAAGGATGAGATTTCTAAATTCTTGGAAGAGCAGGGTCGGATTAGAACAAGTCAACATGGATTTAGAAAGGGGAGGTCGTGCCTGATGAACCTCTTAGAATTCTTTGAGGAGGTGACAAGTAGGTTAGACCAGGGAAACCCAGTGGATGTGGTCTATCTGGATTTCCAAAAGGCCTTTGATAAGGTGCCACACAGGAGGCTGCTGAGTAAGGTGAGGGCCCATGGTGTTCGAGGTGAGCTACTGGCATGGGTTGAGGATTGGCTGTCTGACAGAAGGCAGAGAGTTGGGATAAAAGGTTCTTTTTCGGAATGGCAGCCGGTGACCACCGGTGTCCCACAGGGTTCAGTGTTGGGGCCGCAGCTGTTCACCATATATATTAATGATCTGGATGAAGGGACTGGGGGCATTCTAGCAAAGTTTGCCGATGATACAAAGTTAGGTGGTCAGGCAGGTAGTGCTGAGGAAGTGGGGAGGCTGCAGAAGGATCTAGACAGTTTGGGAGAGTGGTGCAGGAAATGGCTGATGCAATTCAACGTGAGAAAATGTGAGGTCTTGCACTTTGGAAAAAAGATTCCAAGCATAGACTACTTTCTAAACGGTGAGAAAATTCATAATGCCAAAGTACAAAGGGATCTGGGAGTGCTAGTCGAGGATTCCCTAAAGGTAAACATGCAGGTTGAATCTGTGATTAAGAAAGCGAATGCAAGAGGGACTTCCGGTTGCGGCTATGACCAGCTAAGTCGCACATTTGGCTGCTCCTGCGAGGAAGGTGTTTTCGGGCCGATTGGAGGGCCCCTAACGGCGCTGGAACGACGATTCCCGGTGGGGGAAGGTCCCCAGAGGAGAACCCTGCGAAATTTATGGTCATCACCCGAAGTGGGGCAGGAAAAAAAGCGGCAGCAGCGCCCCGAAAAAAGCGGGGGAAGAAATCCAAAATGGCGGCCGGCGGCGCACCCGAGGACTGGAGGAAATGGGCGGAGGAGCAGCAGGCCGTTCTCCTGCGCTTCTTCACGGAGCTGAAAGTGGAGCTGCTGGAGTCGATGAACGCGACGACCACCAGGCTGATGGGAGCCCAGGCGACCCAAGAGGCGTCAATTCGGGAGCTGCAGCAGGAGATGGCTGTGAGGGAGGAGGAGGCCATGGTCCTCGTGGGAAAGTTGGAGGTGCACGAGGCACTCCACCTGAAATGGCAAAACCAACTGGAGGAGATGGATACCCGCATGAGGCGGAAAAACCTGAGGATCCTGGGCCTGGCAGAAGGGCTGGAGGGGTCGGACCTCCCGAGGTATGTGGCAGAAATGCTGGGCTCACTGATGGGGGCAGGGGCCGTCCCTTCGCCCTGGAACTGGAGGAGGCCTACAGAGTAATGGCCAGGAAGCCAAGAGCAAACGAACCCCCGAGGGCGGTGCTGGTTCGGTTCCAGCGATTCAGTGACCGAGAGAGGGTGCTGAGGTGGGCCAAGAGAGAGAGGAGCAGCAAATGGGAGAACTCGACGGTGAGGATCTACCAGGACTGGAGTGCGGAGGTGGCAAAGCGGCGGGCCCGATTCAACCGGACGAAGGCGGTGCTGCATGCCAAGAGAATTAGATTCGGGATGCTGCAGCCAGCGCGCTTGTGGGTGACCTATAAGGACCAGCACCACTATTTCGAGTCCCCGGAGGAGGCGTGGGCCTTTGTCCAGGAAGAAAAGCTGGACTCGAACTAGAACCAGGGGATACTTGGCGGTCGTTGCCGCTCTGGTACTTTAAGCTGGACACGTGGCTTTCTTTTGGTTGGATTTTCACTTGGCTGTATTTTTGGACCCTTTTTTTCTCTCTACCAGTTTTTTTCTTTTTCTGTTATTTATAATGTTATGTTGGGGGGGCGGGGTGGGGGGGGAGTGCCGGGGGTATGTGTTTCTTGTGGGGTTTTTCTTTGTATCGGGGTGGGATCGGGGACGGGGGTGGAACTGAAGATGGAGGGGTGGGGAGTGGCAGGGCGAAAGCGCGGGCTTTCCTCTGGTTTCCCGCGCGCGGGGCAGAGGAGGGAGGAGGGTGGGAGGAAGGGGCGGGGTCAGCAATGGCTCCCTTTCCCGCGCTGGAGCGGGGTCGAGGAGGGGTGGTAAGGGGGGGATGCCCCCATGCCGGGAGGAGTCAGATTGTGGCAGGGGCAGCCGGGTCAGCGTAAACCAGCTGACTTACGGAAGTACTATGGAGGGTGCATCGCGGCTAGGAAGGGTCCTAGCCTGGGGGGGGAGGGGGAGGGGGGAAGGGGGGGGGCTACCGGGTTGCTGCTGAAAAGGCCAGGGAGGAGAAGTTGAGGACCGGAGGGGTGGGGGGAGGGCGCCATCGCCAGGGGGGAGCGGGTCAGAAGGGGAGGGCTGACTCGGGGCGAGCAGGTGACAGGATATGGCTAGTCGGCAGGGGAGAGGGGCGGGCTGCCCTTCGACCCGGCTGATCACTTGGAATGTGAGGGGGCTGAATGGGCCGGTCAAGAGAACGAGAGTAATCTCGCATTTGAAGGGACTGAAGGCGGATGTAGCAATGCTACAAGAGACCCATTTGAAGGTGGCGGACCAGGTCCGCCTGAGGAGGGGGTGGGTGGGACAGGTGTTCCACTCAGGACTGGACGCAAAGAACCGGGGGGTGGCGATCCTGGTAGGGAAGAGGGTGTCGTTCGTGGCGGCGGAGGTGGTGGCGGATAAAGAGGGTAGATATGTCATGGTGAAGGGTAGGCTACAGGGGGAGAAAGTGGTGATGGTTAATGTGTATGCCCCGAATTGGGACGACGCTGGCTTCATGAGGCGCCTACTGGGCCTCATTCCGGACCTGGAGGCAGGGGGCCTGATCATGGGGGGGGACTTCAACACAGTGCTGGACCCCGTGCTGGACAGATCGAGTTCAAGGACGAGTAGGAGGCCGGCAGCGGCAGAAGTGTTAAAGGGGTTTATGGAGCAGATGGGAGGGGTAGATCCCTGGAGGTTTGGGAGGCCGAGGGCGAGGGAGTATTCCTTTTTCTCCCATGTCCACAGAGTCTATTCTAGAATTGACTTTTTTGTATTGAGCAGGGGACTGATCCCGAAAGTACGGGAAGTGGAGTACTCGGCCATAGCGGTCTCAGACCATGCGCCACACTGGGTAGATTTGGAAATGGGGGAGGCGCGAGACCAGCGTCCGCTGTGGCGCCTGGATGTGGGGTTGCTGGCGGATGAGGAGGTGTGTAAGAGGGTCCGGAAGAGCATTGAAAGATATCTGGCCACTAATGACACGGGGGAGGTGCAGGTGGGGATGGTCTGGGAGGCCCTGAAGGCGGTGATCCGGGGGGAGCTGATCTCCATACGGGCACATAGGGAAAGGAGGGAGAGACAGGAGAGGGAGAGGCTGGTGGGGGAGCTTTTGGACGTGGATAGGAGATATGCGGAGGCACCAGAGGAGGGGCTGTTGGGGGAACGGCGCAGTTTGCAGGCTAAGTTCGACCTGTTGACCACCAGAAAGGCAGAGACACAGTGGAGAAGGGCGCAGGGCGCGATTTATGAGTATGGGGAGAAGGCGAGTAGGATGTTGGCGCATCAGCTCCGCAAGCGGGATGCGGCTAGGGAAATTGGGGGAGTGAGGGAGAGGGGTGGGAACGTAGTGCAGAAGGGGCCAGAAGTAAATGGGGTCTTCAGAGACTTCTACAAGGAGCTGTATCGGTCAGAGCCGCCGACGAGGGGAGGGGGGATAGAGGGCTTCTTGAACAAATTGAGGTTCCCCAAGGTCCAAGAGGAGCTGGTAGAGGGGCTGGGGGCGCCGATAGGGTTAGAGGAGCTAGTCAAGGGGATTGGGCATATGCAGACGGGGAAGGCGCCGGGGCCAGACGGGTTCCCGGTGGAATTTTACAAAAAATATGCGGATTTGGTGGGCCCTGTGCTGGTACGAGCCTTCAACGAGGCATGGGAGGGGGGGGCTCTGCCCTCGACAATGTCGCAGGCACTGATCTCTCTAATCTTGAAGCGGGACAAGGACCCCGTGCAGTGTGGGTCATATAGGCCTATCTCGCTCCTGAATGTGGACGCCAAGTTGCTGGCAAAGATCCTGGCTACCAGGATAGAGGATTGTGTGCCAGGGGTGATACACGAGGACCAGACGGGTTTTGTGAAAGGGCGGCAGCTTAATACGAACGTGCGGAGACTGCTAAACGTCATCATGATGCCGGCAGTGGAGGGTGAGGCGGAGATAGTGGTGGCATTGGACGCGGAGAAAGCATTTGATAGGGTGGAGTGGAAGTACCTGTGGGAGACGCTGGAACGGTTTGGATTTGGGGAGGGATTTATTAAATGGGTGAAGCTGCTCTATTCGGCCCCGATGGCAAGTGTAGTGACGAGTGGTAGGAGGTCGGAATATTTTGGGCTCCACCGGGGGACCAGACAGGGGTGCCCCTTGTCCCCCCTGCTCTTCGCACTGGCAATTGAACCGTTGGCGATGGCACTGAGGGGCTCAGGGGGGTGGAGAGGGCTGACAAGGGGCGGGGAGGAGCACCGGGTATCGTTATACGCGGACGACCTGCTGCTATACGTGGCAGACCCAGAAGGGGGAATGCCGGAGGTGATGGAACTGCTAGCAGAATTTGGGGACTTTTCGGGGTACAAGCTAAACTTGGGCAAGAGTGAGGTATTTGTGATACACCCAGGGGACCAGGAAGAGGGAATCGGGAGACTCCCGTTTAAGAGAGCAGGAAAGAGTTTTAGATATTTAGGGGTGCAGGTGGCAAGGAACTGGGGGACTCTCCACAAGCTGAACTTCTCCAGGCTGGTGGAACAGATGGAGGAGGAATTTAAAAGGTGGGACATGGTGCCGCTGTCGCTGGCGGGCAGAGTGCAGTCCGTTAAAATGACGGTCCTCCCGAGGTTTTTGTTTTTATTTCAGTGCTTGCCCATCTTCCTCCCTAGGGCCTTCTTCAAAAAGGTGACGAGTAGCATCATGAGCTACGTGTGGACGCACGGCACCCCAAGGGTGAGGAGGGTCTTCTTGGAGCGGAGTAGGGATAGTGGAGGGCTGGCATTACCCAATCTTTCGGGGTATTACTGGGCGGCAAATGTATCGATGGTGCGCAAGTGGATGATGGAAGGGGAGGGGGCAGCTTGGAAACGAATGGAGAGGGCGTCCTGTGGCAACATAAGCCTGGGGGCCTTAGTAACGGCGCCATGGCCGCTCCCTCCCACGAGGTACACCACGAGCCCGGTGGTGGCGGCCACCCTCAAGATCTGGGGGCAGTGGAGGCGACACAGGGGGGAAGTGGGAGGTCTGATGGAGGCACCGTTAAGAGGGAACCATAGATTCATCCCGGGGAACATGGACGGGGGATTTCAGAGCTGGCACAGGGTGGGCATCAGGCAGCTGAAGGATCTGTTTGTAGATGGGAGGTTTGCGAGCCTGAGAGAGCTGGAGGAGAAATTCGGGCTCCCCCCGGGAAACATGTTTAGACATTTGCAGGTGAAGACATTTGCTAGACGCCAGGTGGAAGGGTTTCCCTTGCTCCCCAGTAGGGGGGCGAGTGATAGGGTGCTCTCGGGGGTCTGGGTCGGAGGGGGGAGGATATCGGACATCTACAAAGTAATGCAGGAGGCGGAGGAGGCATCAGTAGGGGAGCTGAAAGCCAAGTGGGAGGGGGAGCTGGGAGAACAGATAGAGGATGGGACATGGGCTGATGCCCTGGAGAGGGTTAATTCTTCCTCCTCGTGTGCGAGGCTTAGCCTCATTCAATTTAAGGTGCTACATAGAGCCCATATGACGGGGACAAGGATGAGTCGGTTCTTTGGGGGTGAGGACAGATGTGTCAGGTGTTCGGGAAGTCCAGCGAACCATGTCCATATGTTTTGGGCATGTCCGGCACTGGAGGAGTTCTGGAAGGGGGTGGCAAGGACGGTGTCGAGGGTGGTGGGATCCAGAGTCAAACCAGGATGGGGGCTTGCGATCTTTGGGGTTGGGGTGGAGCCGGGGGTACAGGAGGCGAGAGAGGCCGGAGTACTGGCCTTTACGTCCCTAGTTGCTCGAAGAAGGATACTAATACAGTGGAAGGACGCGAGGCCTCCAAGCGTGGAAACTTGGATTAATGACATGGCAAGCTTTATTCAGTTGGAAAGGGTCAAATTCGCCCTGAGAGGGTCGGTACAAGGGTTCTTCAGGCGGTGGCAGCCGTTCCTCGACTTTTTGGCTCAGAGATAGGGTACAGAGGTCGTAGCAGCAGCAACCCGGGGGGGGGGGGGGGGGAGGGGGGGTGGCAACAACGGTTGTGGTGGGTTATTTACGGTTGAAACGCGGGCAAATTTGCTCGCAGTTCATGTCTGATGTTGATTGTTGCTTTGTTTGTTTTTGGGGGAGGGGGGAGGGACAACGCGCGCGAGTTCGGGCGGGGGGGGGGATATTTGTTAAGAGGGAATATTTTGTAATATTTTATAGTTAGTTGGGGTAAATATCTTCATGTAAAAAATTCTTTCAATAAAAATTATTTAAAAAAAAAGAAAGCGAATGCAATGTTGTCATTTATCTCAAGAGGGTTGGAATATAAAAGCAGCGATGTGCTACTGAGCCTTTATAAGGCTCTGGTTAGGCCCCATTTGGAGTACTGTGTCCAGTTTTGGGCCCCACATCTCAGGAAGGACATACTGGCACTGGAGCGTGTCCAGCGGAGATCCACACGGATGATCCCTGGAATGGCGGGTCTAACATATGATGAACGGCTGAGGATCCTGGGATTGTATTCATTGGAGTTTAGAAGGTTAAGGGTAGACCTAATAGAAACTTACAAGATAATACATGGCTTAGAAAGGGTGGACGCAAAGAAACTGTTTCCGTTAGGCGAGGAGACGAGGACCCGTGGGCACAGCCTTAGAATTAGAGGGGGTAAATTCAGAACAGAAATGCGGAGACATTTCTTCAGCCAGAGAGTGGTGGACCTGTGGAATTCATTGCCGCGGAGTGCAGTGGAGGCCGGGACACTAAATGGCTTCAAGGCAGAGATAGATAAATTCTTGATGTCGCGAGGAATTAAGGGCTACGGGGAGAATGCTGGTAGGTGGAGTTGAAATGCCCATCAGCCATGATTGAATGGCGGAGTGGACTCGATGGGCCGAATGGCCTTACTTCCACTCCTATGTCTTATGGTCCCTCACCTCCAGCCACAGCCACAGCCCCGGCTGCAGAGCAGTGAGGAGGCTTCCGACACGGAGGCGAGTCATATCCTGGTAGGAGGATGACACTGATTTCCCCTCACAGTTGTCTCTAACACCTCCACCATCTCAGAGACACTCACCTCTGTTGGGCACTTTAGTGAAGAGGCTCCTGGGACACTAGCTGGTGCGCACCACACAAATGCTCCGGTACTTCAGGTGGAGGTAGCAACACCCGAGGGAGCAGACGGTCAGAGGGCAGGCCGACCGCAGGGACTAGCTGCCGTTCAGACAGGTTTTGGGCTTCTGGAATAACCAAAAATGCTCTGCACTTCATTCTTTAATTTGACGTAACTATAACATTCCAGTTGCTAATGTTCAATAAATGAAATTCGTTTGGCCAATGATGAATAGCATTAATTGTCAACTAACTCCCTTCACTAATGGGGGTGACAAAAATTATGCAACCATACCCCCTTCATAATTGCCTTCAATCTCCAAGGCTGCATTCCTACCTTCAACTCTGATGTTGAAACTTTGAGGTGAGGCTATTGAGTTTTGTCTGTCACGTTAACAGCGCAGTACGAAATGATTGGCTTTCAGTTACTTCCTGGGCAACGAGGTCTCTGACCTGTGTGATTAACCTGGATCCTGTGCACTGTAGCAGCACCAGCATGTGAGTATGTGTCCCAGGAAGGAGTCCCATAGCTGAGATTGTTGGTTCTCCTACACTGCCTCATACATCTCCCAGACAAAACGATCTTACTGTCAGTTTCGATCAATGACATTATTCAAGATAAGGTTAAAGTCCAACAGGTTTGTTTCAAACACGAGCTTTCGGAGCACGGCTCCTTCTTCAGGTGAATCTTTCACCTGAAGAAGGAGCCGTGCTCCGAAAGCTCGTGTTTGAAACAAACCTGTTGGACTTTAACCTGGTGTTGTAAGACTTCTTACTGTGCTCACCCCAGTCCAACGCCGGCATCTCCACATCATGATTATTCAAGATGTGGAGCTTCAACTTTACTACAGGACAGAGTTTGTCTCTCCCTCACTCACTGTCCGTGAGCCCCCGATTTACAAGGAGCCTCCTGATGTACAGATAAAGATCTGCCTGTTATTCTTCAGCCTCCCCCACTAATACAGGATATTGTCATGATCGTGGTGAACATTGACACCATGGCATTGCCAAGGGCCAAGGTGTTTTGCCACAGGGCAGGGCCTGAAAAAGACGATGGCCATGAAATGGGGACGGGGAGAATGAAGGGCGGGATGAATGGGGTGAGGGAATGAAAGGGCACTGGTTTTCCAGCCCAAAATAATAAAAATCTTTATTGTCACAAGTAGGCTTACATTAACACTGCAATGAAGTTACTGCGAAAAGCACCATTCCGGCACCTGTGTGGGTACATCGAGGGAGAATTCAGAATGTCCAAATTACCCAATAGCAATCTTTCGGGACTTGTGGGAGAAAACCGGAGCACCCGGAGGAAACCCAAGCAAACACGGGGAGAACGTGCAGACTCCACACAGACAGTGATCCAAGCCGGAAATCAAACCTAGGACCCTGGTGCTATGAAGCAACAGTGCTACCCACTGTGCTACCGTGCTGCCCTGGCAATTAGGAGGAGGTGATTCTCTGTCCACGTTACACCCTGCGAAAATCTCAATCTGTCGGGAGAATAGCAGGAGAGCCCCTAAACTGGATTTGCGCTGGGTGACAGATAGTTTCCCATTCTCCCAGCCAGCTCCAGCTGGTGTCATCATGATCTCACCCAAAAAGGGCGAGAAACTGATTACACCTCAGTTGTATTCATTTCTATCTCATGAGCGAGATTGAAGCAAAACTAAAGAGCTAGTCATTGACTTCTGGAAGCAAAGTAATGTACACACCCCTGTCAGCATCAGTAAGGCCGAGGTGGAGATGGTTAGCAGTTTCAAATTCCTTGGGGTGCACATCTCCAAAAATCTGTCCTGTTCCACCCACGTCGACGCTATCACCAAGAAAGCACAACGGCGCCTATACTTCCTCAAGAAACTAAGGAAATTTGGCATGTCCACATTAACTCTTACCAACTTTTACACATGCACCATAGAAAGCATCTTATCTGGCTGCATCACAGCCGGGTATGGCAACTGCTTGGCCCAGGACCGCAAGAAACTTCAGAGAGTCGTGAACACAGCCCAGTCCATCACACAAACCTGCCTCCCATCCATTGACTCTGTCTACACCTCCCGCTGCCTGGGGAAAGCGGGCAGCATAAACAAAGACCCCTCCCACCCGGCCTACTCCTGCTCCTAGTTCTTATGTTCTTATGTTCTTATCACAATGGCACAGCAGCTGCTGGTCAGGTGCTGTGGCCGGGGGTTCCTTCAAGGCAGCTGGGAATTGGAGGGCTGGAGGAGGACAGGTCGAGGGTCGCCCCTAGGCTGGGCAGAGGCTTTGGGTCTGTGAAGCCTTGAAGCCAGTTTTCTTTCTTGTTAACA
Source organism: Scyliorhinus canicula (assembly GCF_902713615.1). Classification (NCBI taxonomy): domain Eukaryota; kingdom Metazoa; phylum Chordata; class Chondrichthyes; order Carcharhiniformes; family Scyliorhinidae; genus Scyliorhinus; species Scyliorhinus canicula. The sequence goes on from NC_052148.1 coordinate 163,442,159, forward strand.
CCCTAACAGGGCAAACCACATCTCAGCCTCCAAGACCTAAATTCCCCTCACAGGACAGAGACATGCTGCAGCTTGTCTCTTGGAGAAACATTGCACCCCCCCACCTTGAATTTCCCCCTTTGAACTTGTTTGTTTGAAGTACATTTCACTCCCCATTGCCTGTTACAAGCCTCTTGCTTGACAGCTGAAGGATATCTCAAAGGAAGGTTTAACCTTGTTAGTTGTGATAGCATTTGATGGATCATGAACTCTAAAGTACTTGCTGGATCTTTTGCAGTCTCTGATGCATGCACTGGAGGTACATTAGCACCTTCGAGGCAGCTGGCACCACTCATACATTCAAGTGCGGAAGTTCACCACTGAGGATTCTCTCACTGCCAGTGGTTAAACCTCGGGATGAGCACCAGAGAGGTGAGCATAATCTCCCTGATGTTGCTGGGCTCAGGACTCCTGACCTGGGTGGAAGTGAGTGTACATATGTGTGTTAAAATCATCCATAATTACTATTGTGGCCTTCTCACAAGCCCTCAGTATTTATTGGTTTATACTATGCCCCACTTTAGGAATATTGGTCAGGGGCCTGTAAATTACTCCAACCAGGGAACTTTTTCCTTTGTTTTTTATTTCCACCCAGATCGATTCAACATCTTAGCCCTTAGTGCCAATATGATTGCTGAATACAGCCTTGATGCCATCTTTAACCAATAAAGCAACTCCACCTCCTATTCCACCTGTCTATCCTTTCGGAATACAGAGTATCCTTGGACATTCAACTCCCAGTCGTGATCCTCCTGCAACCATGTTTCAGTGATCCCCACCAAATCATACCCATTTGTGCTGTCAGCTCATTGAACCTATTCCGAATTCTGCATGCATTTAGGTACAAGGTTTTAAAATAGTTCCTCCTGATTTGTCTTTCCCTTGCAGGTTTTTCTTGTGCACTATCCTTTTCACACATTCAGACCTCCTTTATTAATCTCTGAAAACACTCAGCCTCATCCCCAACTTTCACTCTCACAGTCCCCTGACATTTTTTTACATTTCCTTTCACCTTCATAGTTGTTGGACTGGCCCTAGCTTTTCATCCTAATAACCTCTAGCTTCTCCTCACATGCCGACCTGCTGCTTTGGTTCCTATTAAACGTTATATTTCTTGTAGCTTTACCCTTCCCTCCCCCTGCCTCCTCCCCGCCACCCCCCCCCCCCCCCCATCCACCCCGCCCCCCCCCCCCCATTTGCGAATTTAAAGTTCTTGTGACTGTGATAATATACATCCATGTATATGATGGAGTGCAGAAAGGCAGTGATTGACACACAGGATGACCAGTGAGCACACAGAACACAGCAGCCAATCACCAGACAGGACACAACCACTATAAAGCCAGAGGGCACCAGTTTTCCCGCTCTCTCGGGATCCAGCCTCTGAGACAGTCAGAGCTCGTGAGCAGCATCTAGTACAAACACCATGTGGTAGTCAGTTAGTCTGGTTAGGTTAGCCTCAGGTCTCCAGTCAAGTCAGCATTGTGTCAACCCACAGTTAAGCATGTATTATAGTTAGTTGTTCAATAAAATCGTGTTGCATTTCTTCAAGTATTGGAAGCCTGTCTCTCTGTACACTGCATCAAACGCAGTCCACATAGTCCCAGCTTACCCAGCACATCATGGTACCAGTGAGTAATGCTGAAGTTTGACGGACCTACCTTGAGATAATCTGCTTTGACCAGCGATCAGCCATCCGGTGACATGGACAGCGTCCGCCCTCCCCCGCAGCTCCGCATCGCCGGCAACCTCGGTGCCAACTGGAATATTTTCAAACAGAAGTTCCAGCTCTATCTGGAAGCCACCGACATCGAGGCCGCATCGGATGCCAAGAAGATCGCACTATTCCTTTCTACAGCCGGGGACCACGTTATCCACATCTACAACTCCCTCACATTTGCTGAAGGCGAAGACAAGACGGAGTTTAAAACAGTCCTGCTGAGGTTCGAAAGCCACTGTGACATCGAGGTCAATGAGAGCTTTGAACGGTACGTTTTCCAGCAGAGGCTTCAGGGTAAGGATGAACCTTTTCAGTCTTTTTTAGCCCATCTCCGCATCCTCGCGCAGTCATGCAACTATGACTTGACAACTGATTCCATGGTCTGGGATCAAATCGTTTTCGGGGTCCACTCCGATCCCCTTCGCCAGCAGCTCCTAAAAGTTAAGCAGCTCACCCTTACCATCGCTATCGAAACCTGCGTCCTCCACGAGCACGCTAACAACCGGTACTCCCACATCAGGGCGGCAGAAACGGCACGGCAAAACCCCCACGATGCAGAACGGGTGCAGGCCATCAAACAAATGCTGGGCCTGAGTCTAGATGGGAGTGGCCATTTTGCGTGCTTTTCCCAGGCTCCAGCGCATGCGCGCCATGACCCAGGGGACGGTGAGACCGACGACCAGCCCGTGCAAGTGCACACATCGTTCAACCTACTGCGCATGCACGGTGGCGCATGGAACGTCCTGACATCGGCGTCATGACGTGTTCCAATTGTGGCTCCGCCCATTTAAAGCGGCAATGTCCGGCAAAATCACGACGCTGTCTGCAGTGTGGTAAGTTTGGTCACTACGCAGCCCTTTGCAGATCTGCTCCACTGCCCAGCACACAGCGATCCCAGCCACAGCGCAGGAGCGTCCGATCAGTACAGAAGCCCCAGGCAGACTCCGACCCCGACACTCTACCAGATCCCGACGCTGAGGGCCTCAAATCCCCATTCCAGGTGGGCATCATCACTAAGCATGCGCTGCCTTTCTCAACGATGGTGAAACAACTCCAATCCTGAGCATTGATCCGGACGATGAGTGGTGTGCCAGCCTTACGGTTAACAAGTCTCACATACATTTCAAGCTGGACACCGGCGCTTCAGCGAACCTCATTTCAAAGTCTGACCTCGACACCATTCGCGTCAGACCAAGCATTCTTCCACCGGCCTGCCAGCTCCTCGACAACAATGGCAATGCCATTGCTGTCAGTGGCTCATGCAAGCCTGCGGTGTCCAATTGGTCATTAAAAGCAACGCTGCAATTTGAAATCGTAGGAACCAACAGAGCTTCCCTGCTCGGTGCTCGGGCCTGCAAACTCCTGAACCTAGTGCAGCGGGTTCACACAATGTCGTCCGCACAGGCAACAGCCTCGCCAGATGATAACTTCCAGGCTCAACTCGATGACATCATAGCGCAATGCCTAGCGTGTTCGAAGGTATGGGCACACTCCCATACCGATACGAAATCCTATTGAAGCCAAATGCCACCCCTGTGGTTCACACACCGCGTCGGGTGCCGGCACCCCTCAAGGACCGCCTCAAGCAGCAGCTGCAAAACCTCCAGGACCAGGGCATCATTTCAAAGGTCACGGAACCCACGGACTGGGTTAGCTCCACGGTTTGCGTCAAGAAGCCGTCAGGAGAACTTCGAATCTGTATCGACCCCAAAGATTTGAACCGCAACATCATGAGGGAGCACTACCCAATACCTAAACGAGAAGAACTAACCAGCGAGATGGCTCATGCCAAATTCTTCACGAAGCTGGACACTCAAAGGGGTTTTGGCAAATACAGCTGGACGCGTCCAGTTGCAAGCTGTGCACATTTAATACCCCGTTCAGTCACTACTGTTACAACCGAATGCCCTTTGGCATCATCTCCGCCTCAGAGGTGTTCCACCGCATAATGGAACAAATGATGGAAGGCATCGAGGAGATGCGAGTGTATGTCGACGATGTCATAATCTGCTCCACAACTCCTCAAGAACACATCGATCGCCTCAAGCGGGTGTTCCACGGGATCCACGAGCATGGCCTCCGACTCAATAGAGCCAAACACTCGTTCGGTCAAACAGAAATCAAATTCCTTGGCGACCACATTTCGCAGCACGGCGTGCAGCCAGATGCTGACAAGGTTTCGGCGATCAACGCCATGAAGACCCCGGAGGACAAGAACGGGGCCCTCCGCTTTCTGGGGATGGTCAACTTCCTTGGGAAGTTCATCCCCAATTTGGCGTCACACAGCACAGCTCTCCGCCATCTTGTAAAATAAACGACGGACTTCCAGTGGCTACCCGCTCATGAGAAAGAGTGGCGTGAGCTAAGGGCGAAACTCACCAAGGCTGGCGTTTTTCGACCCCGCCAAGGAAACAAAAATATCCACCGACGCGAGCCAGGCTGGCATTGGGGCAATGCCCCTCCAACGGGATGACTCCTCCTCCTGGGCCCCAGTTGCATATACCTCTAGAGCCATGACACCCACTGAGCAACGATATGCTCAGATTGAAAAAGAACACCTGGGCCTCTGTTGTAACCTGCCTGCTTACCATTGGCTGGATGACAATCCCACAATCCTGTGGGAGTATGAGCTTCCCCAATGAGGGGGGCGGAGAAATCATTAGCAGACTCCCTGCATAAATAAAGCTGGCCAGTTTGGAACCAGCAGAGAGAGAGGAGTTCGCTGCAAGGGAAGTTGCTGCTGTTGTATATATATGTTATTGTAAATAAATGTTATTTCTTTGTATCCTGAAGACTCGTGCTGGATTCTTCGTAGCCCTCACAAAAGCCTCCTTACAGGGATCGACAAGTTCCATGATTATGTGTATGGCCTCCCCAAATTCACGGTCGAGACGGACCACAGGCCATTGGTTCACATTATCCAAAAATACCTCAATGACATGAAGCCACGGCTACAACACATCCTCCTCAAACTACGCTGCTACGAGCTCATTGTTGCCGATGCACTCTCCAAATCTATCACCACACCATGTGAGCAGACTGACTTTAGTCTGTCAAATAGACGAGCAGGTGCAATTCTGTGCCTCCAACTTTCTGGCCTCTGATGAGAGAGTGGTGCAAATCCGTGAGGGGACGGCCAGGGATCCTCTGCTCCAGCGGATGATGCAGCACCTCACGAATGGGTGGCAAAGGGGCAGTGTCCCCAGTTTTATAATGTCAAGGACGGTCTAACGGTGGTAGACGGCATCCTTATGAAGCTTGACAGAATTGTGATCCCACAGAGTATGCGAGATTTGGTTCTCGGCCAAATCCACGAGGGTCACCTGGGGGTTGAAAAATGTCGCCGTCGAGCCCGAGAGGCAGAATACTGGCCAGGCATCAGCAAAGATGTCGCCAACACGGTCCTCAATTGCCTGACGTGTCAAAAATTCCAGCCAGCCCAGCCTAAAGAGACTCTGCAGCAGCATGAAATGGCGACCGCCCCAAGGTCCAAAGTTGGTGTTGACCTGTTCCATGCCAAGGGGCGTGACTATGTACGCCTAGTGGACTACTTTTCCAACTACCCCAAAGTGGTCAGACTGTCTGACCTCACGGCGGCGGCGGTAATCAAGGCATGCACGGAATCATTTGTCCGACATGGGATCCCACTCATGGTGATGAGCGACAATGGCCCCTGTTTTTTCAGCCAGGAGTGGTCAGACTTTGCACGGTTGTACAACTTTCGGCACGTCACATCCAGCCCCCACTACCCCCAGTCAAATGGGAAGGCCGAAAAAGGGGTCCACATCGTTAAAACACTATTGTGCAAAGCTGCTGACTCGGATTCTGATTTCCACCTGGCGCTGTTGGCTTATAGAGCAACCCCTCGGTCCACTGGGCTGTCCCCAGCACAGCTCCTCATGAACCGCACACTGCGAATGATGGTGCCGGCCATCCACATTCCGGACCTTGACAATTTCTCGGTCATACAGAGGATGCAGCAGTCTCGGGCCCAATGCAAGTCGCCATACGACGCCCATACCACAGATCTCCCCGAGCTGGTCCCTGTTGACCGAGTTCGTGTTCAGTTGCCTGACGGTGGCTGGTCCGCCACGGCTGTGGTGGTCAAGCAAGTGGCCCTGAGATCGTTCCTCGTTCGCAAGCCTGATGGCTCCTTTCTCTGGCGTAACAGGAGGGCACTGCAGACTTCCACGCCCGACACCTGACCGTGATCTCCCGCCTCGCACACTGCTTCCTCAGGACGTGCCTTCCATGAGGCCACCGATCTGCCAGTTATTCTACCGACCTCTATGACCACCGCATTGGAGGCGGTCCCGCCCATTCAGGTGCAGGCGGCCCCTGACCCACCCTAGAGGCGGGCAACCAGAATTTGTCGCCCTCCACAGAGACTGAATTTATAGACTGAATGTTGCATTACCTTGTTATCTCACCGTTTTGACATCTGTACATATCGTTTTTTTCTCATGTGTTATATGCCCTCTATCTGCACTAGACACCGTCCCATGTATATAAGTTAGCATATTCGGTCTATAGTCAAGTTCCTGTACACATATTCATTATCTTTGACCTGAACACATATTTTTTTTTAAAAAGGGGGGGAGATGTCATAATATACATCCAGGTATATGATGGTGTGCAGACAGGCAGTGATTGACACACAGGATGACCAGTGAACACACAGAACACAGCAGCCAATCACCAGACAGGACACAACCACTATAAAGCCAGAGGGCACCAGTTTTCCCGCTCTCTCGGGATCCAGCCTCTGAGACAGTCAGAGCTCGTGAGCAGCAACTAGAACACACACCATGTGGTAGTCAGTTAGTCTGGTTAGGTTAGCCTCAGGTCTCCAGTCAAGTCAGCATAGTGTCAACCCACAGTTAAGCATGTATTATAGTTAGTTGTTCAATAAAATCGGGATTGCATCTCTTCAAGTGTTGGAAGCCTGTCTCTTTCTACACTGCATCAAACGCAGTCCACATAGACCCAGCTTACCCAATACATCAGTTACCACCCTATTTATCCTTTCCGCTAGAACACTGGCCACAGGTGCCGACCACCCCAACGGTACAGATCCCTCCTGTCCCAATACTGATGCCAGTGCCCCATGAAATTGAACCCCTCTTTCCTACACCACTCCTTTCGCCACGTATTTACCTCATTTTCACATCCCTGTGCCAATTTGCACGTGGCTCAGGAAGTAATCCAGAGATTATAACTCTTGAGGACCTGTTCTTTAATTTTGTTCCTAGTTCCTGATTACCCCCAAACAGATCGTCTTTCCTAGTCTTGCCTACGTTTTTTGTCCCAACGTGGACCACAAAATCTAGATTCTCCCCCCTTCCACTCCAATATCCTTTCAAGTCGGTTAGTGATGCCACCCACCCTGGCACCAGGCAGGCAACATATCATGCGGGACTCTTGGTCCTGCTTACAAAGGATGTGATCAATTCCCTTAATTATAGAATCCCTTACATAGAGTTACATAGAACAGACAGTGCAGAAAGAGGCCATTCGGCCCATCGAGTCTGCACTGACCCACTTAAGCCCTCAGTTCCACCCTATCCCTGCAACCTAATAACTCCTCCTTAACCTTTTGGTCACTAAGGGCAATTTATCATGGCCAATCCACCTAACCTGCATGTCTTTGGACTGTGGGAGGAAACCGGAGCACCCAGAGGAAACCCACGCAGACACAGGGAGAACGTGCAGACTCTGCACAGACATTGACCCAGCGGGGAATCGAACCTGGGACCCCGGTGCTGTGAAGCCACAGTGCTAATCACTTGTGCTACCGTGCTGCCCATGTGGTAAAACTACCACTTGTCTTTTTGCTCCCCCCCGCTTGAATGGCCCCCTATACCACGGTGCAGAGGTCAGCTAGCTCATCCTCCTACGGTCATCTTCCTCATCCACACAGGGAGCAAGTACCTCGTACCTGTTGCACAAGGTCAAGGGCTAAGGCTCCTCCATTTCTGAATTCAGGACCCTTCTAACTGCTTCATTCACAGTCAAGCTGCACCTGCAGCAGAGGTGGGGTTGTGTTGGAGTGGTGAGGGGGAGGTGGGTGTTGAGTGGGAGATGGAGTCATGAGGGGGGTAATGTGGTGGTGATGTGGGGGTCTGGGGGAAGTGGGGTGGGGATCGTGCCACGCATGCCGTAGGAACCCCACACCTCAGCGGCGGCTCACTTGGTTGCCTGATGCCGATCTCCACCTCAGCGACTGCCGTCTCTCCAGGCCCACCGACCAGGTCCATTGCGCACTGTTCCACGATGGTGTTGGCCATAGGTCTGGCTTCCCCCTCCGGTCTTCTGTCTCACATTGTGGTTACGCACCACCTTCTCCTGGGGTGTGTGTGTGTGGGGGGTTGAGACAGAAAGCGCAGAGTGTTAGGAATCGGACGCAGGCAGCTGGTAGCAATTGTGAACTGGGCACCCAGCCATGGCAGGCGGTGTGGATACTGGCATGTGGTGCAGGGTGGAGAGCGTGCACACTGCCAGTGTATATGGGGGCAGCGGTTACTGGTGTGAGGGAGGGGGTTTGGTTACAGGAGCATGATACTTCCCACTCACCCAGGCCTCCCTGAGGAGGTCATGCAGCTACTTCCAGTCCTGGTGGTGGAGCGCAGTCACGGCCTCTGCTACCTGCACCCAGGCCCGGTGTATGGTGGCAGCCTCTTTCCCACCCTAAGAAACAGGGTAGCCTGCCACTCCTCCATGGCGTCCAGGAGGGTCTCTATCTCTGTCCATAAACTGGGGTGCCTTTCTTCCATCTGCCATCTTGTTGGCGGAAATGAATGTGTGTGGGGAGCGGAGTGCTAATATGCGGCTGCAGCTTGACAACCTCTCGAGTGGCAATCCCAACACCGGTGAATCAGGCATCGTTGTTCATTGGCCCTTAGGATCAGCAATCCTGCACCGCACAGGGGGCCAGCACAGCCTTGGAGAGCCTCCCGCTGCTCCAGCTGCCGATACGAGCGTCAGCATGGACGGCGTGTTTCCACACATGTGCACCATGGCCAGCGCGAGTTCGCGCATGTGCACCATGGCCGGCGCGAGTTCGCGCATGGACACCACGGCCGGCGCGCGTTCGCACATGCATGTGGGTTGCCGTCTCCGCGCCGATACTGAAGAAACATGGCGGAGACCTACAGGGGCCCGGCATGGAGGAACATAGGCCCCCACGGGGATAAGCCCGCCCGCCGATCGGTAGGCCCCGATCGCAGGCCAGGCCACCGTGGAGGCCCCCCCTGGTGTCGGATCCCCCCTCCCCCCCCCCACCAGGCCACCCCCTGCAGCATGAACGCCGAGGTCCTGCCAGGTAGGACCACATGAGAACGACCCCGGCAAGACTCGGCCGAACCCAGCGGGCACCCGGCCCATCGCGCGGGGAGAATCTCCCGGGGTACGGTGTGGGGGGGGGGGGGGGGGGGGAGGCTGCCTGTGCCAAGGTACCCAGGTTTCCCATGTCAGGGGGTGGGCTCGATTGTTCCCTGTCCTTAAGAGATGGGGTGAGAGGAGCTGGTGGGCCCCAAAAGATGTAAGTTCGGTGCAGTGGTGGTGGTGGGGGGGGGGGGGGGGGGGGGGGGGGGGGGGGGGGGGCGTCAACACAAGCGTTTCATGCCGGCGTCATCGGGCCTCTTGGTTCAGCAATTCTGTAGCCCACAGGGGGCCAGCACGGGCCGGAGTGCTCCGCACTGCTCCAGCTGCCGTACGCGGCCCTGCACTACTGGCCGTGAGTCCGCGCATGCATGCGGCGGCTGCTTTCGCGCCGACACCACGCAACATGGCGGAGCCACACAGCGGGCCGGTGGGGAAGAATGTAGCCTCCCCGGATCGTGCGCGCCGCCGATCGGTAGACCCCGATTGCAGGCCTTGCCGTCGTGGAGGCCCCCCGGAGGCTGATTCCCCCTCGCCCCTCCACCGGGATTGCGACCTCGGCCGGTCGACGCGGAGGATCACCGCGGAGGCCACTTTCAACGGCCCCCGACTGGCGGCGCATCGACCGCGCACCCGCGACTGGCACCGATTCTCCGGTCGCCGGAAAATCGCGTCCTGCGTTGGACCCGATCGTGGGTCCGAGGCCCCATTGTCCGCCCTGCGCCGAGCCCCATTTCGGCGTTGAGGCTCGGAGAATCCCGGCCAGGATTTTTAACCACTGTTTTGGGGGAAATTTGAAGCAGATGTCACCTTGAAAATATTTCCACTTCTTTTATATCCGATTTAAATTTTGGTACTTGTTTCAAGTGAAATGTCTCTGACCCTGTCTGACCGGAACGGAAGGGCAGATTGGGCTGTTACCCTTCCTTTTTCCACAGGAAGCAGCTATATACAGGGCAGTAAGAAAAGGACAACTGGACAAACTTTTCATTTATAATATATATATTTATTGTTTCATAGCTCCTGTTTTCCAGGAGTGTGAATGTTTCATTTGAAGATTTATAATTAAAATACATTTGCCAAAAGTCCATTTGCCATGCATTTTGGATTTGAGGATGTATTGACTTTGCTCTCTGATGCTACTCACGCTTCCCCACTCACTAAAAATCACAGTCACATTAATCTTGCCAAGCTAGTCCTTGGCTTTATGATTGATTTTTAAAAAAGCGAGACCAGCGATGTGACTGACTTCAGCATGACTGAAAATAAAGATCATGTGAAAAATATTAATTTCATGCTAAAGCAAGTATATCTTAGAAAGTATTCGATTATTTGGTAAATAATCTACTTTAATTACAAGAGTTTGAAACAATAGACCCAAATTCAAGAGATAAGCGAAGATTAGAAGGCAAATGTGGTGAGAAGGTGCTTCCTCTAGCATTGAATCGAATTCTGCAATTAAATCCAGCAACGACACTTTTGTGTGACATCGTAAAACCAGAATAATTAATCATAATGCTGGAGTACAAACTGTCATAATATGCATCCATGCACATCATGAGGTAAAAGCAGGCAGTGACAGACACCCAGGTGAGCCAATCAACATACAGAACAGAACACAACCAATCACCAGACAAAACACCAGAGCGGGGCTTCCAACTATAAAACACATGAGGCATCAGCACTCTGCCTCTTTCCACTGGTGACAACTGTAGTGACAGTCAGGATGCACAAATCATTCAACACTTTCTACACGTGGATCAGAGCTAGCCTGGTCTAGATAGTTAGAGTTAGTTTAGAGTAGTAAAGAGTCAGCTCACAGGCAGTTGTGTGCTTCGTTACTGAAGTTCAATAAATCTTATTGAACCAACGCCTACATTTCGTGTATGCTTTATCGTTTAGCTGCATCGTGTTGCAGTCCGTGTTACCCCAGGGTGAATAACACAACACAAACCAATCAGTCCTTAAAGTACGAAGACCATCTACAATTTAGACCCTCTCGGACACCAAATGGAGAGAGACTGCAGACTGCTACAGTTCATAAGAATCTGGGTGTCCTTGTACATGAATCACAAAAGTTAGCATGGTGATACAGCAAGTAATTAAGAAGGTGAATAGAATGTTGGCCTCTAGTGCAAGCACAGTAGAGTATAAAGTCAGGGAAGTCTTGTTACACCTGTACAGAATATTGGTGGGAGCACAACCAGAGTATTGTGCACATTTTTAGTCTCTTTATTTTAGGAGGGATGTACTTGCATTGGAAGCAGTGCAGAGAGAGTTCATTAGGCTGATTCTTGAGTGAAGCAGTTGCCTTATAAGGGAAGGTTGATCAGGTTCGGCCTTTTTTCATTGGAGGTGATCTTAATGAAACATATATGGCTCTGAAGGGCCTTAACAGAGTAGATGCTGGGAGGATGTTTCCCCTCGTGGGGAATTTGGAACAAGGAGTCTTCCATTTAAGACAGAGATATGGAGGATTTTTTTCTCAGAGGGTCATTTGTCTTTGGAATTCCCTTCCTCAGAGATGGTGGAGGATGGATCTCTGAATGTACTCTGGCCTGAGCTGGACCGTTTTTTGATCTACAAGGAGGTCAATGGTTATGGTGTAGGCAGGAAAGTGGAGTTAAGGCCACAATTAGATCAGTCAAAATCTTATTGAATGGTGGAGAATGCTCAATAGGCCCAAATGATTTTCCCTTGTGCTATTTCTTCTGATCTTATGGGCAGTGTCTTGAATACGGAAAATAATTCATTAGCAGCCCGTGGTCATCACTGTGGTTGCAGCAATCTTGCCTTGAATCTACTGTTGGACAGATAGAACACTCCACTATATTGAGGAATTGGATTCAGTTAAAATAAAAATTGAGGTCCATGATGCGCATTGGACACCATTTTAAGAGTGAGCAACTTGATGCTTTATATTGGTTGACTAGTTTCGCTGACCATAAAGTCAAAAAGACGTTAGAAGAGTAAAGTTCCATTTTTTCTATGGGATTACGAGAAGCAGCAGAATGCTAATACTACAGGATGCTGTCAGACAAGGATTGCCCCCTCTCAACCTCATCTCTTCTTCCTGCCTTCAGAGTTGCAGCTGACTGCCATCCCTATGCTTCTAAGCCAGTTAGTGGTCTTTGGACCCCCATTTGCATTCAATGTTTGGACAGAACTAATTAAAATAACTACTCCTGGCTTGTGCCAGGTTCCTCTCTCAGCTAATAAGTAAATGGGTTAATGCATTAGTCTTTGGGTAACAACAGACCAATAGTGATTTCTACCCTTATATTCTTAGCCTTACCAAAGAGACAATTCTCTTACCGCTGAATTGGGGGGTTGAAGTACCACCCCAGGGTCTGACACAATCTAGGCTGTTACTTCAGTGCCGTACTGAGGGAGTGCCACATTGTTCAAGGTGCCGTCTTTTGGCCGAGACTTTAAATGAGACCCTGTCCACCCTCTCAGGTAGTCATAAGATGCACTGTTCAAAGATTTGCAGGGAACTTTCCTTGTGTCCAAACCAAAGTTTATTCCTCAACCAAAATCACTAGAACAAATTATTTACTCTTTATTGTTTTGTGGGGCTTTCTGTGAAAATTGCTCGCTCTATTTCCCTACATTAAAATAGTGGAAACACTGCAAAACCATATTCAATGGATGTAAAGGGGTTAGGCATGTCTTGAGGCTTGAAAGGTGTAATACTGACTGGCTGCCATTTGTAGTTGACACCCTTTTCTACAAAAGGAGAAGATAAACCAGGCCAATGGAAAATGTATTTATTTAAGTCAAAAGGGAACACTTTAAATCAGGGGTGGGCAAACTACGGTCCGCGGGCCGCATGTGGCCCGCCAAAGGTCTTTATGCAGCCCACCAAGTCATTAAAAAAAAAAATTTTTTTTTTTTTAATTTTTAAATTTTTAAACCCCCCCCCCCAGGGGGGGCTGTTGGGTTACTTACTGGTATAGGGTGGATACGTTGACTTGAGTAGGGTGATCATTGCTCGGCACAACGTCGAGGGCCGAAGGGCCTGTTCTGTGCTGTACTGTTCTATGTTCTATATGAGGCACCCAGAATCATAACCAGGTGAAGTAATTATTTTACTTAATATACTATGCGGCCCTTTAAAATTGTGAATTTCTGAATGTGGCCCTTGCACGGAAAAGTTTGCCCACCCTTGCTTTAAATCGTATTCACCATCCTGGCACATGAAAGGGGGAATGCATCTGAAGGGCAATTTTCCCAAGCAGACCCGGAATCTTTGGGATTTCCTATCCCAGCTTATATAAAGGGTGAAGGAACAGCTCTGACTGAGGCAACCCCCATCATTTGAAGAAATGTTTAAGAAGTCTTACTTTAAATAGACCATTTTTGCCAATGCCAATCAATTGCTAGTCAATTACTATGGGGAAACTGGCTTTAAAAAAAGATTTTAAAACCTCACCATTGTAAGACTGAGTCTTGATATGCTACTACAGGCATGAGTAGACAGCTGTTATTATGGGATACAGAATGTGGAACTGGCAAGACTTCCTTTGGATTTGAGCAATCACACCACTCGCCACAATATCGTGTGAAAAAATGCAAATAATTGTGAAGGGAGAGATAAATCCGAATAATATTCATGTCAACAGCAAGTCAGCAGGAGTGACTTGGTCACGGGAAAAGGATTTGGTGCCGGAAAAAAACAACAAAAATGCTTCAAGCGTATGTACTCTGTATTGCAATGCACAGTGTGAGAAATAACTGGAGGTACTGGAGCAACGATTGTACAGAAACATTTACCACAACAGAGAAGGTTCTCTGATGTAGTGAAAATCCCAAGAATGGCTGACAATCTTCAGTATTGCCACGGAACACAACTTTTCCCACCTTTGCGGGCCTGGAGTCTGAATGGAGTTCATGAATTTAACTGAGTAGATACCTCCACTGAAGTGCGGTTTTGGAAGAATAAGAGCATGGAATCCAGAGTGTGCAGACTAGGATAGAGTAGAGGAGGTCTGAATTTGGAAGATGTGTTTGGATGACCAGATTACCTCTTTGGAGAGATAGGCTAAACCTTTGGATAGGGTCATGGGACTCTTTTGAGGCACCCTTTAGGAGAAGTAAGGAACCTTTGAGATTGCTAAAAGTGAACATAATTATGCACATTTTACACACAAAATCATTACAACTGTCAAGTTGTCAAAGAGTTGTCTCATTTTCAAGGAACTTTCCAGCAGTCAAGGGACTGTCTGGCTGCCACAAAATTGTCCAGCTGTCAAGGAACTGTTAAAGAACAGTCTAACTGTCTAGAAACTATTAAAGATCTGTCAGGAAACTGCCCAGCTGCCAATGATCTGTCCAGCAGTCAAGGAGCTCTGCTGCTGTCAAGGAGCTGTCCATCTGTCAAATTTGTCAAAGTTACCGCAGAAGCATCAAAATTGTCAAAGCTATCCAGGAAGTATTAAAACAGTCCAGGATGTGTCAAATCTGTCAAAGCACTGTCCAAGGATACTAGGTAAGTTGACATAGACAGGATAAGGGAGAAAGGTGGTGAGTGGTGTCAAGTGTTGGTATGAACTGGTACTAAGTTCCCTTCGGGGTAATGGGGGAAATATGGGTGGGTAGAGGGGCACTATGTTGGCACACAAGGTTTAGGGGAAATGAGGGTGAGCGGAGGGACATGGATTGGCATGTGAATTATGGGATATAAAGGGGAATTGAGTGGGGGTCATGGGTTTGCGTGGTTTGCATTGATTGGCATGGATGGGCATAGGGAGAGTGTGGGGTGTGAGAACTGGAGGAATATTTTTTGTTTCATTATTGTTGATTTATTTAAACAGTGCCGGGAAAACGTGCAATCCTTGTCCCCAGACTGCCTCCACACCCAACAGTCTGAGTATTTGTTCCAGGGTCACCCACCCTGGCGCCTGTTTCATTCCCCGCCACCCCCCACTCACAACCCACAATTGAAAATCTGCCCGAAAGGGTAGGTTTTCCAGGTTGGGAAGTCTCCAGATTCAGCAAACTTGGAATGAAAATCTGGGCATAAAACCTCTTAGCAGGTGGTGTATATATCAAGGCGGTGAGGGAGATGTAAATATTACTTGCCAGAATGGGCTATTATCTTTTTTTAATATATATTTTTTAAATTTAGAGTACCCAATTCATTTTTTCCAATTAAGGGGCAATTTAGCATGGCCAATCCACCTACCCTGCACATCTTTGGGTTGTGGGGGCGAAACCCACGCAAACACGGGGAGAATGTGCAAACTCCACACGGACAGTGACCCAGCACCCATATCGAACCTGGGACCTCGGCGCCGTGAGACAGCAGGCTAACCCACTGCGCCACCGCGCTGCCTGGATGGGCTATTATCAATGCGTGCAGATAAAATGCCAGCTTGCTTGGAGTCTGGTGGGAAACCACAAGCTTCCCTATTCAACAGGAACTTGTGGTTCAGGGCACGGGAAACCTCTCTGTGACAGGCGGGGCTGCTATTTGAATATGCTAAAAAGCATCTTTATCTGTCTTTATTTGCCAGCGTCTGGGCTTCCTGGACATCCAAGTTGAATAAGATGAGAGGACACTGAGGATTGAAATGGCTGACCTAATGGCAGGCTGGATAACATTTCATGCCAGAGGCTTCTTTGCCAAGTGAAACGCTTGTGCTCTCAGGACCTGTTCTGGGAATGAGCTTTCATTGAAATGGGGGTGATCTCTCAGACTTTGGTGGTTATTTCTGCTACCTTTGATTTATTTTTAAACTTTCATTAGCATTTTCCGACTGCAAGCTCTCATGAGAGCAGCTTATGCTGTTCTAACTTGGACCTTCAGTGAGAAACAAAAAGAGCAGCGACAGCAACTCCACCGCCAGGAACATAACTGCCTTCTCCTCAAACACAGAACAGACACTCAGTTCCTGTTGGCAAGAGGCAAGGGCTGGCTATTCAGAGAGGGGATCAATCCCCTGGACATGACTGAGCAGGCAGCATAGTGTTTCACTTCAGGTTGTTGCTGACATTTGCAACCTTCTGGAATGAGGCCATTGAGTAATAGATCATAGAATTATAGAATTTACAGTGCAGAAGGAGGCCATTCGGCCCATCGAGTCTGCACCAGCTCCTGGAAAGAGCACCATACCCAAGGTTAACACCTCCACCCTATCCCCATAACCCAGTAACCCCACCCAACACTAAGGGACACTAAGGGCAATTTATCATGGCCAATCCACCTAACCTGCACATCTTTGTGACTGTGGGAGGAAACCGGAGCACCCGGAGGAAACCCACGCACACACGGGGAGGATGTGCAGACTCCGCACAGACAGTGACTCAAGCCGGAATCGAACCTGGGACCCTGGAGCTGTGAAGCGATTGTGCTATCCACAATGCTACCGTGCTGCCCTTAGGTATAGGTGGTCAGTCATTGCCAGGGGCAGTCAAGGTCACCGCTGCCTGGATTTCTTCACCTTCAGCTCCTTTGAGGAATCCACATCTGTAGAGTCTCACAATTTGCAATTCACAATCTGAGACATCGGAACATAGGACTTAGGAGGAGGGGTAGGCCATTGAGCCCTCCGAGCATGCTTCTCAATTCAATAAGATCATGGATGATCTGGGTATGGTCTCAATTCCACTTTCCTGTCTGCCCCCCCATAACCCTTGACTCCCTTGTCGACCAAAAGACTGCCTTACTCTGCCTCAAATAAGTTCAATGACCCAGCCTCCACTGCCCATTGGGGAAGAGAGTTCCACCGACTAATGAACCTTTGAGAGAAAAAAAATATCCTCATCTCCATCTTAAAAGGTAGACCTCTTTATTCTTAATATTGATAGTCGTTCAATAGTACAGAACTAGAGTTTTGTAAGGGCAACAAAGAGTCCACACCGAGTAGGTCAAAACAAAAACTTAGTTTATTTATCAATAGCTATTATGTACAGCTCCAGTAGTTTCCTGCTGGACCTTCTTTCGTCAGTGGCTTACTGGCAGACTCTATTTATACATAACCAGAGGTTGATAAGGGTCTCCCGACCCCTTATCAGGGGAGCTGGCATTCCGCAAAATCCATGGGGCAATTAATCACCCCTACCCCGTAAGATCTGTGTGGGTTATAGCATTGAGTATTGCTGAAAAAAGAGATAAGGGCCGGGGTTCTCTGAGTTCCCACGCCGCAATCGCGCCTGGCGCAGGGGCGGAGAATGGGGCGTCAGACCCACGAAGCCTTCGCGCGATTCAATCACCACTAGATGCGCGCCCACGGTCGCAGCAACACCGGTGTGGGCCCATTAAAAGAGGCCCCCCGCGGCGATGCTCCGCAGTCGACTGGTCGAGTTCCCGCCGGCGTGGCTCTAACATAGTTCTACCCGGCGGAGCGCGGCATCGTGGCTGCGGTCGCCATCCTCGTGGGGGGGCTGGGGGATCAGTCTCTGGAGGGGAGGCCTCCATAACGGCCAGACCCGCGATAGGGGGCCAGCGATCGGTGGGCGCGCGCAATCTGGGGGTCGTCTACCTTCTTCCGCGCCGGCCCGCTGTGTGGGTCCGCCATATCGCGCGAGGCCTGCGCTGCAGGCGGCCGCCGTGAGCGTGCGTGGACCCGTGGCCAGAAGTGCAGGGCACAGTATCGGCAGCAGGAGCTGCGCGGCGCACAGACCCTTTTAGAAAAAAGTCCGGATGGATTCGCACCCGTTTTCTGGAGGGCGTGAGGACATAGCCCCATTATTGGAAAATCCCGGCCATGATATCCAAACTTTCTGTTTTACACTCATCGGGATAACTCACATGAAATTACCAACAGAAATGCGAGCATAACAACTTTTACTGCAGGAGAAGAGAGTGCTGACTGGTTAGCAAGTAGACTCTGATTGGTGGAGGCATTACCATGGCGAATGCAGCTTGAAACATGTAGCTGACCAGCTTTGTTCAAATTCAGACTGGACAGGTTGACTCTGATTGATCAAGGCATTGCCCTGTGGAATGCATGAGGGAATGTCCATTCACTAGCTTTTGTTTGGATGAAAAAGGTGCAAAGTATGCGCATGTTCCTTCTGTCAGCAAAGGACATGGTCCTGTGTATTAATACAGTGACTTCTCACAGGGCAGCACGGTGGTGGTTAGCATAAATGCTTCACAGCTCCAGGGTCCCAGGTTCGATTCCCGGCTGGGTCACTGTCTGTGCGGAGTCTGCACGTCCTCCCCGTGTGTGCGTGGGTTTCCTCCGGGTGCTCCGGTTTCCTCCTACAGTCCAAAGATGTGCGGGTTAGGTGGATTGGCCATGCTAAATTGCCCATAGTGTCCTAAAAGGTAAGGTTAAGGGGGGGGGGTTGTTGGGTTACGGGTATAGGGTGGATACGTGGGTTTGAGTAGGGTGATCATTGCTCGGCACAACATCGAGGGCCGAAGGGCCTGTTCTGTGCTGTACTGTTCTATGTTCTATGTGTAAGTGAACCACACTGTGAGCCTGACTGACAATCTTAAATTGGTTTTCAGTGTAATACTTAGCACAATCAGGATTCAGGTGTTGTCCAATCGCGGAATCACGTCTAATGTTAGACACTGTTTTGAGTTTTGCAAGCATGGGCTAGTTGATTGCAGTCAGTACTTTGCCTGTTACAAACAGCTGAAGGGACATGCTGTTTGAGGTGATCTGCCAGTCATTGGGCCATATTGCCTACATGCATCACACCAGCATTGCTTCAGACTGTTCTGGCTGCATTGGTGCAGCAGCAGACTCAGCCATCAGGCAGGAGTGTGTAGGGTTCTGATTGAGTGGGTGGCAGGCAAAGGGGAAAGGCTGACACCACTCTGAACAAGGTCTCCATTTCCATGTGCCTTTTCAACTTACCTTTCATTGCCCAACTACACTTCTCTTCTAGCCAAGAGCTGAAGAACATTTTGCTGCATTTCAGTGAGGTGCTGGCTGGCTAAGGTGAGGCTTTCTTTCATCCTATTTAAGTTGCAGACCAAATGTAAAGGTATTGGTCAGAGCTGGAATATACTAGTTTGCCTGCCATGTCTGAATCTCGCTATTGGTGGCCACTTCTGCCATGTCGGTGGCCAAGACCTGAAACATCTTTGTATCTATATAAGAGACAAACTCTTCGAATCTCTTACCAATTGTCTGTGGTGCCTCTGGAACAGAAGCATGAACATTTTCTGGGCTGGATAGATGGCCAACGATAGGTAGGGTCTAGGGAGAGTTTGACAAAGATGTTGTGGACAAAAAGACAAAGGGAATGTAAATGGTGAAGATAATGGCTAAGAAGGGTGCTGATAGTGGCATATTAAGAGATCAGAATGTTAATAGCAGAACAGAGGTCAGCAGTGTGTCAAAGGTCAGTTTAAAACAGGGAACAGAAGGTTCACAAACAACAGTCTTGTACAATTGCTCATTATTTCTAATCGTAGTATCTGAGCATACAAGTATTCAGTGATCTCTTACAGCTTTCTGTGTTTAATATACTACTCTACTTACTACTTATCTATGATAGGTCACAAGACTCACGGCTTGGACTTAGAATCTACCCGTCCCTGATGAACTGGCCAGGTTCGCTCCACTGAGCTTGTCTTCTTTTAGTTCCGAACTTGGAGTCTTCCTTCTCGATGCTTCGTCCTAGGTGGTCGATGTGGAGACTCTGGGCTCCGTTCCTGAGACTAAGTGTTGACACCGGCGCAGTATTCGTGGACTTCCATGACAGCAAAACTATCACTGCACCCAGACCGATTCAGCAACTGTGGAGGGACGAGCATCGTGGAACACAATCGATTCCAATGAGAAACGGTGCCAGATTCACCGGTTTCATGATTGAAACGCAGGAGGCTGACAAGCTGCAGAAACACACTTCACTCTCCACACACACCATCCCAGCCAACAAGATGGCAGCAAGCAGCGCGGCCCCACGATTGATGGATGCCGAACTGGCGACCCTGTTGGACGCTGTGGAGGAGAGGTGGGCCACCCTGCACCCTGGCCCAGGAAGGAGGCTGCCAGCCATCCCCATTCGCTGCATCTGAATGCAGGTGACAGAGGCAGTCAGCCAGCAACACCATCCGGACCGTAGAAAACTGCACAACCTCTTCAGGGCAGCCAGGGTGAGTAGGCAGCACTGTGTTCCTAGCACAAACCCTGCCCCATACACCACAAACAACCCCCCCCCCCTCCCCACCAGGATGCCGGGCATGCTGGCACCCATACGGGCTGCCATGTCCGGATGCCCTGGCCACTAAGGATACCATCTACCCACCCACTGGGCTGCATGCTTCGAACTGTCAAACACTGTTGTTTTCTCTCCCCCCCCCATTCCCCACCCCGCCCCCCTGGAGAAGGCCAGTCATAAACGCTGGGAGTCGGAGAAAACTGGAGGCGGACCGCCGGCCCTACAGCCACTCACCGTGGCAGAGCCGAGGGCCTTGGATGTGGTCAGCGGCCAGAGGAAAGGGAGGTCGCCGGGGTGGAGATCAGCTGAGGGCAAGGAAATGAGATCCCGCTGAGTTGCAGTTCCCCATGACACGTGTGCCATCCCCCAACATCACCCCACACCACCCTCACCCTCACCCCCACCCTCAGCCCCACCCTCACCTTTAACCTCACCCTCACCCCACCACCCCCACTACCCCCGGCCCACGGTCATATCATACATCTTGTCTTGTGTCTTGCAGGACCTGCTGGTGATGGAGCCGGTCCATCTGGTGTTCCCATTCCCAGCCAGCGCCTCAGCCAGAGCCCCCCATGTGCCAAGCGGTGATGAAAAGAGCAGCTCGGATGGCAGCCCTTGACCTGAGATGCAGGACACCATGGAGCTCGAGTCGGGGGATGACACAGATTTCCCGTCACAGCTGTCTCCAACACCCTCCACCATCCCAGAGACACTCCCCTCGGTTGGGCACTTTAGTGAAGAGGCTCCTGGGATGCTCTACGGTGCACACCACACAGCTGCTCCGGAACATCAGGTAGGAACACCCGAGGGGGCGGACGGTCAGAGGACAGGATGACCCCAGGAACTAGCTACCGTCCAGACGGGTTTCAGGCTTCTGGAACGGACAGTCCCATCGATTGTGGAGATGCAGTTACAGAGCCTGGGAATACATCAGGGGTTGTCGGCGAGCATCTACCACCTGCAGGGGCATGTGAAGGAGTCCAGCAGTATGCAGGAACAGGAGGTGGTGCCAAACATGTGTGCCACCCAGGCCAACACCGCACAGGTAGCTTCTATGGTGGAGGCATTGGGGGTGACAGTCATGGCTGTGGATCAGCATGTCCAAGGCCTGGGGCATTCTTTGCAGGCACTGGCCAAGGTCCAGAACAGGGCTGCCCTCTCACTGGCAGCCATGTGCGAGAGACACCTGTAAATTGCAGCGGCGCTTCTAACTATGGCCCAGTCACAGTGGGCCACGGCTGAGAACATCGGCAGCATTTCCCAGGCGCTGGCCAACGTGGCGTAGATACAGATCGAGGTGGCCCAGTGGCAGAGGAAGATGGCACAGCCAATGGCTGTTGTGACACAGGCCCAGAAAGTAGTTGCACAGTCGCAGTGTGATGTTGCACAGTCCCAGACAACGATGGTCCACTCCCTATGCTGCATGACCATGAGCATGTAGACCCTGCTCGAGACCAGAGCGGGCCTCCAGGACTCGCAGCACCAGGTGGCGTGGGTGCCTCAGAAGATAGCCCTGCTTGCACCCCCGACCCATGGATAGCCTGGGGGCCATTGGGCACCCCGAGGGAGGAGGTGATGAGGCCCGAGCTGGTGACTGCGCTGGGGAGATACTGGAACACCGCAGCACCTTGGGCTCCATCTTCTCTCCCTGATGCATCTGGTGGGAGTTGGAAGAATAGGGCGGCACCATGCCACCTGTGACACCCGAGCAGCAGCTGGGCCTATCCAGGCCTGGTTGCCCCAAAAAATGCCCGCCAACGGAGACCCAGGTCACAGGGCGGGAATCACAGCAGGCTGCCTCTACTCCTGATGTACTGTCTGGGGACCCACCTAGACGTAGCCTATGGGCCCGTAAGGCCAGAAAGTTAGACACCAGTTATGTCGGCATGGGTGAAGGCCACAGTTTAGTTATCGGGGCTTGGGCATGCATATGTAAATATTTGTGCACATTAAACACCGGTTAACACTGTTACAACCTGTCTTGGTGCTCTGTCAGATGGGTGTGAGGGGTGGGTTGGTTGATGAACGATCAATTGCCGAAAAGACTCAGATTGGTACAACTGTGGCTTTATTACAGTCAGATGCGTGGCCTCCTACTGTAGCTGGCGAAATGGCTGATCAGAAGGAGGACACGCATATTTATACGGCTCCTTATGGGCGGATCTAGCCGGCAGGGGCTACTGGCGAATCTGTAGTGCAGGTCCTACCTTACATCCCCTAATACAGGTGCATACAGTCGTTCACCACATTGGTCGAGGCAATCCAGAGAGTGGGCAAAGGGGAATGGAATTGGGAGGGCATTGTGGGTAAGCCTGGTCTCCCTACCCTCTCCCCCACCTTCCCCACCAATGTCACCCCAGGGATTCAATGGGAACGTGTGATGGAATGACCAGTGGTGTCCATGCCTCTGGCAAGTCTCTCCGCACCGACCCCTGCTTCAGTGAACCTGAAGGTGAGAAAAGAATCCCATGTTCATTGGCCCTGGCGCACACACCTCCCATGCTGACTGAGCCCCATGTCCTGCCCATCCTCGCCCGTCCCCACATCCTCCTCGTTGGATGAGGACTGGTGTTCATCCTCCTCCTCAGACAT
Organism: Scyliorhinus canicula; assembly: GCF_902713615.1. Lineage (NCBI taxonomy): Eukaryota > Metazoa > Chordata > Chondrichthyes > Carcharhiniformes > Scyliorhinidae > Scyliorhinus > Scyliorhinus canicula. The sequence continues at coordinate 163,465,020 of NC_052148.1, forward strand.
GTCGCCCCTCTGCTGCACGATGTTTTGGAGGATGCAGCAGGCTGCTATGATAGGGACTACCCTCTCAGCATCATACAGGAGGGCTGCTTCAGAGCGGTTCAGGCACCTGAACCACATCTTCAGGAGGCCGAAGCACCGCTCGATCATACCCTGCTCGTTGCATGGGCATTGTTGTATCAGTTCTCAGCATTGGTCTCTGGCCTCCGGATAGGCGTTATCAGCCACGACCGCAGAGGATAGCCCCGTATCGGGCACAAACATGCATGATGCACATCTGATGGTCATATGCTGCACGTTCATTGAGTGGACCCCTTTTAGTTTGTGTAGAGGGCCTGTCATCTGCCGGCTCTCGTATGATAACATGCATCCTGTCGATCACCCCCTGGACCTGGGGCATCCCGTCGATGATGGCATACTCCATTGCCCGGGCATCCTGTTGGTCTCGGTCCATATTGAATTGGATGTATTGTGCTGACTGGGCATGTAGTGTCTCCGTGACGGCACAGATGCACCTATGCACAAACCTCTGTGAAATCCTGGACAGGTCCCCATTCGGCGCCTGGAAGGAACCTGTGGCATAAAGGTTCAGGGCGACCATCACCTTGACGGTCACCGTCAGCGGGTGTCCTCCCCCACACCCCTATGGCGCCAAGTGCGCCATGCTCCGGCAGATTTGTCACACTGTCTCCCTGCTCAGCCAGAGGTTTCAACGGCATGTCCGGTTCGGCAAGTCCTAGAATAACATGCGCTGCGAGGCATCCTGCAGCGCCTCCCTTGCACCTCCTCCTCGGGTTGTTGGGCGACCGGCTCTCCATCCTGAGCGACTGCCTCCTGCTCTTCTGGGACAAGCTCCACTGCTGCAACTTACTCCTCTTCAAGCAGCTCCAGCTCGTACAACCGCAGTGCATTCCGGAGGGCTGAGGCGACGAGTAGGAAGGCCGCCATTGCTGGTTGTATTCCAATATTCATTGTCTGCAGGGGCTGAAAGGCTGTCATGTTAGCAAGGTGATTATGCCTGTACCCAACCAGGTCCACCAGGCTGCATGGTGACCCTGTTGACACTATGGCTCTGCACCTGCATGCTCCCCCATCCCCGCACTGCAGGCCATGTCGTGCCCGGCACCGTGGGGATTCTGGCCATGGCACCCGTCCCTGCTGCCAGGGGTACCATAGGCTGCCGTTGCCCTTCTCAGAAAGACACTGCGTGGCCCCTGACCGGCGCCCTCTAAGGGCTACAGTGGGTTTGCCCTAGGTCGGCCGCGTGATGCCCTGGCAGTGGATGGCAGCCACCTGGGGGGAACGTGGTATGATGGAGGATGTGGGGGCGTGGTGGCACCCATTCGGCTGGTGTCACTCTGCGGGAGGGTGGGGGCACCCATACGGCCGGTGTTACTCTGCAGAATCAGGGCCAAGGTTGGTGGTCAGTGTGGTGCGCACCAAGGTGGCTGCCTTGCAGGCCGCAGAAATGACGGTCCATGCTTGGGCACCACCCCAGACTTGTCGGGGTGCAACCCGGCCCACGGCCCTTCCCCCCACTCAACCACCCTCTCCCCCCCATCCCCACCCCCAGCCCTGGCAGGGCCTCACCCCTCCTCCCACCCAGCCAGCCTGGCCAATGTCAGGACCGGCAGTCCACAGACACGCCTCTCTGTGTCCTACTTCCTCTCTCTCCCTCAGTAGCCACGACGCCGGTTTCATGATTTTTTTAAAGCACAAGTGAACCGTGCCGTCGAGAATTCGGCCAATCGGAGGCAGAGAATCGCGGAGGCCCCAGAGAATACCGGGTCTGGTCCGCTAATGATATGCAAACAGCATTTATTGTACGTGCATTCCGAAATGCATTGACGCCGCTGTCGAGGTGATGGAGAATTGCGATTTGACGTCAAATCGGTTCCGGCCACGATTTTGGCATCAGATCTGATTCTCCGCCCAATCGCCTTTCCCGATTTTGGCATCACCGATGGAAGATTCCCGCCCTGAGTCTCTCACCTTTATACTGTTCAATTAGTCCTTTAAAATACTGCCGATGCTTGTCTGGCATACTCATGATGTTGAGCTCACCCGTTCAGGGGTTCTGAAAACAAGACGTTCCATTGTTCTCTATCAGTAGTAACCTTTTAGACCACAAAGGTCAAATGAACCTCATTGTAAGAAGCAGTCAACAGTCCCATTCCTTTCCTGTTTTTTCTAACTCTAGTCTGTCATGTGAGACTACCTTTCAGAAATGGGTGTTTACCAAATAGCTGTAGTGGGTGTACCTTTAAGAAATAGGTGTTTATCAAATAGCTGCAGTGATGTCAGTGTGCGGGTGGAGCTGGGCTGTCCGTCCATTTTACTTTCGCTTTGAGCTGGCAGCTACAGGGAGTGTTTAGTTTTGTTTTGAAGATTGGGATCTGCATCCAGCAAAACCAGGTGTAATTCTGATTTATTTCTGCATGAAAGGAATGTCTTCATATCACTTGATTTAAAAGTGATAATTGCTCTCAGTAGAGAATTTAAATCTGGGCTGGAATTCTCCCATACCCAGCGGGGCGGGGAGTCCCGGCGTAGCGGAGTGGCGCCAATCACTCCGGCGTCGGGCCTCCCCAAAGGTGCGGAATTCTCTGCACCTTTAGGGGCTAGGCCCACGTCGGAGTGGTTTCCGCTCCGCCGACCGGCGCCAAAACTGGTGCCAACGCCGCCCGGCGTTGGGGTTGGCCAAAAGGCCTTCGCTGGTCCATTCATGCACGGTGCATCAGCGGCCACTGACGTCACCACCGGCGCATGTGCGGTAGGGGGGTTCTCTTCCGCCTCCACCATGGTGGAGGCCGTGGCGGCGGCGGACGAAAAAGAGTGCCCCCACGGCACTGGCCCACCCGCCGATCGGTGCATCCTGATCGCGGGCCAGGCCACCGTGGGGGCACCCCCCGGGGTCCGATCGCCCCATGCCCCTACCAGGACACCGGGGGCCCGCTCGCGCCGCCAATCCTGCCGGCACCAGAGGTGCTCCAATTCCCGCCGGCGGGAGAGGCCTGTCAGCGGCGGTTCTTCGGCCCATCGCGGGCCAGAGAATTGCTGCGGGGGGCACGCCAATTGGCGTGGGGGGCATGCCAATCGGCGGGGTGTGATTCCAGCTCCCACCTATTCCCGGGTGGTGGGGAATTCCGGACACGGCGGGGGCGGGATTTACGCCGGCCCCGGGCGATTCCCCGACCCTGCAGGGGGGTCGGAGAATTCCACCCCTGATCTCTCTGTTAAAGAGGGTATTTGTGTTATGGATGTTGCAAGGAAAGATTAAGGGTTACTTATAGAGTACTGTATTCTTTGGGGGGAGTAGTTGAGTTGATAGTTGCTGAGATGTTTACTGTGTGTTTATAAAAATGTTAACTGGATTTCATAGAATAAACATTGTTTTTGTTTAAAAATACTCTTAGTTCTCTGTTACATCACATCTGTAAAATGGGCCCTTGTGCTCCCCATACCCAAAATCTATTTAAAGGTGTGGGCCAGGTGAACTCCATGATACACTTTGGGGTTCTCTACACCCTGGCCCATAACAAGTCTGAATTACAATCTGAGCTTTTATATTCCTGATGCTTGTAAAGTTAGCTATTCTTCCTATCATGCTTTGATGGATCCTTGTTGCTGAGCATCCAGCAACACCACTGCCACACATTGAAATTAAATTGTGCAGATTTGTAATGGTCAATGGATATATTTTGGGCTGAAAGGAGGTTTGTAGCGGTGTCCACCAAGGGTCAGTAGTGAGACTCTTGCTTTTCCTGATATGGGGCAGCACGATAGCACAGTGGTTAGCATTGTTGCTTCACAGCGCTAGGATCCCAGGTTCGATTCCCAGCTTAGTCTGCTGTCTGTGCGGAGACTGCACGTTCTCCCTGTGTCTGCATGGGTTTCCTCCGGGTGTTCCGGTTTCCTCCCACAAGTCCCGAAAGATGTGCTGTTAGGACACGTCTGTTGGACATTTGGACATACTGAATTCTTCCTCGGTGTACCCAAACAGACACCGGAATGTGGCGACTGGGGCTTTTCACAGTAACTTCATTGCAGTGTTAATGTATGCCTACTTGTTATGCCTACTATTAATGACATAGATTTCAACTTCAAAATTTCTGAATTACCCAAAACCTGGAAGTGTTATAAATTGTGGAGAGGATAGTGTCAAAGTTCAAAAGGACGTAGACAAGTTAGTGGACTGGGTTAGCCCTGCTGCCTCACGACGCCGAGTTCCCAGGTTCGATCCCGGCTCTGGGTCACTGTCTGTGTGGAGTTTCCACATTCTCCCCGTGTTTGTGTGGGTTTTGGCCCCACAACCCAAAGATGTGCAGGGTAAGTGAATTGGCCACACTAAATTGCCCATTAATTGGAAAAAATGAATTGGGTACTCTAAATTTTAAAAAATGAAAAGTTGGTGGACTGGGCAGATGAAGTTCAATATGGAGAAGTGTGAGGTGATGCCTTTTGGTAGGAAGAACATGGATAGACAATATAAAATAAGGGCTAAAATTCTTAAAGGGGTGCATGAGCAGAGGGACGTTGGTGTATATGTACATAGATCATTGAAGGTGGAAGGGAGGAGGAGTGAACAGGGAATAAAGCGTATAGTATTCTGGTTTTTCTTAATCGGGGCACAGAGTGCAAGAGCAAGGAGGTTATGCTGAACTTATACAAGATACCAGTTGGACCTCATCTAAAATATTGTGTATAGTTCTGGGTGCCACACTATACAAAAGAAGTAAACTCATTGGAGAGTGTTAAAGCTCTAAATCTTCTCACTGCCCCTGTCTGGATTGCTTTCTAACTTTTTGGCAGGGGTCTCTTTTCTGGGGGAGTCTGTGTGGGAGTCCCTTAAAACAGGCGGTCGCTGTGGAGTATCCCCTATTACAGGGGTCCATGTCAGGGATCTCCCTATTGCTAGAGTCCCTGGGGAGTGTGGTAGAGGTTGGTAGGCAGGTAGACCATTGTGGGGGGAGTGGCCCTTGGTTGAGCTCAGATGCACTCTACAGCATGGTCCTAGCGTGATGGACCTTTCGGTGGACCAAGGGAGTGGGGGAGTTACCTTGAGGTCCACCATGCCAAGGCCATGCTGGTAGAGACCACAAGTGATCCGTGTCCGTGTGTTTCCCGGCCACGGGTACTGGAGAATCATGGAGGGCCGGAGCATAGGGCGCCAGGCCCTCTAAATGTAAGCAAATGGGTCATTAAGACCCATTGGATTCCTATAAATGCTCCCACTAATGTGTGGCATGGATCTTGGTTCCAATGGTCTAAATATAGCATTCATGTCGATCCCGATTTTGCTTTGCCGCCCGATTTTCCATCCCATCGGGGAACGCGATCCGGGAATCCCTGGACGGAGAATCCAGCCCGTTGTCTCCTAAATGGAGAATCTCGGCCTAAGTGTGGGGAATACCAGTCTGGATCTCACCCAAAAAGCCGGCGGGAGACACCCTGCAAAATGTTTTGGTTGAATCGCGTATCTCGCCATTGTGAATGTTAGGTAACTAACTCTTCCCAGTCATGAATGTCAATGCTGCCACATTTCACGGAGAGGTGCAGAGTGTCTTTGAAGCATTTTATTTGTCCTCCCCTGGAACGCGAGCCATTTGAGAGTTGAGAAAACAGGACCTGCAGGATAGAAAAAGTAGTGAAGGAGATGATGTGGTAGTATTGGTGATCGAAGGCTTACATAATGTAGACAGAGTCAATATGGTTGAGGCACAAGTCAAAAATTAGACCATCAAACTGTAGGGAAGAATCAGAAGATGAAATGTGCAGCCAATTGAGAGAGCTGAGTAGAAATTACTGTTCTGGGAGATGTTAACTCATCATTTCCTGATTGGGGCAGAAGGAGTAAATGGTGAACTAGAAATGGAATTTCAGAAATGTGCATAAACTAACATCACAAGAGCAGAGGCATTCTTAGTTCCAGTTGAGTTATGAAATAGATCAGGCAGATGACCTAGATGTGAGTGCAGAGTAAGGAGTAATGACTATGATACGGTAAGGTCTAAGACCTGACAAGAAAAATTGCAAAGGTCAAGTTTTAGTATCAAAAAAAGAGAAGTACGAATAGATTTATGCCATGCATGAAAAAATTATAAAAGCACTTGAAATTGATGAGGAGCATGTTTGAGGATTATCATTATAATCAGAAGAAGAATAAAAGGAAAACATGAGAAACTGTCAGATTAAACATGGGATAAGGAAAGCTAAGAGGAAGAATGGAGGAAAATATTCGGAAAAATCACAAAGAACAGTGTAGTATTTTGCGGCTGTAACATTTAAAAGATAATTCTAAAAAAGAGAGACAATACATCTGTGAACAGATAATTGTCAATTTGTAGATGATCAAAAAAATGATGCAGGCATTTAAAAAATACTTCACACTGATCTTTGTTAAAGAGATGAATGTCAAAGAGGAGCTGTATCCTGAAGTGGTTAAGAATGAAATGAATAATATTATGATGGATGAAAGGAAATGTTTAAGTTAGTTAGAATAAAGGAAGACAAAGTGCTAGTGCTCAAGGAATACATCACAGGCTCCTGAGGGAGATGAGGAAGGAAATTGCTGAGGTACTGGATATACATTTCAGCGTTTTATTAAGAGTGAATATGTCTTTGAGGATTGGAAAGTGCCTAAGGTATCATAAAACCGACAGAGCTAATCCGGGTAATTACAGCCCAGTTAGCTTAACATAAGTGGCAGGGAAAAGATTGGATGACATTAACTATGTATTTAGATAAAAGAAAATAGTGAGAAATAGCAAGTATGAATTTCATAACAAACAATCGTGCTTGGCAAACATTTTCAAATTCTTTGAGGAGTTAACAGATATGGGAGATAATAATAATCTTTATTTTCACAGGTAAACTTACATTAACACTGCATGAAATTACTGTGAAAAGCTCCCAGTCGCCACATTCCGGCGCTGTTCGGGTACATGGAGGGAGAATTCAGAATGTCCAAATTACCTAACAGCATGTCTTTCGGGACTTGTGGGAGGAAACCGGAGCACCCGGAGGAAACCGATGCAGACAAGGGGAGAACGCGCAGACTCCACATAGACAGTGACCCAAACCGGGACTCGAACCTGGAACTCTGGAGCTTTGAAGCAACAGTGATACCCAATGTGCTACCGATGTGGGAAATGCAATGGTTGCAGTGCACATGGATTTAATGAACACTTTCGACTTGTCAGCACATGGGGCGGGATTCTCCCTTTTGGTGACTAAGTCCCCACACCCGCCAGAAAACAGGTGAGATCACTCCAGACATTTTCCTCGAAAGTCTGGGGTGATTCTCCGTTTCCCAGGGGGCTAGCAGGGCTCTGGCGTGTGTCCCGCAGCTCTGACTGCCGGCTGGACCCTGCTGTCAAAACTGTGCAGCAGCCACAAGCGGGTTTGCGGCTGCGCGTATCGGCCCACTTTGGCGTGGGCGCCACAGGAGTCAGATACCCCCCGCCCCCCACCAGGACTGCCACCGCGGCCGTGGGTCTAGGCTCCGCCATGTGGTACCAGATGTAAACCACACCGGCAGGAGTTCGGCCGGTCAACCGTGGAGAATCGCCGCGGGGGACTGTGCATGGTCGACTGGCGTTTCCACGGAGAATCGTGGAAGCACCGTCGCGCCGGATTTCTGGCGTGAACAGCTATTCTCCGCCCCAGCGCCCGGCGCGATTCCGGCACGGAGGGTCGGAGAATCCCGCTCATAGGATCTTGCCAGAGGTGATTAAGAAGGGGCGGCATGGTGGCGGAGTGGTTAGCACTACTGATTCACTGTGCCAAGGACCTGGATTTGATCCCGTTCCCTGGTCATTGTCCGGGTGGAGTTTGCACATTCTCCTCGTGTTTGCATGGGTCTCACCCCACAACCCAAAGATGTGCAGGATAGGTGGATTGAAGACGCTAAATTGCCCCTTTATTGGAAAAATAATTGGGTACTCTGAATTAATTTTTAAAAAATAGATTAGATTAAGAAGTATGGAATCAAGGAAAGGATAGCAAAATGGATGAATTGGTTAAGAAGGGCAAACAAGAAGAGATCAGGCCTTGATTTTAAGTCCCTAAACTGACAGAAACTGTAATGTTCAATTGTTCAATGTTTGATTATGCCAGTCTATTTACTTTTGGTGCTCACTGTGCTTGATTGTTGAAACATAGCTGTGGATTCAGAGAAAAGTAAACAAACTAGAAAGAGCTGGAAGTGAGAGCTGTAACATGGAGTATACAACTATGAATAAAACATGTTACACACATAGGAGCGATTTTGAGCCCATGTTCACCATGAGTATAAACAGTGGCATAGGCCAAAAATATCACGAGAGTCGAAAAACAGGATTCTCGTCAGTGAGATCCCATTATCTAATTTTCCCCACCCCTTGCCGGTGTGGTAACGAGGTTCCCATCTAGAAAGGCCGGGAAACTCATTTAAATACATTTTAATATAATAGCGGGCTTCCCCACCATACCTTCACCCAGATAAAGATATTCCCCCCTTGCCGATATGACCATAAGATATATGAGCAGAATTAGGCCATTCTGCCCATCGACTCTGCTCCGCCATTCAATCATGGCTGATATGGTTATTATCCCCATTCCCCTGCATTCTCCCTGTATCCCCGACCCCCTTATTAATCAAGAACTATCACTGTCTTAACAACATTCAGTGATTTGGCCTCCACAGCCTTCTGCAGCAACGTGTTCCACCAATTCACCATTCCTCCTCATCACTGGTTTAAAGGATCATCCCTTCAGATTGAGGCTCTGCCCTCGGGTTCTAGATTTTCTTATTCGTGGAAACATCCTCTCCACATTCACTCTATCCAGGCCTCTCAGTATCCTAAGTTTCAATAAGATCCCCCCTCATACTTCTAAACTCCAACGAGTACAGATCCAGAGTCCTCAACCGCTCCTCATATGACAAACTCTTTATTCCAGGGATCAGTCTCGTGAACCTCCTCTGGACCCTTTCAAAGGCCAGCACATCCTTCCAATACGGGACCCAAAACTGCTCACAATACTCCAAATGGGGTCTAACTAGAGCCTTATACAGCCTCAACAATACATCCCTGCTCTTGTATTCTAGCCCTCTCGACTTGAATGCTAACATTGCATTTCCTTTCCTAACTGCCAAGTGAATCTTAACCTGAAGAGAATCTTGAACTCCCTACCACCTTACACATTTCCACATTGCATTGCATCTGCCACTTCTTTGCCCACTCTCCTTTCCTGTCCAGGTCCTTCCACACAGAGGGGGATGCAGTCACAGACTGATTAGGCTGAATAGTCTTTTTCGATTATCTGCCAAAGGGAACCCAGCATAAAGTAACCCCACAGACAGACCCACCCACACACAGGCAACCCCTCCCACAAAGACCCCCCTCAAAAAGAGACCCCTGTTTGGAAGCTAGAGTGCAGTCAAGACAGGGGTTGTCAGAAGCATTATAGATAAGATAATCCTTATCTTGCAGCTCCACATGACCATTCCTCAAAGGAGAGCAATTGTGCCTGTGCCTAAACTGCTCTGTGGCTTCCAGACAGGGGTCTCTTTTCTGGGATGCAGGTGAGTCTGTGGGAGGATGGGTCCCTTTTGTCAGGGGATCCCTGTGGGGTGTCCCCCATTACAAGGGTCCATTCGGGATGACCTCCTATTACAGGGGTCTCTCTCTTACAGGGGTCCTGGTGGGAGTGGTTCAAGTCACCCCACCACCCCAGAAGTTAAGCATGGGGGGGTGCACCCAGGCAATCTGGGGTTGTGGGCTGCTGTGCAGTGCGTGGAGGGTTGTTCAGGACTAATTTGAGAGGTGGGGGAGAGGATGGATTCAGATGATCTCTGCCATCGTGGCCCTGGCATTGTGGGCTAAGGGGGCAATAGTTGCCCCCTTTGGCCCACTACGACGTCCACCACGTCAGGTTCACGATTGTAGAGACCATAAGTGAACCTCACCCACATGATTCCCGGTTGCAAGGGCTGAAGAATCATGGGAGGGCGGAGCATAGAGCACTGGGCCTACTAAATAGACGCAAATTGGTCATGATGAGCCACTTGCATTTACTTCCATGCACCCTCTGGCGTGCGAAGTGGAACTTGTTCACGCCACCAGCAAGTGGTCGGGGCATGATGTTCTGGTCAGTGCCTGATTCTCCGCCTCATTGGTGAATGCATTTTGAGCATCTCTGCTCAGATTCCGACGGATGGAGATTCCGACCCATAAAATGTGTCAGTGTCCTTCCTGTTTATTCTCGGTTTTTTCCCTTATTCCCCTTTCATTTAATTTGCCATTACATTTTGATCAATATATGATGAATGGATATGCCAGTTTTAGGCAAACAGCCTGTATCTTTAATTCAAAGAGCTAATCCAGAAGGTTGTTCTTGTTTAAACTTGAGTCTCAGACTGGTCAGCACCAGTGAGAATGGGTTGTGGCTCGGTTTGATTGATTTGGCTGGTGGCCCAAGAATTGTCTGAAAAGGAAGTGCTCTGTCCGGTAACAGGTGATGATTGGTATTATTCCACTCGAGTTTTCAGAGTTCCAAGTTTGACTCCTGGTCACAGAAAGGCATGAATCTCTGTTTTTCTCCTGAAAGATAGTGGGCAGGATTCACCATCTCGCAGCCTTGCTTTCCGTCATGGCATGCCCCCGCCGGCAGTGGAATCCTCTCTTCTGGAAGCCGGTCAATGGGGTTTGCAATTGTGACCATCCCATGCCATTGGGAAACCTTCGGACATGGGTGCGCTTCCGGCAAAGTGGAGGATCCCGCGGATGGAAAATCCCGCAGAACTGGCAGAGAGCCAGGGTGAACCATTAAACACTATACAAGCTAAGTCCAAAATGCCTGCCATGAATACTATCTGTCTTCAGAAGGCCTGAGAGCATTGTTTTCCTGAAACTCCAGAAGGAGAATTGCAAACTTAGAACTGAAAGCAAAGTTTGAACAGAAATAAGTTGCCCCTCCAGGAAGAGCTGTGACTAATGCATTTCCAAACTACAGAGAAGGCTGCAAACCAAATACTTTAATCTGAAAGCTTGCTGTAAGGGAAAGTGTGCTGAAAACCATCATCTGAAACAAAGACTCTTTCTTCTTTTCACTTATGGTGTTTATCCCTTTCCACCCCTCTGTGTCTGTTTGTTGTGTGTGTGTGTAGAGGATGGGGAAGTGGAAATTAGGTATTAGCTAATAGTTAACCAGTTGTATTTGCTGCATATTTCATCTAGTTCTTGTTATAAATAAACAGTAATTGTGTTTACATTTACAAACCTGGTGACTGTAATTATTGGGCAGCCAATGGCCAAAGACTTTGAGTATTTATATAAGAATTATTGATTAATTCACTTGTGTTATGACTTGGGGCACGTGGTGCTGGAATTGACCGCGCACTAGCCCAGGGTGTCATAAAAGGGTGTTAGCATCATTGTGTTAAAATCTAATCAGGTGAAGATATATAAATATATATGAATTTGTTGTAAAATGCACACACACTCACACATGCAAATATGTGAGTTGCAAGAAGAATATGACAAAGATATAGAGGTTTAGTGGTTGCAAGTGGTTGGTTGGTCTGGCTGCAGCAGTTAAAAGCTGTGGCAATTGACTGACCAGGTTTAAAGCCTGGATTGAGGCTGTGGAAATCAAAATATTCTCAATGATTTCTTTGTTTCCTATGTTAGATATCAGCAAAGAGGGGCGAACTTAGTTGATCGAGGGAGAGAAGGCAAAATCAGCTTTCTGCCTGCAATTGATGTCTTTGTGTAACTGATGTGCATTCTGCACTCTGCTGAAAATCAAGCAGACATTTTGCTATAAACATTGGTGAGCAGTTTTGATCACATGATCTCTTGCTCCATGATGATTGTACATTCCAAAAAAGGTTATTGGTTAGCTAGCTCATGCCTGGACAGATTTTGGCCATTGCGTTATAGCCGAGGTGATTAATTTTTTAATGTTCAAGCAAATCGCTTCTGAATGACCATTTATCCATTTGAAGAACAAGGAAAAAAAAACATGTATACCTCCAGGGTATCCATTGTCTCTGTCAACACATTTTTAAATTCATACATGAGACTTGGGCCTCTCTGGCTCGGGCAGTATTTATTTCCCATCTCTAATTGCCTTTCAGAAAGTGGTGGTGAGCTTCTGCAGTCCACGTTATGTAGACATGCCCACAGTACTGTTAGTGAGGGAGTTCCAGGATTTTGATGCAATGACAGTGAAAGAACGGTGATGAATTTCTATGTCAAGATGGTGAATGTCTTGGAGGAGATGTTCCAGGTGGTAATGTCCTAATGGGTCAGCTGCTCTTATCCTTCTAGATGGTGGTGGTCATGGGTTTGGATGGCACTGTTTTAAGGAGGCTAGGTTAGATTCTGCTCCGCAACTTGTCAATGGTACACCCTGCTGCCATAGTGCATCAGTGATGAAGGGAGTGAATATGTGTGGTTACTGTGCTAATCAAGCAAGCTGCTTTGTCCTGGGTGGTTTTGAACTTCTCGAGTCTACTGGATATACACTGATCAAAGCAAACGGAAAGTATTCCGTAACACTCCACACTTGTGCCTTGTAGATGGTGGACAGATTTTGGTGAGTCAGGAGGAGAATTGCTCACTGCTGGATTCCTAGACTCTGATATTTTTTTGGAGCCACAATATTTATATGGCTAGTCCAGTTTGGTTTCTGGCCATTGGTAATCCCCCAGTATAGAACATAGAACATAGAACAGTACAGCACAGAACAGGCCCTTCGGCCCTCAATGTTGTGCCGAGCCATGATCACCCTACTCAAACCCACGTATCCACCCTATACCCGTAACCCTAACAACCCCCCCCCCCCTTAACCTTACATTTATTAGGACACTACGGGCAATTTAGCATGGCCAATCCACCTAACCCGCACATCTTTGGACTGTGGGAGGAAACCGGAGCACCCGGAGGAAACCCACGCACACAGGGGGAGGACGTGAAGACTCCACACAGACAGTGACCCAGCCGGGAATCGAACCTGGGACCCTGGAGCTGTGAAGCATTTATGCTAACCACCATGCTACTGCAAAGTTAATGCCATTGAATTTCAAGGGATGGTAGTTAGATTCTCTCTTGTTGGAGATGGCCATTGCCTTGTCTGTCATGAATGCTACTTGCCATTATTCAACCAAAGCCTCTAGATATTGTCCAAATCTTGTTGAATTTGGACATGGACAGCTTCAGTCACTGAGGAATCGTAAATGGTGCTGAACATTGCAAAATCATGAGCTGATATCCTCACTTCTGACCTTACGATAGAAGGAAGGCTATTGACAGAGCAGTTGAAGATATTTGGACCACAAACATCCATCCATCTGAATCCTGATGAAATGGAATGTAGCTACATAGTGATGTAAATTGTGGTGCCATTTTAAGTTTCAGTTCAACCTTGAAATAGGTTTTGTCATTAATAGGTGCAAAATTCCACAGGCAGGTTGTCTAAGCATGTCCATTTGTAAGCTTTGGCAGCTTCCAGAAGCTTGACTAACGTGTGATGGCAGAACAGTCAGGTGACCTCTGGCAGTTATCTAAAATCTGTGACTTTGATTCAATAGTTGAAACTGTCTTTTAAAGTTCCATGTGTGAATTCAGTTGATGAAAGTAAAATGTAATATTGTCATGTGAGTGTCCCTTTAAGAAAGGTTTTTGTCTTATCACATGACTTCAGTCATGTTGTTGTGTAGGTGGAGCTGGGCTGTGGCTCTGTGAGCTGTTTTTGGGTTTCACTTTCACATTTGGCTGCTGTGGACTCAGACAGAGAACAAAGGTGCTGACCTGTCTCTCAATTTTCATTTGAAAGAGTTGTCCCAAGAAAAAACCCATTGATTATAGCTACCCACTGTTTTGGTAACTTAAAAGATTTTGTTTGCTTTCCAGAAGGGTTTAAACCTGCTGGTGAGACAGGGTCAGACTCTTAAGAAAAGTCAGTCTTCTTCAAGTGAGAATGCAGAGTGCTGGGCCACGCCCTTAAAAAGGGGTTTTTGGTTTATGGGATTTTGATTTTCAATTGGAACAGTTAAGGGGGAGTTCATTAACGGTTATACATAGATTGCTGTAGCTGTGTGGGGTCTTTATGTTTGCAATTGATTGAAAATTCTTGCTATTTGGTTATATATAAATATTAATTAAGTTCTTAGAATAAAGGGCCTCACGGTAGCATGGTGGTTAGCATCAATGCTTCACAGCTCCAGGGTCCCAGGTTCGATTCCCGGCTGGGTCACTGTCTGTGTGGAGTCTGCACGTCCTCCCCGTGTGTGCGTGGGTTTCCTCCGGGTGCTCCGGTTTCCTCCCACAGTCCAAAGATGTGCGGGTTAGGTGGATTGACCATGCTAAATTGCCCGTAGTGTAAGGTTAATGGGGGGATTGTTGGGTTGCGGGTATACGGGTTACGTGGGTTTAAGTGGGGTGACCATTGTTCGGCACAACATCGAGGGCTGAAGGGCCTGTTCTGTGCTGTACTGTTCTATGTTCTAAAGCTTATTCTGATTAAAGTGCCTAGGAAGACTGTTGAATCACTCCTCAAGTGAAGGCTCTTGTGCTCATCCTAGCTAAATTCAACAAAAAGTTACATGTCAGGTGAACTCCATAATATACTTTGGAGTTTCTAAACCCTGACCCACAAAAATATTTGGACATCAACACACAACCATAACAATATTCTTCCAGTTTTCACAAAACTTTGAGCCGCATGGAAAGGCCATAATCTGGCATGACTGAGTCCCACCTTAAATTCCTTCCTATCTCCCCAGGGAATCATAGTTCAGCAACATCAGGACACAAGAATTAGAGGACTTTCCTGTTCTCACAGCACGCCTCCCTCCCCTCTCCCCGCCCCGGATCCTGCCCTCATCGCTTCACCACACACTTCCACACACAACCACTTATTTTCTGCAATGAAAACAAATTTCGCTTCATGAGAATAACACAACATAAACCATTATGGATGCTATTCAACACTCCAATATCTTTTGAAAACAAATTGCTGAAAAATTGTATTCAGAGGTCCCAGTGTTCCACAATCCCTGATACCTGGGACAGGATTTTCCGTTCCCAGAGCCGCCAGTTTCTCGGCGGCCAGTCGTTCGCTGGCAGTGGGATTTTGTCTTCCTGCCCCTTGTCGGTAAACCCGCAGACGGGGGTGGGGGGCACTGCCGGCGGGAAAAGTGAATCGCAATGGAAAATTCCTGCCCTGATTTGTAGGTCGCAGTCTTTTGCTATCGGTCTGTGCAGTGACCTGTGTCCAGAGTTGAGGCTGGATGTAATCAGTTGCACCCATATCGGCTGCCAGTACTTAACATTCCCTGCCACAGAGACACAATAGATTTCATGCAAAAGAAACAGTTGATTCTGTAATGAAACTTCAGGCCATGGAGTGACCAATCATCAGATATCTGAAATTAATATTGACAGTATTTGCAGATTAGGACTATTTTGATTTCTTCACAAACCTGTGAAGGATTCATTTGACTTTCTTATATCTGCCTTCTTGACAGGTTATATGTCAGAGTCTGGTATATAGGCCATCGCTTGGCAGATGAATTATTGAGCTGTCAGATAGTGGAAAAGTAGAATTTCATCTGAATGGATGATGATTCATACAGAAAAAACAAAGCAGTCAACAGAAAATAATACAGTCCGTGAGATGCACTTTGGATATCAATGGATGAACTGAAACCTTTACAGTGACAGGGGTCACTTTTGTTGATGCTAACTTCAGATAGGCCTTGTTTACTTGAGAAATTCATTCGACATTAAATCAATACTGCGGTGTCTCAAGGATCCAACCATGTTTTTCCCAGCAAATTACCTGATGGATAAGCAAAGCTTGCTGGATCAATAAGTCACTTGTTGATGGAGAAGTTAACACAATATTTTGAATGATTTTACTGGATTAGCAAGTGACGTATTTACAATAAATAGCCCTACTAGCTAGCCCAATGCAGAATTTAATGGAATGTCACAACCATCAACCATCGTCAAAACCATTCGTTCTGGAAATCACCAGGGGAGAATGGTGGCGCTGCATTTAGCAGCATTCTTAAATGATTACCGTGGTAATATTGTGCACATAATTAATTACTTGTGTGACCTCACGTCTGCTTGGCTCAAATTCACAGTGTAAATACATGGGGCTGGATTCTCTGTCCCGCCGCGCCAGATTTCTGGTTCAGCACGCTGGGTGCTCCGGTTTCGCCGGCTGGGCAATGGGGTTTCCCATTGTGGGGCAGCCCCGCACCGTCGGGAAACCCCCGGGCTGCCACAAAACGGAGCATCCCGCCAGCGGAGAATCCAGCCCATGAAGTATGAGAAATTATCTACAATATTGTAACTGCAAGAAATATTTAACTTAATATTTCAGTTCAACATATATTATAATTAGGGGCGGCACGTGGCACAGTGGTTAGCACTGCTGCCTGCAGCGCTAAGGACCCGGGTTTGAATCCCGGCTCTGTGTCACTGTCGGTGTAGAGTTTGCACATTCTCCCCGTGTTTGCATTGCTTTCACCCCCACAACCCACAAATGTGCAGGGTAGGTGGATTGGCCATGCTAAATTGCCCTTTAATTGGAAAAAAGTAATTGGATACTCTAAATTTGTGTAAAAAAAATTATAATTAATAGAAGTTTCTGGTTTGTATATTTATCATACAAATGTGGGAAGGAAGACAAAGGAAACTGTTGGTGATCCTGGGCCAGATAGCACTCAAGCCTGCTCCACTGTCATAATAAAGTAAGAAAAGCCACCATAGGCTTCAATGAAGTTATTGTGAAAAGCCTCTGCTCGTTACATTCCGGCGCCTGTTCGGGGAGGCTGGTACAGGAATTGAGCCCACACTGCTGCCTTGTTCTGCATTACAAGCCAGCTCTTTAGCCCACTGTGCCAAACCAGCCCCATATTTGGGTTGTGGCGGTGATACCAATGCTGACACAGGGAGAATGTGCAAACTCGACACGGACAGTGACCCAGGGCTTGGATTCGAACCCGGGTCCTCAGCCCCAGTGCTAAGCACTGCGCCACATGCCACCCTATCCAAGTTCATTTTAAATGAGTGGATTTGCTCCTCAGATATTCAAACAACAGCAATATTATTTGAGCCAATAGCTACAATACAACTAAGAGGCAGGTGAACAGAAAGCCACGCAGTTGTTTGAGCCCCTTCTGCCACTCAAGACAATCATGGCTGATCTGTACCTTAACTCCAGTAATTTGCCATTGTTTTATATCTCTTGATATCCTTACCAAAGAAAAAAAGTAATTGATCCTGCAACAATAGATTTCCAGTTTGTGGCTGAAAATCTCGACTGCGTGGTGCTTGCATTTTTGGTGTTGCGGGTGCCATTTTAGATCCAAGATGGCATCCACACCATGCACACACATTTCCAGTTCTGGACACCAGTTTGTGCAGATTGTTAGTGCAGCTGCTGGGAATGGCAAAATAGGCAGACTGTGATGTGCAATCTAGTGGTGCCATTTTGAAGCTCAATGTTAATGGGATTGGCCATCACTCTTTCGTGTTAGAAACATTGGACTCCATGCTCTGCACAAACCCCTGTAAAAAAATAAAAATAAATAAATGTTCCAACTCTTTTGTGCTCCATGATAATGATCTGGCAGGCCTGCCAATGCATCGAGCATTTCATTGTGCACACTCATCAGACTTTTTCTGTATGCTGCCTCATCACAGTCCTCTTATGATTCACCTGGAGCACCTGTACCCTCTGGCAAGGTGGCATTTGCACTATGGTTTACCCTTGCCCTGGCTGAAGGACATTTGTGTTGGTGTCTCACCACGTGTACATCCCACTGGTGTAATCTGCATAGGTGATGCCCCTGTCATGGTTGACGAGCGAGCAATGTGCACAAGCTGTAGAATGTCGGTGTGAGACTTGCAACAATCTAAGTGTGTGAAGCTGTGAATATTGGATTTGGGTTCAATTGTCTCAATTGTGGATTATATTAAGGGTGAAAAAGGGAGGTTTGGTTTCAGTTAAAGGTGACTTTTAGAAGCCTTGAGGTTGCTATAGAGAAAATTGCTGAGGATGGAATTATGCTCAAAAGGGAAAACTGATGGGTTTTGCATTTTTTAGGATGTAATAACTGTAAGAGAAGATGACATGAGGGTAAAGCCATCTCGTCTGTTGTGTTTAACTAGAGGGCAGCATGGTGGCACAGTTGTCAGCATTGCTGCCTCACAGTGCCAGGGACTCGGGTTCAATTCCAGCCTTGGGTAACTGTCTGTGTGGAGTTTGCATTTCTCCCTGTGCCTGTGTGGGTTTCCTCCGGCTGCCCTGGCTTCTTCCCAGAGTTCAAAGATGTGCAGGTTAGGTAGATTGGCAATGCTAAATTGTCCCCTGGTATCCAAAGGTGTGCAGGTTAGATGGGGTTATTGGGGCCCTCGATAGGGTGCTCCTTCGGAGGGTCAGTGCAGACTCGATGGGCCAAATGGCCTTTTTCTGCACCGCAGGAATTCTAAGGAGTTGGATATGGCCCCTGTGGCTAAAGGGATCAAGCGGTATGGAGAGAAAGTGGGAGTGGTATACTAAATTTACATGATCAGCCATGATCATGTTGAATGGTGGTGCAGTCTCGAATGGCCGAATGGCTTACTTCAGCACCAAATTTCGATTTTTTTTTTTGTCCCTCTCTCGAGGGAGGCTGTTCAATTCTTTCTGGAGGGAGTTCTAGAGAAAGATAGCTTTGTAAAGAGAGAAGTTCAACTATGAAATGGACACCAAGGGAGTGACTTCGTGAGTCTGGTTGGGGATGGCATGTGGCCATCAGAAACACCTGTACTTGGAGTAGGAGGTCATATCTGTAGGAATATACCATTGATTTGTGAAGGGGCCTTTGTGCAGCCAGACCCACTGCCTCCCAGAATATGTGTATGTTTATACGACGATCAGAATGAAAGCCACAGTAAAATGGTTAAACCTGGCTCAATCTGTTGGAGTGAGTTGAAGGTAGAAGCGTATGTTGTTCAGAATCATTGGGTGGAATTCCCCCAATCCACCCGCAACAGGATTGGTATTGGGCAGAAGTGGAAAATCCAGCTGGAGTTGGAAACCCACAAGTGTGAACACAGTTTGAGATTCTTCCAATGGCAGGTTAATGGCAGGTTGGTTTGGACACTGTCTGGTGGCATGAACATGGTTTGCATTCATTTGCATCTCACAAATGCTCAAAAAGCAGCTGATGGCTGAAATCTCGTCGGGCCTTCCAATCTCACGTCACACCATTGGGAAATCAAGTCAGCGTCAAAAAAGGCAAACTTCAGTCTGCTCGGGACTTTGTGGTATGCACAACATAGCCTACCCGCCATAGCGTTGTGCTGCTCTTGTTGAACTGAATGGCTTTCTGCTGGGGCAGACTGGTTCTTGTTCTCCAATTCCATGCTCAGTTGGAGGGCAAGAGTGCATGATTTCAGGCAGAGGGTCAAAGTAGGTGGATGAGGATGACATACCATGGAAGGCGGGGGGAAGACCAAGGAGAAGGAAGCTGAACCCTGACAAGGCTGTATGAAACGCAGACAAACAAAGGAGGGTCAAACAAAAAAGATTTTTTACTGTAAGGGGAGTAATGCAGACTCCATGGGCTGGATTCTCTGCCCTTGCCACGCCACTTTTCAGCCTCGACCCGCCAGCGGGATTCTCCGTTACACCATTGTGGGCAGCCCCACGCCATCAGGAAACCCCCGGGCGCCGGCAAAACGGAGAATCCCGCCCAATATGGGACTTGGGTTTCTAACTGGTGATGGACTGAGGGGGATGGTTGGAATGCCCACCACAGCAATGACTGGATTCAGAATGTCTGCAGGGATTGTTGCTCGGGATAAGGCTCACCACTTAAACGCTGGCTGATGACTCCAGTCATGCCGAGAAGCGGTACAGCGCTGCTCACAACTACCTCAGAAATTGATTTTAGGATTTCTGAAGACATAACTCTTATGTCTGGGCCTCTCTGGAGGCTCTCTGTAATATGCATCAGAGATGATTTCCCACACAGTCGCAGTTTGCTGTGTCCTTCA
The DNA here is from genome assembly GCF_902713615.1 of Scyliorhinus canicula. Lineage (NCBI taxonomy): Eukaryota > Metazoa > Chordata > Chondrichthyes > Carcharhiniformes > Scyliorhinidae > Scyliorhinus > Scyliorhinus canicula. The sequence continues at coordinate 163,485,062 of NC_052148.1, forward strand.
CAATCTGGCTGTGCAAAATGGTGAACTGTCCCCAGATGGTCCAGAGGATGGAATGTCAGATGGGATGACAGTGATTGAAAGTGTATGTGAGAGAATTAGTGTTGATATGTGTGTCCCTCTAATGTGTGTGTGAGAACCACTAAGGGAGTCATTGTTTGAATACTTGATGCCATGATGAAAGTTTGATAGTGGAGAGAACTGAGAGAGCCTACCCTGGAGGAGTGGATGAGATCATTCATCTGCTTCCAGCCCTGTGTGACATTCCTGGTGCAGTTGTCAATCACACTGACCTCCTGAGTAACAGCCTCCCAGGCCAGGGAGGTGAGGTTGACATAATAACCTTTATTATTGTCACACGTAGGCTTACATTAACACTGCAATGAAGTTACTGTGAAAACCTCTGAGTCGCCATATTCTGGCACCTGTTGAGGTACACAGAGGGAGAATTCAGAATGCCCAATTCACCTAACAGTGTGTCTTTCGGGACTTTTGGGAGGAAACTTGAGCACCCGGAGGAAACCCACATGGAAACGGGGAGAACATGTAGTCTCCGCAAAGACAGTAACCCAAGCCGGGAATCGAACCTGGGTCCCTGGAGCTGTGAAGCAACAGTGTTAACCACTGTGCTTCCATGCCACCTTATTGGTATGCTTCCTGGAGCCATCCCTTGGGTAGAAGATATACCTCTGTGCCCGGACTCTTTGAATCAAGGTCTCAAGGGAATGCTGGTTGAGTCATGGTACACACTTATTCTTGATGCTGCTGGCCTTTTGCCACTGAGTCCTGGACATCTTGCATGAAGATTGGTGGGCTGGGGAGAGTGATTATGAATGTGTTGGACTGACGTTTACATATGGACCTTCGAACCTGACAGCTAAGAGATGTTAGACGGACCAATGCCTGATCTGCCAAGTGATTCAGAGAGATGCTCGCTCATGCATAATTGATGAGGCAAGAAGTGTGAAATTGGTCGTGAGTTCACGCAATTCCGGGTAATGGGAACGCCACTTTCTCAGAGGAAGCTGACCATTGGAATGGCTTGCAGCACCTGCTCCAGTCACAATGTACCTCCCCTTTAAGAGGTGCAGGCTGGTTCAGCATAGTGTAGCTTGAACGCGTGATACCTTCTCAGGATTTTGCATCTCTGCTCAGGAGTGTGCTGAATGCTGACATGTAAGTATGCAAGCAACATAATGTTTGCACGCTGCCTGAATCCAAAATAATGGGTGCAGGTTAATAAAGCAGAGCTGTTTTTGGGCCTTATCAAATTTCACCGCTTATAATACACATTTGGCTTCAATGTGACAAAAGTGTTTTCAAACCTTGCTATTCTTCAAATTTTATTTTCATAACTGTTAATATATTGTTCTAAATTCGTAATATCCTCAATGCTCTGTCACCATGGGGTATTATTCCAAGTCACCTACACATAACTATTAAATCCTTTTATTTAGAGACATTTTCATCTGGTGAATCACATTTTGCACATGCTTTCATGAAGCACACATATTCCATCTGCTATAAATGTAACACCTTAACTGATATCTTGCAATGACTTTAAGTACTGACAAATGAAACTTTAATAAAGCCACTTTTCTTTGAAGTTATTAGAAGAGAGCTATGAGCCAAGGCTATGAGCCAAGTGCCAAGTGTTGGAAAATGGGATTAGGAAGACAGATCAGGAGCGGAATCCTCCGACACCCCGCAGGGTCGGGGAATCGCCCGGGGCCGGCGTAAATCCCGCACCCGCCGTTGCCGGAATTCTCCGCCACCCGGGAATCGGCAGGAGCGGGAATCACGCCCCGCCAATTGGCGTGCCCCGCCCGCTGCGATTCTCTGGCCCACGATGGGCCAAAGTCCTGCCGCTGACAGGCCAATCCTGCCGACGTGGTTTAAACCACCTCTGGTGCCGGCGGGATTGGTGGTGTGAGCAGGCCCCCGGGGTCCTGGGGGGGGCGCGGGGCGATCGGACCCCAGGGGGTGCCCCGACAGTGGCCTGGCCCGCGATCGGGGCCCACTGATCGGTGGGCGGGCCAGTGCCGTGGGGGCACTCTTTTTCTTCCACCGGCGCCACAGCCTCCACCATGGCGGAGGCAGAAGAGACCCCCCCTACCGCGCATGCGCTGGTGGTGATATCAGCGGCCGCTGATGCACCGGCGCATGCGCGGACAGGCGAAGGCCTTTCGGTCAGCCCTGACGCCGGGCAGCGTAGTAATGCCAAAGGCCACTGGAGCCGGTTTTCGTGCCATCGGCAGAGCGGAAACCACTCCGGCGCGGGCCTAGCCCCTAAAGGTGCGGAGAATTCAGCACCTTTGGAGAGGCCTGACGGCGGAGTGGTTGGCACACTCCGCTACGCCGGGACCCCCCGCCCCGCTGGATAGGGGAGAACCCTGGCCCAGGTTCATTCATGAGTCGGTGAAGCCTTGATGGGCCAAAGGGCCTCATCTGAACTGTATTATTCTGTGATTCTGAGATCATCGTGAATAGATCAGATAACTTTGAGTGCATTATTTGATAGCTTTCACATCTAGTCAAGGAACATGTGCTTTAAGTGATTTATTGAATGAAATATGTTTTGATCCAGAAAAGATTTCATCTGTGAATTTTATTTTTATTCACTTATTATTCTTGAGTTAGTTCTCCTAAGAGATACATTTAAGAAATCATCAGCTAACCATCGCTAGCTGTCAATGACTGTCCTCCACATTTCTTCAATCACCATGACTCATGGTAACTCCTGTATGGAAATTTCCCAGACAACTGGAAAATGCAATGGTCTGAAGTTGACCTGCCTTCTCTTTCCCTGGTTTGGTTTCCAGATTAATACTTCTGAAACAAATTCCCTCTTTGCTAAGAAAGAATGGTCAACTAGATTTAACTCCCACATCTCATGTGCATTGTATCGATCAGTATGTGACACAGGTAATGTGGTGTGCTATTGTACATTTTCAGTTTACATTTTATAGTTAATTTTGTTCCACAAATAATTTTCAAATTTCAACTAAAATGAAAATGCACTTCCCTTCCTTTAGTAACCTGGGCCTCAAAATTATGACGCAAGATACCGAATAAAAGCAATTCATTCATTCAAGAAGAGTAGGAAGAACAGTTACAATGAATTCTCCAGTACACTGTTGTCCAATAGAGATGAGATTATAAGGCATCTGTTCATCTTGCCTCTGTGCAAGTTTGTCCTTACTGTAGGAATATAGAAAGTAATCCAGGGTAGGAATGATAATAATTGGGGCAGCACGGTGGCCTAGTGGTTAGCACAGCTGCCTCACGGCGCTGAGGTCCCAGGTTCGATCCCGGCTCTGGGTCACTGTCCGTGTGGAGTTTTCACATTCTCCCCGTGTCTGCGTGGGTTTCGCCCCCACAACCCAAAAATGTGCAGAGTAGGTGGATTGGCCACACTAAATTGCCCCCTTAATTGGAATAAATAATTGATTAATCTAAATTTTTTTAAAAAAGGAATGATAATAATAAATGGAAGATGATGGAACAATGCAGCAAAATTCACCTTTGGCAATTCCGATATAGATTCATGAACAAAAGGAATTTAGGAATAACGCGTCAAAAGCTGACAGTCGCTTCAAGATAGTTGCCCTCGTCTCTCCCTAATTTTATACTGCCCTAACTTAAAAGCAAATATCATTTAACTAATTAGCAATTAGCTGAGCATCTCGACTGCTATTTATATACCTCCATCTTCCCCCCACCCATCCCCCTCTTCCCCCCTCCCTCCCTCTCTCTCTCCCCCCCCCCCCCCCCCCTCCCCCACCAACACACACACACACACACACACACACATCTCCAAAAGAGTTTCGGGCTGGAATCATGCCTTGCAGCCTACCACCAGGAAAACCCTGGCAAGCACTTACCAGTATTTGTCAATATTTATAAAAGTTTGTAAGCATTCAATGCTGATCTGACTTCAAATGGTGAAATTTGGAATGAATATTCATTCACCCGCAGACAGATTCCATTATAATGATCACACTTGGGGGAAAAAAATCCCTTCAGTGAGTATCATAAATGAGTATCATTATCAAAAATACTCGAAAGCCATCACCACTTGTCAAGGTTGCGAAAATGATCTACTTCATTCAAAAGCGATCATTAGTAATTTTAAGCACTTGGGAATTCAAGGAAAAAATGCCTTTGCCAGCTCTGGGGAAAAGAACACTATGTCAAGGATAGGGGATGTGGCATGGTAGATAAATAGTCAGCAATGTAAGTAACAAAGTAAGTGTGGCACCACTGAGAAGTAACAGTGCAGCGGAATTAAGTTTAAACCTATCATACTACTACTGGGTGGCAAATATGGAGAGTGGTGGGGGAAAAGAAATCAAAATGGGTTCGGGTGAAGGAAGCCTCCTGTGTGGGATCAAGTTTGAGGGCCTTGGCGGTGGTCCCACTCCCTTTCCCTCCAGGCAGATATACTAGAAATCCTGTGGTTGCATCTTCGCTCAGAATATGGAACCAATGTAGATGCCACTTTGGGCTAAGAGGCATATTGACTCCACTGGCGCCGGAATGTCTGACCTTCCATAGAATGTTTCAATTGCAGTTAACTGTTGTGTCCATTGTGCCTGGGAAACACCGTGAATCGCTTCATTAATATGCGCAGCTCGTTAGTTACAATTCTGTCGAGTTTCTGTGGCAGCTAGAATACAGGTGATTCTGCAGACTGCTTGTTTCTTTGCCAATGTCCATTTTACCCTGCAATCTTTGCGTTCTTCCATTTTGTGTGAGGAAGTGGCCAACCCAGATGGCTACACTCCCTCCTTGTGATCCTAACATGAAAGCGTGAAGGATCACCTAAGTACGGTGTCTGTGTTCCCTGACATCAGCGAGTTCCATGGCCTCTGCACTTTCCTCAACTATGCAGAAAAATTTTAACCACAATCTCTATTTGGCGCTATGTCATAGGGGACATGCATTACCAAAATCACAACGGGGACCTCTAACTATCCTTAAATAAACTACACTCATTTACATGCAATCATTCGAAACTTCCTTTCAATACAAACTTAACAGCAGAATTCATGGCACATTTGTCTGACTCAGCAGTCAAGCTCAGAGGTACAAAACATTTAAAAGTTCCTTTATTTACATGGCATGGTAAAACAAAAAGAAAATCCTTTATTCACATTTTAAGGGGTTCAGGAGACTGATGGAAACCGAAGATAGGGGATCTCATCCTATATACCGTCGAGGTACGAGAGCGGTAGGCTCTCCTTCACCATTTCCTCATCCGAAGGGTCTGAACTAGGATGCAGATAATCGCTAGTGCCAAAAGCGATTCTATCACATAAGACAAGGAGTACCAAGTTAGAAATCTGGTACACCAGGTCGGGGTACTGTTGCCGTTTACTGGGCTTGGAGTGGTCTGTGTGTGGGAAACATTAACGGCCGGGGTGGGGTAAGGGGGTTCGCGTTCGCGCGCAAATATACAAAAGTGATGAAGAAAAATTTAGTCGCGGCTGTCATTTTCCTTCTCTCTTCTCTTCCTTCTGTCTTCTTTCTTGTTGATCTTGCTCTGATCCTGCTTTGATCCCTCCTTCGAACGTCCGAAAGCTAGGGGATCAAGCATAGTATCTGTTAGTGTTCTGCGTAATACCTCGAATGATAGTATATCTGTCCTCTTGTGCCAATTTTTCCCTTTATGAATGGTCAAGTCAGTCCCTGTGACTCACCTCATTTTTGTTTATCAAAACGAATTTAGGACCAGGCATATACTCAAATACTGTATCACTGCGAGCCGTCTCGCAGGCTTTGCAATTTACCATCCCACTGTTTCTGAACTGATCCGAAAACAAGCATAAAACAAACAAACATGAAACAAACGTACTGCAGGTTCCATCAGAAAAGGACACCGTTAATCTCTCAAGCGGTTCCTCTTTTTGCATCGTCTGGACACCTCAATTCTCTTCATTCTCTGCGAACAGGGTCGCAAAGGGGTTGCCGTGTCGGGCGTCAGACTTAAAGTCATCCTCTTCTCCCGGATTCCATACCCTTGTGTGGATCAGGCATGCTATGAGTGCGCTGTGTGACCGAGGGTCTCTCGTTATTCCGGACGAGCCTCTAAGAGTTGTCTCGGTGCAAATGGTCGTGTCCAAATTTGTGTGAACGTTGTCGGGGTCACCATAGTTGGGCGCTGGGTCTGGGTGTGGGTCTGGTGTCTTAATGTAAGTGATCTCCAAATCACTGTAGGCGGGGTCGTAGTTGATGTGTGTGGGGTCTGTTGTATCAGGGCAGTAGAGAGGCGTGCTGTGGCTGTCGTCAAAGTCACAGTCGCTGTCTCTGCTGTGGCAGCTTGTGGGCGTTTCGGGGAGTGGTCTGAAGTCAATGGGCGGAGTCGAGGTCGAGTCCGATGAGGTGCTGGTCTGTGAGGGGGAGGGTGGAAATGCGTCTCTTGTGGGCGGGGCGTGGTGTTCTGCTGCGTCTAGCAGGACATGGTGTGTGTGGTTGGACTGTGTTCCATGAGCCTTTAACTGGTTGATATGGAACCAGGCAGTCTTCCCGTTGGGGTACTTTATCTTATATACTGAAGGGCTGATTTTGTCCGCAATTGAGTATGGACCTGAAAATTTTGGGGCCAAAAACGTGCTGGGGTTATAAACAGATAACATTACCTGTTGTCCAACCTGAAACTCTGTGGAATGTACTGTTCTGTCGAAACAAGCCTTGCTCTGTTTCCTTTTCTTTCCCAATTTAACTGCGGCTGCTAACTGAGCCGATCTTACAGTTTCCACTAATTGCTTTACTGCTTTCTCGTGTGAGAGGGCCGTCACTTCTGGGCTGGTCATGTAGAGTCCTAAAAGGAATTCAGAACCTTTCATGGTGCGTCTGGTCATGAGTGTGTGTGGGGCGAAACCTGTTGAAGCTGAAACAGTGTTCCTTAAAAACATAAGTGCGAATGGGAGCACCGAATCCCAAGTGGTATTGTTTTCCTGGACCATCTTTCTAAGGGTCGATTTTAGAGTCCGATTCATGCGTTCCACTATTCCGCTTGACTGGGGGTGATGCGCAATGTGGAAATTTTGTTTAATGCCGAATATGGTCAGGACGTTCTTCATGACCCGTCCTGTAAAACGAGATCCCTGGTCCGACTCAATACTTCTGGGGAGTCCCCTTCTAGTAAAGATGTGGTGTGTCAGGATCTTTGCGGTTGTTTTGGCTGTGTTAGTTCGAGATGGGAATGCTTCTACCCATTTCGTGAACGTATCAATGACCACCAAAACGTATTTATAGCCATTCCTGCAAGGGGGCAATGGACCTATAAAATCGATCTGGAGGTTTGTCCCGGGGCCATTAACGGGGCGAGTGTGACTGAGCTGTGCCTTCTTCGAATACCTCTCCAGGTTATTCTGAGCACAAATCAAACAATTCTTGATGTAGTGCGTTACATCCTCTCTCAAATCTGGCCACCAACAGAGCTGTCTCAGGTGGGCTGTGGTGGGGTCTATCCCTTAATGTCCTTGACTGTCATGGAATAAGGCAATCATTTGATTCCTGTCTTTCTCAGGAACCACATACAGTTTATCTTTGATGACCACACCATCATGTGTGGTCAAAGCATGTTTAAACTTGTCGTACGGGGCCAAAAACCTTCCTCTACCAATCTCCCTGAGATTGCTGTCCTCTCTTTGGGCCTGTACTAGATCCTCAATGTTTGTCTGTGAGACCTGAACTGAACTCACAGGGGCGCTAGCTGGTGCGCTAGCTGGGGGTGTCCAAAAATGTCCGTGCCTGGAACCTGCTTTTGCCAGTGCGTCGGCTTTCACATTTCCAGGGGGGGATGACCTATGATGACTTCTCCATTTAATGATGCCATACGTCCTATCCTTTGCCTGTTCTAGGATATGCGGAGCAATGTGGCTAATGGAAGGGGCTTTCCATCTGCGGAAACAAAACCTCTTGTCTTCCACAGGGTAGAAAATCTGTTAAACATTTGCAGACATATAAACTATCCGAATATATATCTGCTGGGCTGGGGAACGAATAAGAACATAAGAACATAAGAACATAAGAACTAGGAGCAGGAGTAGGCCATCTGGCCCCTCGAGCCTGCTCCGCCATTCAATTAGATCATGGCTGATCTTTTGTGGACTCAGCTCCACTTTCCGGCCCGAACACCATAACCCTTAATCCCTTTATTCTTCAAAAAACTATCTATCTTTACCTTAAAAACATGTAATGAAGGAGCCTCAACTGCTTCACTGGGCAAGGAATTCCATAGATTCACAACCCTTTGGGTGAAGAAGTTCCTCCTAAACTCAGTTCTAAATCTACTTCCCCTTATTTTGAGGCTATGCCCCCTAGTTCTGCTGTCACCCGTCAGTGGAAACAACCTGCCCACATCTATCCTATCTATTCCCTTCATAATTTTAAATGTTTCTATAAGATCCCCCCTCATCCTTCTAAATTCCAACGAGTACAGTCCCAGTCTACTCAACCTCTCCTCATAATCCAACCCCTTCAGCTCTGGGATTAACCTAGTGAATCTCCTCTGCACACCCTCCAGCGCCAGTACGTCCTTTCTCAAGTAAGGAGACCAAAACTGAACACAATACTCCAGGTGTGGCCGCACTAACACCTTATACAATTGCAACATAACCTCCCTAGTCTTAAACTCCATCCCTCTAGCAATGAAGGACAAAATTCCATTTGCCTTCTTAATCACCTGTTGCACTTGTAAACCAACCTTCTGTGACTCATGCACTAGCACACCCAAGTCTCTCTGAACAGCGGCATGCTTTAATATTTTATCGTTTAAATTGGGTGGTCTGGGTGGTCCACTATGTACGCTATGGCCACGAGCTTTGCTGCCTGCGCGCCTAAGTGACCGGGTAACTTTAACGATATCTCTTCTAATGCGTGTCCCTGCGCATCCTCTACATAGATGCCGCATCCTGTAATGCGCTCACCATTTAAAACAGTGGATGAACCATCCACATAAATCTTCAAGGGGCACACGTGTCTGTGTGCTGGAGGCTTTGAGTTGAACTTCCTATCTTCCTGGGAAGGCGTCTTTGCAATGAAGGGTCCTGTGTTGTGGAGGGGGGCTACTATTTCGCAATCATGGGGTTGTCCTGGGTATTGGAGGTTGTCTGCTAAAAAGGTGTGTGTATTAATCCGTTTCACTGTGATGTCCCGTCCTTGTAAAATAAATGTCCACCTAGCTGCTCTAATCTGGCTAACTGAACCGTCCTTCAGTCATCCGTCCAATAGAAGCTGTGTGGGGGTGTTTTCGGTCAGAATCGTTATGGGGTTTAGTCCAGTAATGTACGAAAAGTACTGTACTGCCCAGAATACTGCGAGTAGGTGCCTTTCGCAAGCTGAAAATCCTTGCTCTACTGGGTTTAAAAGTCAGGAGGCATAAGCCACTGGTCGTAGATGCTCGTGTCATTCCTGAAGGAGCACGGCCGAGAGGGTCAGATCTGTGCTTGCTACCTCAATTGCATAGGGGGAGAGCGGGTCTGGAACTTGTAGTGCAGGGGCTGCGCTAAGGGCTTTCTTTAAATCTTCCACAGCCTCTGTATGCTGCGGAAGCCATTCCCAAGAGGCTCCTTTCTTAAGGAGGTCTGAAAGTGGGGCTGCCTTGGTCGCAAAACCATCGATATGGTTCCGACAATTCCCAACCAGTCCTAAAAACGACCGGAGGGATGAAACATTTTGGGGAAGGGGCAATTTGACAATTGAGTCAATTCTTTTGAACTCGATCTCGCGTTTGCCGTGCGTGATGACTGTACCCAAATACATCACTTTATTCTCCAATAGTTGGGCCTTTCTGGGGTTAACTTTACATCCGATTGACTGTAAGAGTTGTAGGAGTTCAGACAGAAGCGTGATGTGCTCTGCCTTGGTGTCTGTCTGCAGTAATAGGTCGTCCACATACTGTACCAGACATTCGGGTCAGGAGAAGTTTGCTAGTCCATTTGCCAACTGTCGGTGGAAAATGGAGGGGGAGTTGTGGAATCATTGAGGCATGTCCACGTGTACTGCTGACCTTTAAAAGTAAAGGCAAATTTGTACTGGCACGCCTTTGCCAATGGGATTGACCAAAAGCCGTTGCTAATGTCCAAAACCGTGAAATATTTGGAGTTGAGTCCCTGCTTGAGCATGGTCTCGGGACTTGTTGCAACCATGGGGGCTACTGCTGGGGTAACTTTGTTGAGTTCCCGATAATCAATGGTCAGACGCCATGATCCGCCGGGCTGCCTCACTGGCCAATAGGGGCAATATTAGTCGAGGCTACTGTCCTTAGTACGCCCTGCTCTAATAAGCTCTCTATAACCTTTCCGATTTCTCCCTCCGCTTCCAGGGGAAATCTATACTGTCTTTGTTGTCTCGGGTCAGGTCCTGTAATCTGAACTTGTCCAGTAATTCTGCCACAGTCGTGCCGGTGACTGGCAAATGCTGTCCTGTGCTTGTTCAAAACTGCCTTAACCTGTTTGTCCGTGCTGAGTGTGGTCGGGTCAAAACAATAGTCGCCTACTGCGCTAATCCTATGTTCGTATTCACCTACTGTGAGCGTTGTGGGTGCTCTGATTTTGCCATTCGCCAGACACACTGATTGACCGAGTCGAACGACAGGCTGTGTGCATTCATAAAATTAATGCCGAGTATGTTTTCTGCTGTGTGGGGCAGATTAACTAAAACAACGGGGTGTCTGGTGGAGATATTCCCTAGCTGAATTGGTACAGGGGCTGTAATGTGTCGCTGCTGTGAGTGACCTGTAAAGCCGCTGAGTGTTATTGTGGTTGTAGTGGGCCACGTGTTTGCCTGTGGTGTAGTGGAGGAATTAATGGTCGTGCGGGACCCTCCTGTGTCCCAGAGTAATTCTATGGGCTTTCCCCGAATTTTCACTGTGACTACCGGTCATCCGGATCGGTCCCAGAGGGTGTCACAGACCCAGCCCGAACACCGTCAGTCCGTTCCATCCACATTGGTCTGTCCTGAATGCGTCCCTATACTGTGAATAGGCATCGCTCTGTTCCTGTTCAGAGTGCCTGTCTGCTGGCCTCTCTGAGATTTCTGCGGGGCGTTGCATTCCCTAGCAAAATGCCCTAACTGTCCGCAGTTAAAACATTCCTGTGACTTCTGTGGGGGGCTGTTCTGTCCATCATTTACCCATGCGGGGTTTTGGTGCGTTATTACTGCTTGGTTATCTACCTCGGTTTGCGCCTCCTCGGGCTTCTTAAATGCTGTCTTATTATGCACAGATTGCTCCAAGCGCGGGACAATCTTTTCAAGACCCATTTTTCATAATGGGCCTCTTCTGAGGGGTCGTAATTAGAGCAGGCTTTCTGTCCTGCATCTGTGGCATGGGAGATGATAGTGCGGGTCCATTTAACCATGTTATCCTGGGTCAAATGTGCACGGTCTAATTCACCGAAAACTGCAGTGAAGTGAATCCACAGCCTTCCTGCAAATGCTGTAGGGTGCTCGGTCTTTTTCTGCCTACATCTGTTTAGGCCTTCAACTGGGTCTCCTCTGTTGTACCCTATCGCATCCAAATAGCTGTATGCATTTCTTCGAGGGTGCCTCTTCCAACGTTCTGTGGGTCGGGGAGGGCTGCTACTACCGATGAGTCTAAACTCAAAACTGTGAGCTTAACCTGCTCTCGCGCATCAAGGCCGTACATGGTCGCCTGTTGCTTAACTCTTGCAAAGAATTGGTGGGGGTCTGAAGTGGGAAGAAACGGGATGATTTTCTCACACGCGTCCCTTAGTTGAGTCACGGTTAAGGGGGTGGTGTAAGTGATCGCGGGTGCGCCGTCTGCGGTTGCTTTCCGTTGGGTGGTGACTAGGTTCATTGGTGCGGGTGCTATCTGATCTGTGGGGGGTTGGGGCGCTTTCCTTTTCTGCTGCGTTTCTAGTGCACATGTTCCCTGAACATATTGCTGCGCTGTCTCGCTTAACTCCTGCCAATCTGGTGCACTCTCTTCCTCTAATTGCGTTCCAAAGTTTTCTTGGAAGCCATTCTGCACAGAAAGCAGAGATTGCAGCTCCGCAATCAGCTTCCTACACTTTGCATGGTCCACTGTGCTTTGCCTTTGCTCAGTGGTGGCAGCATGGAGTGCCCTTAAAGCTGCCTTCAGGTCGCTACACTGCTTTTTCAGTGTCTCTACCTGCTTCTCTGATTCTTGTCTTACCAAGACTGCACGCTGCACATCCTGATAGGCTTTTTCGTATTGTACCTGGGAGCTGCTCAGATGGGCTAGACAAGACTGGTGTGCCCTCTTGGCATCATCCACCTCTGTATCCTGATCTGCCAACTTTTGCCTTAATTCTAAATTCTCTCTTTCGATGTCCCTGACATCCACTTTGCTCATTCTATTTCTCTCCTCTAAATCTGCTCGGAGCGTCCTGACGACCTCCTCTGTGCCTCGCAATTGTGCTAAGCAGGACACAATTGCCATCGGCTTACGTACTTTACTCAAACCTTTCTTATAAATTTCAGACATGTTCTCCCACCAAGTATGCCCTATACTCCCGGGACCTGTCTCCTCATTCAAACAAAAGGGGCCATCCTTTCCCTTTGAGGTACTTCCTGAGTTCCAGCTCCCAAACGGGACACTGACCTACTCTGCTGCTGTTGGTTGCTGCGACCACGAACTACTTTGGGTTCATGAGGCGTTCCATTGTCTGCATGGCCATTTCTTCTATCTTATACTCACTTCTAAATTTGGAATGAGGGCTAATAAAGCAGTGCTATAAAATACGGCTACGGCTTTCGCTATTTTCCGAATTATAAACTCCCGACAGTGTGTCGCAACAAAAATCTCTCGCTTTTACCTAACAACCCTGTTAGTTACGCATGCAAAAACACACTTCCGAATTATGAGGATTGATTTGAACGACTTGAACACTTGTGGTTTTTCCTTTTCCCAATTGGATTTCTGATTCATATTGCTGGGTTCTCTCGGAGTCGGGGGGCCACTTCTGGTCGAGTCCCGTCAGAGTCTGCCACTAAATGTTCTCGTTCTGGGTGAGTGTGCTTTACACTCAATTTGGCTCTGTTTTATTCCTTAGCTCTAGAGTCGCCAGGTGTCGTTAAGATACCGTTACAAGATTCAAGTTCAAGTTCAGACCAATAACTCAATACACCAGTTAGTAAGTTCAAACAAGACACGTTTATTATAATACAGTTATCTACTACTTATGCATATAAAACTACAAGACTAGGCTAATCCTACAACTAACAGGTCAATACTTATCTGGAATAAGGGAACTGCCGGATCAGGGAACAATGGCCTCTTGCTTTGTCCTGGATCTGCAGGCTTCCAGTCGGTGTGGACTAAAGGGGTCAGGAGTGTCTACTCTCGTAGTGTGCGTTATATGACACTTACTTGATGGCGGCTGCTGACCAGGCCTCTCCTTCTCAAGGTTCTTCTACTGCAAAGGTGTTCTGCTGGGAGGGCCGGCTAAGAGCGCTGGTCAAAAGGAGCTGGTCAAGAGAGCTGGTCAAGAGAGCGAATCAGTCCTGGGACCTGACCTTTATAGGTCCCAGGGGCTTCGCATCCTTCTGGGAGGACCCTCTATAAACCTGCAATCGATTGGGTCTCTTCCCAATCGATTGATTTGAATTTCCCCAATAACGGGGCCGTTCCCCGATCCTGCACTACATGCTGGCACGCACCCATACCGGCTGCCATGACCGGGTGCTCTGGCTACTGAAGCCAGCAGCTGCGCACCCCGTGGTCTGTATGTGTTGGACCGTCTAACACTGGCGTTTTCTGTTTTCCTCTCCCCAGGAGAAGGCCGCGCATAACCACCGGGAGTGGGTGAAGGCAGGACGGGGACCTCCAGACCTGCGGCCTCTCTCTGTGGCAGAGCAGTGGGCCCTGGGCATGGTCGGCGGGTCCGAGGCAAGGGCAGTCGTCAGGGTGGAGGTCAACATTGGGCGAGCAAGTGAAACCCTGCAGTTCCCCATGACACGTGTGTCAACCACACCCCCCAACACTACCCTCACCCCCACACCACCCTCATCCACACATTCCCCTCCCTCCCACCCCACTGCCCCCCTGCTCACAATCTAATCATGTGTCTTGTCTTGTGTCTTGCAGGAGCATCTGGTGATGGGGCGGGTCCATCTGGGATCCTTTACCACTGCCCCAGCCACAGCCACAGCCAGAAGCCCTGGTGCCAAGCAGCAATGGTTGTACTGATATGGGCACGAGCCACAGACTCGTGACCCAGGACACCCCGGAGCTTGAGTCCGGGGGTGACACAGATTTCCTGTCACAGTTGTCTCCAACACCCTCCACCATCCCAGAGTCACTCACCTCGCCTGGGCACTTTAGTGAGGTGGCTCCCAGGGCACTATCTGGTGCACACAGCACACGTGCTCTGGTAGAGCAGGTGGAGGTAGGAACTTCCTAGGGGTCAGACAGTCAGAGGACAAGCCGACCCCAAGGACTAGCTGCCATCCAGACGGGTTTCAGGCTTCTGGGATGGACTGTCCCATCGATTATGGAGATGCAGTCACATGGCCAGGGGCTGCATGAGGGGTTGTAGACGAGCATCCAGCACCTGCAGGTGCAGGTGGAGGAGTCCAACCGCGTGTAGCAGCAGGAGGCGGTGCCGACCATGCGTGCCACCCAGGCCAACACTGCACGGGTAGCGTCCATGGTGAAGGCATTCAGGTGAGGACTTTGGCTATGGACCAGCATTTCCAAGGCTAGGGCACTCTGTGTGGGTGGATGCCGAGGCTCAGGTCAGGGCTGCCCTGTCACAGGACATTGCAGCGGCGCTCCTGAGAATGGCCCAGTAACAGCAGGCAATGGCTGAGAGTATCGCTGGCATTGTTCAGGACCTGGCCGATGTGCTGCAGACAGAGGGAGGTGGTCCAATCCCAGAGGGAGATGATGCCATCACTGGGTGATGAGGCACAGACTCAGCAGGTGGTGACACAGTCGCAGCGTGACGTGGTGCAGTCCCAGATGGAGGTGGTCCACTCCCTGTGCTCCGAGAGCAGGCAGACCCTGTTTGAGGTGGCAGGCGGCCTCCATGACTGGCAAGGCCAGGTGGCAAGGGAGCCTCAGGGTTTTTCTCCACGCACACCCCCGTATCATGATGTAGCCCGGGGCAATCGAACACCTCGAGCGAGGAGGATGTGACGGTGGCCTTGCCAGTGACTCCCGTAAGGGAAGAACCAAAATACCACAGCACCTCGGACTCCCCCCCCCCCCCCCCCCACACTCCTGATGCAATAGTGGGAGGAGGGATGTGTGGAAAGAACAGGATTGCGCCATGCCACCTGTGACACCCAAGCAGCAGCCGGGCACATCCAGGCCCGGTCACCCCAGAAGATGCCTGCCAAAGGGGACCCAGGTCACATGGCAGGAATCACTCCATTCCTGATATACCATCTGGGGGGTGTCCACCTAGACATAATGTTAGGGTCTGTAAGGCCAGAAAAGTAGAGACAATTAATTTGGCATGAGTGCAGGTCACAGTATAGCGATAGGGGCTAGGGCATGAATCTGTATATACATTAATCTACTGTGCAGAATGTTACAACCTGCCTCGGCAATCTGTCTGAAGGTGTGAGGGGAGGGCTGGTCCAGGGTTGCTGCTGGGGGAATGGGCAGACATTGTAAATGAGCGTAACTGAGGGAACTGAGTTCAGCCAACGTTCATCGCCTAGCCCCGTCTCCCCCACCTTCCCACTGTCAAAACCTCAGCCACATCAGAGATTCAATGGGACCGTGTGCTAGAATGGCCAGTTTGCACGCAGGGATCACCCAGGTGGATGGTGGAAAGTGCTACCATGGGCAGGAGGCAGACATTGTCCAATGATACTGAGCACCAAAGCTCATCGCAGAGCGGGTTGCCATCATCCTCCATCCCACGGACCATACCCGCTGACACTGCCAAACCAGGGCTCCCAACTCGTACTGCGGCAGGTATGCATCACAGATGGGGTTATAGGTGAACGGGGGGGGGGGGGGGGGGGGGGTGGCTGCGGGGGGGGGGGGGGGGGGGGGGGCGGTCGGGGTTGGATGCGGTGTCCGTGCCCCTGACCAGTCTACCCCCGCTCCCAGTCGGTGAACCTGGAGGCGAGCATTCCCGTGTGTGTTGGCCCTGACGCACACATTGTGCGGCCTCCTGTGCCTGTCACACACGTCGGACACAGCCATTTGCCAATGCTAAAGGTTTTTTAAAAATAAGATCAGGTGGCATGGTGGCACAGTGGTTAGCACATCTGCCTCACAGTGACAGGAACCCGGGTTCAATTCTGGCCTTGGGTAACTGACTGTATGGAGTTTGTACGTTCTCCCCGCGTCTGTGTGGGTTTCCTCCAGATGCACTGGTTTCCTCCCACAGTCCAAAGATGTGCATATTAGATGGATTGGCTGTGGTAAATTGCTCCTTGGGGCAGGATTCTCCGACCCCCCCCCCCCCCCTCTTCGCCGGGTCGGAAAATCACCAGGGGGCGGCGTGAATCCCGCCCCCGCCAGCCGCCGAATTCTCCAGCACGATCGGGGCCCACCGATCCGCGGGCAGACCTATGCCCTGGGGGCACTCTTTTCCTATGCGTTGGCCGTGTCAGCCTCCGCGATGGTGAACCCCACCCTGCGCATACACGGGGATGATGTCAGCAGCCACTGATGCTCCCACGCATGCGCGGACTTGCGCCAGCCGGCGGAGTCCCTTCGACCCCGGCTGGCGTGGCGCCAAAGGCCTTCCACGCCAGCTGGCAGGGTGCAAACCACTCCGCCGCCGCCGGGATTCCGCACCTGTGGGGCGGGCCGACGCCAGAGTGGTTTACGCCACTCCATCCCGCCGGGACCCCCCGCCCCGCCAGGTATGTGAGAATCCTGCCCTTAGTTTCCAAGGATGTGTAGGTTAGGTGGGGTTGCAGGGTAGGGTGGAGGAGTGGGCCTAGGTAGGGCTCTTTCAGAGGGTCAATGTAGACTAGATGGGCCGAATGACCCTTTTTCTGCACTGTCGGAATTCTATGGTTCTATTCTATGATTCTATGACTACAACTGTTAGCAAAGAAGAACAGCAGTTCAAAAAACTTGCTAGCTATTGAAGGGGTAGAGTCTGGGTTGCAGAGAGCGCTTGCATGGCAAAACTAAACAGCTGCGGGAACAAGGATTCAGAAAGTCATATGACTCAGTACAGGACATTACTCAGTGTGATGAATGTAGAAATTATTATACATTATATTTTAGATTCTGTTGCAGTAATGTTATTAAAAAGCACTGCTTTAAAATACATACAGGCAGTATGTCTGTTAAAGCTAAAACTGAAACTCATAAAAGGAGAGGTAATTATTCCTTTCAACTACTAACTTGGTTGCAGATAAAAGACTAATTGAACACTGTTTTGATTGCTGGAGATTCCCTGGAGTGTAGATAATTTATGAGGGAGTGGTATATGTCCCAGCTGAGCAGGTCATGGAATTTAATGGTATTCAGATGGTGCAAATAATGAATGGAGCCAGGAGCTGTCTGTAGTTTTTGCAAACTGTTATAGGATTTTAAGTTGAACAAATGCTGTTAGGGTGAACATAAATGCACTGAATCTTCTATTTAAAGGATCACTCCAAAAATCTCAGAACATCTAAGCAAATAACCTTTTATGAAGTGGCATTTGAACTGTATTGGGTTGCTTCATTGGAATTAGTGGCAGGTGTAGATAGTAAGCTCAAGTTGTTCCTTTTATTTAAGAACAGTTTAACTGATAATTGTAAAACTATTTATTTGATGTTAATGTGGTTAATGCTGTGTTTAAATTAAAGTTTGTTTTAACATAAACGATACCTTCTGGTCAGAATCATCACTTTGGGGGTGAAGTGTCCTCTCCTCACAGTTTTGCAAATAGGAAAATTGTTTCGGTTTCCAAACATAAGTCGGGATATGGTCCTGTATCCGAACATTGGGAGAAGGTCAAACCCCAGTAAAGCAGAAAGGGAAAACTTCTCGGCTGCAGTTTGAATAAGGAAATAATTTGTGCCATGCATCTAAAGGACTTGGAAGGGTGCAAGTTGGTTGAAGTATGGACCCGAGGAGCTGGGATCAGAAATGGTGGAAAAACGGGCACGGTGGATGCATTTGATGAAGACTTGTGAGATTTGGAACTCATGAGGAAAAATTCCAATTATATCTCATAGTGAATAAAACACCAGAGTGCCGGGTCGGAGAATTGCCGGGGGGGGGGGGGGGGGGGGGGGCGGCGTGAATCCCGCCCCCGCCGGCTGCTGAATTCTCCAGTGCAGGGACGGGAATCGCACCCTGCTGGTCGGGGGCTGTTGGCAGCACCCCCCCCTCCCCCGGTGATTCTCCGGCCTGTGATGGGCCGAGTGGCTGCCCGTTTTCAGCTGGTCCCACCGGCGTAAATCACAACAGGTCCTTATTGGCGGGACCTCGCTCCACGGGTGGCCTGCAGAGTCCTCGGGGAGGCGCGGGGGTTTTGGCCCCGGGGGGTGCACCCACGGTGGCCTGGCCCGCGATCGGGGCCAACCGATCCGCGGGCGGGCCTGTGCCATGGGCCACTCTTCCCCATCGCAACGGCCGCTACCAACCTCTGCCATTGCCGGTGTGGAGAAGAACCCCCCTGCACATGTGCTGGGATGATGCCAGACCACGCTGGCATTCCCGCGCATGCGTCAACTCACGCCGGCCGGAGGATTCCGCACCTTCAGGGCGGCCCGACGCCGGAGTGGTTCACGCCACTCCTCGGTGCCGGAGTGGCCCACCCTGCCGGTCTGCGGAGAATCCCGCCCCACAACTTTGCTCTGTTCAGTGAGGCGTAAAATATTTATGCTGCTACAATAATCACCCAGCAAAACCAGAAGGTAAGTCCGATATCGAACGAATGAAGGTTTTAGAAAGGCGTTTTTCAACAAGAGAGTTATTTGCAGAAAGATTTTTGTTCCACCTTTGTAGTCAGGAGAAGGCGAAAACATTTTACAATTTGTAGTAGCTTCAAGAATGTTAGCAAAATATTAGAAGTTTGGTGCAACACTTGATGTAAAAGTGAAGGTGACGTGGGGTGGGATACCGACCCGCATGGGGCGGGATTCCGACTCGCATGGGGCGGACGGCGTGAATCCCGCCCCTGCCGGCCGCTGAATTCTCCGGTGCCGGAGATTCGGCGGGGGCGGGAATCGGCCCGCGCCGGTCGGCGGCCGCTCACAGCGGCCCCCCCGGCGATTGTCCGTCCCATGTTGGGCCAAAGTGCCGCTCGTTCTATGCAGGTTCCACCGGCGTAAATTGGACTAGGTCCTTGTGGTGATACAACCACTGTATATATGTGTGCTTGCAGTAGGGGGATGTAAGGCCGTACCTGTAATACAGGTTTCCCCGGTAAGCCCCTGCCAGCTAGCTCCGCCCACAGGGAGCTTGTGGATAAATATGCGCTAGCTTCACTGAGATACTATTCTACAGCTGCCGCCAGAGGAATAGCATCTCACAGCAATAAAGCCTCTCTTGTACTTCGCTCGAGTCTTTGTGTACAATTGTTAGCGCCACAGTCCCTTACCGGCGGGACCTGGTGGTGCGGGCGGGATCCGGGTCCTGTGGGGGGCGCGGGGTGATCTGGCCCCGGGGGATGCCCCCACGGTGGCCTGGCCCGAGATCAGGGCCCACCGATCCACGGGCGGGCCTGTGCTGTGTGGGCACTCTTTTCCTACGCGCCGGCCGTGTGGTCCTCCTCTTTGGCCGGCGCGAAGGTGAACCCCCCCCCCCACTGCATATGCGCGGGGATGACGTCAGCAGCCGCTGATGCTCCCGCGCATGCGCGGTCCCGCGTCGGCTGGCGGAGTCCCTTCGGCCCTGGTTGGTGCGGCGCCAAAGGCCTTCCATGCCGGCCAGCGGGGCGCAAACCACTCCAGCGCCGGCCTAGCCCCTGAAGGTGTGGAGGATTCCGCACCTTTGGGGCGACCCGATGCCGGAGTGTTTCACGCCACTCCATCCCGCTGGGACCCCCCGCCCCGCCGGGTACGGGAGAGTCCCGCCCATGGTCCCAGATGGCTGCTTCCCCTTTTGAGGGGGAGAGCTGACTGTGGGTAGTTTAATCTGAGGATCACCTCACCTCAGGCGAGGTGCAAGGTTGAAAAAGCTGGGCCTTCATGAGTAACTTCAGCCGGGGTGAGAATTGAACCCGCGCTGCAGGCCTTGCTCGGCATCACAAACCAACTGTCCAGCCAACCTTGCTAAACTGGCCTCCATCATTTGATGACAACCTTCATGATAGGCTGGTTTGCTGACTCTGCAGTGAAGCAGTTCAGGGAAGCTGCTTACTGTGAATGGTTTAACTCTCAAAGGCTGCTGTGGATGTTGCCACATCTATGGAGCTCGTAACAAAAGAAGCTTCAAAGGTAGGGGCTGGAGTGAAGATCCACAATGGAAAGCACAAGAAACTAGGCTGCAAAGTGACAACCATGTCACCGATGTGCTCAGGTTGGACATTCATCAGGGGAATACGGGAGTAGAGAAAAGAAGTGCAAGAATTGTGGTAAAAAGGACCATATTTCCGAGGCATGTTTGGCTCACTATCAGATGTTCATCAGAGAAATCCAGACCTCAAGCCCTACATCAAATGAAGACTTAAGTTGACATCCAGAATGGAGTTTTATTATGGGGAATCTGAGTAATTATTCCTCTGTGCTTGCATTGTAAAATCCTTGACCAACTACATAAGGGACATCCTGGTGTGGTGAGGATGAAGAAACTGGCATGCAGTTGTTTTGGTGGTCAAGATCAAATGCTCAAATCGAAGAGAAAGTGGGACAATATCAATCCTGTGCAAAACTACGAAACACTTGTTCTTGAAAATACAGAAAAATGTGTCATTTGAAACATGGAAGTCTGGCAATATCTGGTTTGAGAGGGTACAGGGAAAGATCCCACAAAAGTTTCATAGCAGCTTCAAAGAGCAGGGTTGTAAAATGCAGATTCTTGCTCACAAGCAGGCTAATCAAACACACCAGTCTCATGTGGTAAGCTAAAACAATGGCTCACACCTTCATGGAATGTAACTATCTCAGGAAGCATCTGAAAAAGCATGGATGAGAGTTTCAATTGCATTAAGTGACGAATGTTTAAAACAGGCAAGTCTTTCAAGTCATAACCAAGTTAAATTTTAGCATACCGCTAAAAGCAAAGTTTCACACCTTAATTGAAATAAACTCTCTTAGTAAACAGCTGGAAAGGATGAAAGATACTCAGTCAAATTTGGTGTCAAATTCAAAGTGTAAAATTCTATGAACATCAAACAATTAAAAGAAAATTGGAGACGACCTGTCTACGAGAAACATCATGTAAGTCAAAATCAAAGGCAAAGTTATGAGCTGGGGACAATTGGAAAATTAAACGATTTGAAATCACAGAATTAAAAGTAACACCTATTGAAACCAAAGCATTGTTTAATCAGATCTGAGAGGAGACGATATGCCCAAAATGAATAATTAGTTGTAGTAAGATGTTTACATCAAAGATAATTTTAAACTATCAAAGTGAAACAAGCCCATTTACAATAAAGTCGTTAAAACTTAATAACTCTCAGAAAGAGAATATAAACCCAGGGAACAGAGGACAGAGGGCAGAGGCAAACAGCAACAGGAGAGAAGGGGAGGAGAACTCAGAGAGAGAGAGAGAGAGAGCTCGGTCATGGGAAAGACAAGGCAAGCAGCCGAGTTTAAACAGCTATACATCTAAGGAAGGCTAGAATTTAAACAGGAGTCAGAGTCAGCTTAGAGATAGCTAGCAGAGCCAGCTCTCACAGCTCGGTGCATGGGAAGAACAGGACACAGCAACCGAGTTCACCAGCGAATACAACTCAAGAAGACCAGATTTTAAGAAGATCGATTGCCAAGGTGGGCCTGAAGCAACCAGCAGCAGCCAGAAGCAAGATCTTTTTTCCTTTCTGTAAAGAAAGTGTTTGCAGCTTTTAAAAGAAAAAATATAATAATAAAAATAACTTAACCTGAAAAAGTGGTTATTAGCTTACTTCACTTCCTTAATAACGCAGGACCCAGGACATCAATGCTATTAAGGGGTAAGTAGGTAAAATTCTTTGGTGAAGGTATGGGTTATACCGGGGGATAACTTGAAAAGATAGTTTGACCTGAATAGCACCCACAGAAGCCTGCACTGGAGTCAGGGAGTGAGAATCCCTGTTCACCATTTAGAATATCAACCTTTTTTTTGGTATAGGGGGAATTCTAAGAATAGTGGTGAGTTTTAACTTCACACTCCACCATTAAATCTGTGAGAATGGCTGACACAGCCATGGCAGAGGATACACATTGCCAATGCTGGTCCAGTGGAGGGTCACATGTTCTTAGTGATTGTGGATTTACACTCTAAATGGTGGGAAATTATGATCATGAAACTCACAACAACAGAACGAGCCAGGAGAAGCTAGACAATATATTTGTAAGATTTGGACCTTGGAGCAGGTCATGAGTGCCAATGGTACTCAGATCACTTTGAAGGAGTTTGAGGACTACCTGAGGGGAAACAGTATACACCATATCAAGTCAACTCCATACCATCCTGCAACAAATGGGTTGGCCAAAAGTTTTGTTCAATTGTTGAATCATTCCATCAAGGCATCAAAGGACCAATGTACATTAGCAAGGAGAGTTATCAAATTCCTAATGTCTTACAGGAACACTGCAGATACAAGAACCATGTTCACCAGCAATGCTGCTGATCAGGAGGAAACGGCTATCACAGTTTGATTTGTTAACACCACCTGATACTTCTGAGATTTTCAAACAACAATAACAAGCACAGATTGGGAGCAGATAACAAAGCTCAAAAAAGCGAGTATTCAATCAAGGAGAGTGAGTGCTAGCCAGAAGCTACACCACCAGCGAGAAACGTTTACTTGCTGTGATCCGAGCAAAGACAGGCCCAATATCATACACCGCACAAATGGATGATGAGAGAGTTTGCCAATGTGATACTGGCCATCAGCTAGATTCATGAAATGAAACAGCTGAAACTTCTCAAGAAGTATATCCCGTAGAAATTTCAACAGTGACACTGGAGTAACTTCTCAGGAAGTCCTACCTACTGAAGGAACAGAGGACACTTTCAAGATGGCGAGTAGCCAGGTTCCAGAATGTGGAATACAACCCAAAAGGAATAGTTCACCTGAGATGCTGTCACATTGAGTTGTATGTATGTGTAGAGATAATGCACAATTGGGTCTGTTGTATAAATGTGAGGTTGTTATTGTTGGACTAAAGAAGTAAAAGGGAGGGGTGTAATGTGTCAATACATCCATGCTGGTGAAGAATCACGTGATCTGTAGTGATGTCAGCAGAGAGTGTTTACACAGGCTGCAGTTCTCCATCTTAGATTGTATGAGCAACATCTCGAATAAAACCTTTCAAAATCAATGATATAGCACTTTCAATCACTCAAGAATTAATACATTTCTGAGAAAGAGTCCAAAGGCATCACTAGTTCTTGTAAGTTGACCTGTGCCACTTTCATCTCTTTAGAGAAGAGGTAAAGGAAGAAGAATGCCATATTTTCTGCACCTTTAACACCTACTCTCAGGATTCAGGAATATTTCATTCATGCACAATATTTGGAAGTACTGAGCTTGTCTCCCTTATATTATTGTATCTTGTTGTCAGTGGGAGTACTGTGTTTTAGTCCTTACCAGCACAGTATCAATATAACGTGCCTTCATGGCCTAAATAAATCACTGCCACAGCTTTCCTGATTTCGAATATGGTTAATTCATGAATGTCTGAATTATTTGTGAATTTTTTAAAAATCAATTGTTCATGGAAGTCATGTACCTGAAAAAAAACTCTACGGCAGTAGAGATTTGTAATGGGTCATGCTTTGAAATCATAAGCCAAGGGATAATTTTATAAGTCACATTGCTGACAAGGAACTTTATCCACCTGTGGTGTAATCTTGTGGCGGCTTTGGGGATCTCGGCCATCAGCTAGAATGCCAGCTAGACCCCTCCTCGTTTCAGGCAAGCTCACCACATCTTGTGCAACTCAGGCACTTAACAGGCCAATGGAGGGTCTTCCCTGAGGACCAAGGAACCCAGGGGCAAAGAAATATCAGCCAATCAGGTGCCAGGAGCTCTTCTATACTCAACAGTGCCATTGGGATTGCGATGGCTGCTGCTGGTATCACTGCCACCCAAGGCCTCAGATCGAGAAAGAACCCAGGCACAGGTGAGGGATGGTGGGGATGGCCATGGTGTGGAGGTCGCAGGAGTGTGGAGTTAGCAGCAAGGGCTTTATGATGCCAGGTTCTATGAATGAGGAATTGCCCTGGGACCCCACCAGCAAACACACCAGAGTTTTCTTATCATGCTCCCCTCATGAATACATAGCAATGACAGGGGGATGAAGACTTTAAGTGGGCATTACTGTTGCCGTTTATTAATTTATCTTCAGAAGTTGAGATAGAGGTGGGCACGTAGGAGGAACAATAATCAGGAGCAGCGGCAGTTGGAGTTCACACTGAAGTTGGAAAGAACTGAAAATAAAATTAAACAGTGACATTACAGCAATTCCGTAACTTAATTGGTTGGTGAGTATAGAACTCTTGGGGAGCGTGTGATTAAATTATCTGCAGTTCAAAAACATACAATATTCAAATTGTTTGCTGAGAGTTAAAGGAAGCCAGAAGAAGGGAACTAATAGACTGATGAGTCTTCTGTTTTGTTCTGTTTTTAAATTCATTTCTGGGATGTGGGTGTTGCTGGCCAGGTCAGAATGTACTGGCCATCCCTAGTTGGCATTGAGACGGCCGCCCTAAGCCTCCTTCTTGAACCACCGCAGTCACCTGAAGACTTTTCCACAGTGCCGTTACGGAGGGAATTCCAGGATTTTGACCCAGCGCCAGTGAAGGAACAACAATTGATTTCCAAGTCAAGATGCTGAGTGACTTGGAGGGGAACTTGCAGGTGGTGGTATTCGCTGGTTTTCTGCTGTCTTGTCCTTCTAGGTGGTATTGGTTGTGGGTTTGGAAGGTGCTGTCTAAGGAACCTTGGTGAGTTACTGCTGTGCATCTTGTCGATGGTACACATGGCTGCCTCTGTTCATCGGTGGTGGAAGAATTGATTGTTTGTGGAAGGGATAGGAATCAAGCGGGCTGCTTTATCCTGGATGATGGCAAGCTTCTTGAGTGTTGGAGCTGCACTCGTCCAGTAATGTGGAGACTATGCCATCACAGTCCTGAATTGTGCCCTGCAGATGGTAGACAGGCTGTGAGGAGTCAGGATTCCTATCCTTTGACCATCTCTTGTAGCCAGAGTATTTCTATGGCGAGTCCAGTTCAGTTTTTAGTCAATGGTAACATCCAGGATGTTGGTAATGGGGGTTTCAGTAATGGTAATGCCATTGAATGTAAAGGGACAATGGTTAGATCCTGTCTTGTTGGAGATGATCATTGCCTGGCATTGTGTGGCTGTGTGGCACGAATGTTACTTGCCACTTGACAACCTAAGCCTGGATATTGTCCGGGTCTTGCTGTATTTCAGCATGTTCTGCTTCCATATCTGAGAACTTGCAAATGATGCTGAACATTGTGCAGTCATCAAAAAACATCCCCTGACCTTATCATGGAAGGAAGGTCATTTATGAAGCAGTTGAAGATGGTTGGATCTAGGACACTACCCTGAGGAACTCCTACAGTGATGTCATGGAGCTGAGATGATTGACCTCTAACTAGCACAACCATCTCCCTTTGTGCCAGGTATGACTCCAACCAGCAGAGAGTTTTCCCCCTGATTCACACTGACTCCAGTTATGGCTTGGGTTCCTTGATGCCACACTCGATCAAATGCTGCCTTGATGTCAAGGGCAGTCACTCTCACCTCACCTCTGGAGTTTAGCTCTATTGTCCATGTTTGAACCAAGGCTGTAATGAGGCCAGGAGCTGAATGACCCTGGTGGAACCCAAACTGAGCATCCGGCAGCATGTCCAGGACACACCTGGGCAATTCTCCACATTATCGGGTAGAGGGGCAGTGTTGTAGCTTTACTGGAACAGCTTGGCTAGGACCACAGCAAGTTCTGGAGCACAAGTCTTCAGTACTATTTCCAGAATATTGTCAGTGCCCATGACATATTGTAGTATCTAATGCCATATTTTGATATCGCCTGGAGTGAGTTGAATTGGCTGAAGACTGACACCTGTGATCCTGGATCATCCACTCAGCACTTCTGGCTGAAGATTTTTGGAAGTGCCTTATCTTTGCTCTGATATTATGGACTTATCCATTATTTGGGATGTGAATATTTGTGGAGCCTCCTCCACCAGTGAGTTGTTTAACTGTTCCCCACCATTCACCATTTAACTTGTCAGGTTTATTAATATTATATTTATAAAGTTTACATTATAGGGAAAGGCAAAGGAGAAGGAACTGATTAGTGGATAGTTGGTAATTCTACTTTTTACTTTGTCCCCAGTTTATAATATATAATCTTTAAGACGTGGCAAGGCATCTTGTTCATGTAGAATATGCATCCTGTGACAAATGGAAATTTGTGAACTCTTTCTGTGGTCTAGATGATCAAATGTGCAGGAAATGTCAGTCACCAGCTTCAGAAATCTAGGTTTTGGAACTTGAATGATAGTTAGATTCATTGTGCTGCATTCGAGAGACTGCAAACTATGTGGATAACACGTTTAAGGTAGGGCCACAAATCAGAATAAGAGAATGCAGGTAGAGAGAGATTGGCTGACTGCAGAACAGTCTAGGAGGCCCAGGGAGTTAGTGCAGGAGCCCCCATGAGTTCATCTCACTCAGTAACCTGTTTTCCATCCTGGATACTGGTGAGAGTGATGCTTCCTCAGAGGAGTGCAGCTAGATCCAAGTCCATGAAACCAAGCTGCACAGGCGGGGTGGATGAAGAAGCAATGAGGTAAGGGTTTCAATAGTTAGGGGAATAAGACTGGCATTTTGCAGCTGCAGAGATGATTCCAGGATAGTGTGTTGCCTCTCTGGTGTCAGAGTCAAGGATGTGACTGAGCAGTGGCAGAACATTCTTACGGGGGATGGTGAAGAGTCAGAGGTCCTGGTTCACATTGGTACCATTAACATAGATATAAAGAGGGATGAGGTTCTGAAAGCAGATTTTGGTAAGCTGGGAAAGAGATTAAAATGCAGGACATCACAGGCATGAATCTATGAGTTAATCCTTTTGCCATGTGTCAGTGAGTGCAGAAATGGGAAGATGGGGCAAATGAATGTGTGGCTGAAAAGATTGTGCAGATGGAGGGCTTTAGATTTCTGAGGTATTGTGGTGGGTTCTAGGCCAGGCGGATACAAGGAGGATGGGTTACACCTTGAAGTTTCATAGGACTGGGACCAATATCCTTGCAGGAAGATTTGTTAATGCCGCTGGAAGGGTCTGCACTAGCTAGACAAGGGGATGGGAACTTCAGAGGGAATTCAGATAGAAGAGAGACAAGTCAGTAATGGTAGGAAGAAGAATCATAAAACAAAATTGGAAAACAGCAAAAAACAAAGGCAGGTATAAAATAGGCTCAAAATACGGAAAATGCTGAAAATGCAGAATTAAAGGATTGCTATCTGAATGCATTCACAGCATGGTAGATGAATTGACGTCACATGTTGAAGTAAATAGGTATGATATAATTGCCATTATGGAGATATAGCTACAGCATACCAAAAACTGAGAACTGAATACTCAAGGGTATTCAACATTTTGGAAAGATAAGCAAAAATGAAAAGGAAGTGGGGTAGTGTTGTTAAGAAAAGATGCAATCAGTACATTATTGAGACAGGAACTTAGTTCGGAAGATTGAGGTGCAGAATCAGTTTAGGTAGAGAACAGCAAGGAGGAGCCATCTTTCGTGGGCGTTGTTTATAAGCCACCAAACCATTGTGGTAAGATAGGGCACAATATCAATCAAGAAATTAGAGATGCATGTAACAAGGGTAATACAGTAATCATGAGGGGCTTCAATTTACATATAAACTGGCTAAATCGAATGAGCACTAATGCTGTGGAGGGCGAATTCCTGGAATGCATACTATGTTATGTATTGTAACCAATACCCTTATGTATGGTGTGCCACCAAATTACATAGAAACATCATCATCAGAGGCACTTGGGAGGATTCCCTCACTTCTATCATGGATGTGAGTAAACAACACCTCTGTCATAAACTCTGACAACTGGCAGTAAAAAAACCAAGGTCTTTATCGAAGCTGGGGGATATTTCCAGCTGCGTACCTTCACACGTGGCGGGTTGCAGCGTTGGATTCTCAAACTCAAAGTTAGAGAGGGACCCGCTTTTGAGTAATAGTTAACAGTGATAGTGACCAAGATTAAGCAGAATTAATCTGAAATCTTCTGATTCAAAAACAGATTGGTCTTTTCAAAAACAAATTCTTAAAGCCACAGTCCAACCAAGAAAGGGACATATTTTAAAAAACCACAAAAGAAATAATACAAAGTAAATTGGAAGAGAAAGAAATTAGAGTGGAGGAATAGTTAAAGAAAATACTACAATTTAAGAACTGATAACTGGAATGGTGGGAAAAGGTAACTCAATGGAACCATTCGATGAGTTCATATAAAGTTCCTATGAAGATAGATTCCAGTACAACCTTGCTGCCAACAAGATACAGGATGAAATTAAAGTGGCAACTTTGCCGAGTGTAATAGGATGGAACACCTTGAACCTATTACAAGGTCTTGTCCATAGTGCACTCAAACTTACTGTTAAAATAGCAGTGCCTGTAGAGTCTGCAGCCAAATAAGTTTCCCAGATCGGAGCCGGCGCAATTAGAAACACGATGAATAATAAAAATCAAGGGAAAATATCTCTCAACATGCAAGCATGCCATACGTATACCCAGGTGTGCCTTTCTGCATCGGTCTGTTGGTGTGAAGATAGTCTCTTCTCACTATTTTAAAACACAAAGGACAGTTCAGGTACAAGCACCTACCATTCAGAATAACGTCTGCATCAGTGTCAGCATGGCGGCGCAGTGGTTAGCACTGCTGCCACATGACGCCGAGGTCTCAGGTTCGGTCCCGGCCCCGGGTTACTGTCCGTGTGGAGTTTGCACATTCTCCCTGTGTTTGCGTGGGTTTCACCCCCACAACCCAAAGATGTGCAGAGTAGGTGGATTGGCCACGCTAAATTGCCCCTTAATTGCACCGGCCCTATTCTAAAATTCCATGGACCAAATGCCTAATGGCATCAATGGTGTTTAATGCCATTTGAATGACATTTTAATTACCAGCAGGACTTAACAAGAGCAGCTAAACGATATAGAAGACAGAATGTCGTGTCTTTTTAAAAAAAATAATTTTTATTGGAATTTTTTGAAAAATATATATCAACAAAACAATAATAACAATAACAATAATAATAATAAACACCCCCGCACCCGTAACAACGCATATAACAAACCCCCCCACCCCCCCCCCAACCCCAATAAACAACAAAATAAATTAACAATAAGCAAATTAACTTAAACACTATCCCCCTAAAAAAAACCCACACAGGGCAGTATTCTCCGCTGGCGGGATCCACCGCTCCACCGGCAGTGCACCCACGGGTTTCCCGACAGCGTGGGGTGGCCACAATGGGAAATGCCATTGGCTGGCTGCCGGGATGTAGGATCTCGCTGCAGGCGAGGGCATGCTGGAGATTCCTGCCTGCAATCTTTGCGTCAAGAGAGAGAAATGTGAATTTTGCCAATCATCAATGAACTATCTTCGCCATGTCATTGGTAAGGATGGGCTTTGCAAAGAACCTAAGGAGATGACTGCGAGTTTAGATGACTGCACCAAAACGGTAGAGTATATACAACTGAGATCTTGTTTAGGAGTGATCAATTACGATGAAAAATGTATTCCAAATATCATTATCATTTTAAAACCACTTCATACATTATTGTGTGCAAACCAACAAAGGATTTGGGCAAACAACTGCAAAGAAGCATATTTGAAATCAAAAATGTGCTGAAGAAATCGGAAGTGTGAGTTCATTTCGATCCTAAGCTGAAAATATAACTCACATCACCTTATGGGGTCGGTGCCATTGTCTCTCACATAATGCCACATGGAGATGAAAGACCAATAGCTTTCGCTTCGGGAACGCTGACAACCGCTGATCAGAATTATGCTCAATTGGAAGGAAGCCTTGAGTATAATATTTGGAGTCAGATGATTTAATCACTACTTGTATGCAAGCCAATTTACCTTGTTAACAGACCATAGGCTTTTGACAATGATTTTTGATCCATACAATATTGTCTCTAGCTGCAAGTCATTGCAGAGATGATACCTCACCTTATCAATGCAGAAATATGGGATTACATACAGAAGTTTGGAGTAACATGTGAAAGCCGATGCTCTGTCATGTTTACCAATGCAGGACAAAGCCGGATCACAAGAAAACTATGTAAACAATGTATACTTTTCCCGGATGGTTAGTGTACCTGCAACTGCATCCTGAGGTCAGATCCAGTGAAGGGGAAGGTTGTGGACATGATCTTGGAAGGTATACCATTGGATAAACAGAGGAGGAATCCGGAATTCAAACCATACCAAATAAGGGAACTTGAATTCAATGTACAAAGCAGAATACTTCCATAGAGAACCAAACTTTATTTGCTCTTACCGCCTGTACCATAGTCGAGAAACAACACCAAAACCAAGTTGCTCACCGTGAATAGACATCAAAACCAGTATGTTTGGATCAAGGCTATAAGTCCCCCATATTGATGTATGTATGTATGTGTATATATATAATTATATAATAATACTTAGTTTAATAATCACTATTCATCATGAGTAAAAGTTTAAGTTAATATTTGTTAATATTTGTTGTCACGCTACAGGAGTAAATAGGGAGGGTTGTTATGCATTGTAACCGATGCCCTTCAGTGTAACGTGTCACCTGATTACGTGGTAAAATCATCAGGGGCACTTGGGAGATTGCCCGCTTTTGTCATACCTCTGCAATAAACTCTGATAACTGGTTAAGTAACCTATGGTTTGGCAAACTGGTTATCCATTGATTCGACTGTAAATAACAGTAAACTTCCACCAAAATAGCAGTATACTGCATGGATTTCAAGTACTGTATGTTGCGGAACCAACTAGATAGTCGACTTATTTGGATCTTATGTTGTGCAATGAGAAAGGGCTGATTTATAATCTCATTGTAAAAGAAGCCTTTAGAGAAGAGTGACCATAATATGATGGAATGTTACATTAAGTTTGAAAATTATGTAACTTAAATCTGAAATTACTATCTTAAATCCAAGCAAAGGAAAGTGTAAAGATATGTGAGGCAAATTAGCTGTGGTAGCTATGTTAAACATGCAATTTAAGGAATTAAACATGGTTTAAAACAAATGTATATATAGCTTTATAGCAGAAAAGCCCAACAGCAAAAATCATCCAACCGTGGCTAACAGGAGAAGTTAAAGATTGCATTAGTTCAAAGAAAGAGGTGGCATGGTGGCACAGTGGTTGATAGTATTACTGCCTCACAGCACCAGCAACCCGGGTTCAATTCCAACCTTGGGTGAAATTAAAAATGAAATGAAAATCACTTATTGTCACAAGTAGGCTACAAATGAATTTACTGTGAAAAACTCCTAGTCGCCACATTCTAGCGCCTATTCGGGGAGGCTGGTACGGGAATTGAACTGTGCTGTTGGCCTGCCTTGGTCTGCTTCCAAAGCCTGTGCTAAACCAAACCGTCTGTGTGGAGTTTGCACATTCTCCTTTGTCTGCGTTAGTTTCCTCCACGTGCTTTGGTTTCTTCCCACAGCCCAAAGAT
Source organism: Scyliorhinus canicula (assembly GCF_902713615.1). NCBI lineage: Eukaryota > Metazoa > Chordata > Chondrichthyes > Carcharhiniformes > Scyliorhinidae > Scyliorhinus > Scyliorhinus canicula. Next base: position 163,516,854 of record NC_052148.1, read on the forward strand.
GTGCAGGTTAGGTGGATTGGCCATATTATATTTCCACTTAGTGTCCAAAGATCACACGGGGTTACTGAGCTGTGGGGAATAGGCCTGGGAGGGATGCAATTTTGGAGGGTCGGTGCAGACTCAATGGGCTGAATGGCCTCCTTCTGCACTGTCAGGATTCTATGGACTTCACAAAGAGGCTTATAATATTGCCAAAAATTGGTGAGCCCGAGGATGGGGAGAATTTTAGAATGCAGCGAAGAAGGACTAAGAAACTGACAAATGAAATGAAGATAGATTATGAGAGTAAATTAGTGAGAAAATAAAATTGAACTATAAAACTTCAGTGGGTATGTAGAAAAGAAAAAATAAGCAAAGACAAATGGGGGTGGGGGGGGGGGGGGGCATTCCAGGCAGAGACAGAAGAATGGGGAATAATAAGGAAATGGCAGAGAAACTCAACAAATATGTTTTTCCTGCCTTCACAGAGGTAGATAGAGAAAGCTTCTCAAAACATACCAGAGAATAGGGGTGGCATGTGGCGCAGTGGATAACACTGGGACTGCGGCGCTGAGAACCCGGGTTCCAATCCTGGGTCACTGTCCGTGTGGAGTTTGTGCATTCTCCCCATGTCTGCGTGGGTTTTACCCCCACAACCCAAAGATGTGCAGGTTAGGTGGATTGGCGACGCTAAATTGCCCCTTAATTGGAAAATTAAAAAAATAATAATTATTTTTTTTTTTAAATTTAGATTACGCAATTATTTTTTCCTATTAAGGGGCAATTTAGAGTGGCCAATCCACCTACTCTGCACATTTTTGGGTTGTGGGGGTGAAACCCACACAGACACGGGGAGAATGTGCAAACTCCACACGGACAGTGACCCAGAGCCGGGATTGAACCTGGGACCTCAGCGCCATGAGGCTGCTATGCTAACCACTAGGCCACCGTGCTGCCCAAAAAAATAATAATTGGGTACTCTAAATTTATATTTTTTAAAACATACTAGAGAAATAAGGGACTTATGAGAATGATAACTGAAATAAATTAATATTAGTGGGAAAATAGTAATGGTGAAATTAATTGGACTGAAAGTTATTAAATCTCCTCGACCTAATGATAAACATCCCAGGGTGTTTCAAGAAGTGGTTGTAGAGATATTGGATGTATTGGTTGTCATCCTGCAATGTTCTATAGATTCTCGAACAGCTCTTGCAGATTGGAAGGCGCAAATGTAACCCCACGATATAAGAAGGAAGTGAGAGAAGAAATAAGGAACTATGGAACTGTTACCTTGGCATGAGTAGTAGGGAAAATGCTAGAATCTAGTAGAAAGGATGCAATAATTGGACACTTAGCAAATAATAGGAGATTGGACAAGGTCAACATGGATTTACAAAAGGAAAATCCTATTTGACCAGCCTGTTGGAATCTTTTGAGGATGTAACTGGCAGAATAGATAACGGGTGACCTGTGGATGTGACGTATTTGGATTTTCAAAAGGTTTTCAAGAAGGTCCTACACAAGAGGTTAGTAAACAAATTAGAGCACATGGGACTGGGGACCATGCACTGACAGCAACTGAGAATTGGTCATTGGTCAGTAAATGGAGAGCAGGAATAAACTGCTCATTTTCAGGTTGGCACTAATGAGGTACCACGAGGATTAGTGTTGAGGGCTAAAGCTATTCACAATCCATATGAATAATTTGGTTGTGGGGACTAAATGTATGATTTCCAAATTTGCTGACGACACAAAATTAGGTGGGAATATGAGTTGTGAGGAGGATGCAAAGAGCTTCAATGTGATTTAGACAGGATAATTCCGTGGGCAACAGCATGGCAGATGGAATATAAATATGTGGAAAATATGAAGCTATCCACTTCAATCGGAAAAACAGAAATGCTGAGTATGGTGAGAGATTGGGAAGTGTTGGTGTTCAAAGGGGGCTGGGTGTCTTTGTTCACAAGTCACTGAAAGCTAACATGCAGGTGCAACAACAGCCTCTCCGACAAAGAAAGCACAACAGCGCCTAGACTTTCTCAGAAAACTAAAGAAATTTGGCATGTCCATATTACCAATTTTTACAGATACACCATAGAAAGCATCCTATCTGACTGCATCAGAGCCTGGTATGGCAACTGCTCAGCCCAGGGCCGTAAGAAACTACAGTCATGAACACAGCCCAGTACGTCACGCAAAACAGACTACCATCCATTGACTCTGTCTACGCACGGGGCCTCACGGTAGCATGGTGGTTAGCATCAATGCTTCACAGCTCTAGGGTCCCAGGTTCGATTCCCGGCTGGGTCACTGTCTGTGTGGAGTCTGCACGTCCTCCCCGTGTGTGCGTGGGTTTCCTCCGGGTGCTCCGGTTTCCTCCCACAGTCCAAAGATGTGCGGGTTAGGTGGATTGGCCATGCTAAATTGCCCGTAGTGTAAGGTTAATGGGGGGATTGTTGGGTTACGGGTTACGTGGGTTTAAGTGGGCTGATCATTGCTCGGCACAACATCGAGGGCCGAAGGGCCTGTTCTGTGCTGTACTGTTCTATGTTCTATGTTCTATCTCGCTGCCTTGGGAAAGCAGGCAGCATAATCAAAGACCCCTCCCACCCGAGTTATTCTCTCTTCCAACCTCTTTCATCTGGACAAAAGTCTAAGAACACGCACTAACAGGTTCAAAAACAGCTTCTTTTCCACTGTTACCAGACTCCTAAATTACCTTCTTATGGACAGAACTGACCTCATCACACATCTTCACTCCTGAGTAGTACTGCATTCCCTATGTTTCACCTGATGTCTGTGTCTATGTATTTACATTGTGTATTTATGTATGTCCTATGTTTTTTCACGTATGGAACGATCTGTCTGGACTGTACACAGAACAATACTTTTCACTGTACCTCGATACACGTGACAATAAATCAAATAAAATCAAAACTAGTAATTAGGAAGGCCAATGGTATGCTGGCCTTTATTGCAAGAGGATTTGAGTGCAGGAGCGGAGGTGTCTTGCTGCAGTTGAATAGAGCTTTGGTGAGACCACGCCTGGGGTATTGTGTCCAATTTTGTCTCCTTATCTAAGGAAGGATATACTTTTCACAGAGGAAGTGCAGCAAAGGTTGACCAGACTGATTCCTGGAATGGTGGGATTATCCTACGATGAGAGACTGAGCCTGTATTCTCCAGCAATCAGAAGAATGAGAGGTGATCTGATTCACACATACACAATTCTTACAGGGCTTAACATGGTAGATGCAGGGAGGATTTTTTCCCTGTGTGGGGGCTTCAGAACCAGATAACACAGCTTCAGAATAAAGGATAGGGCATTTAGAACTGAGATGGGGAGTAATTTCTTCACTAAGAATGTAGTAAATCTTTGAAATTCCCAACCCGAAAGTCCTATGGAGACTTAGTCATTGAGATGTTCAAGATAGAGATCAATAGATTTCAAGATATTAAATACATCAAGTGTTTTGGGGATATTGTGGGAAATTGGCTTTGAGGGAGAAGATCAGCCATGATTTAGTTGAATGGTGTAACAGGCTTGATGGGCCAAATGGCCTATTCTTATTTCTATTTCCTATAGAACATAGAACAGTACAGCACAGAACAGGCCCTTCGGCCCTCGATGTTGTGCCGAGCAACGATCACCCTACTCAAACCCATGTATCCACCCTATACCCGTAACCCAACAACTCCCCCCCCCCCTTAACCTTACTATTAGGACACTACGGGCAATTTAGCATGGCCAATCCACCTAACCCGCACATCTTTGGACTGTGGGAGGAAACCGGAGCACCCAGAGGAAACCCACGCACACAGGGGGAGGACGTGCAGACTCCACACAGACAGTGACCCAGCCGGGAATCGAACCTGGGACCCTGGAGCTGTGAAGCATTTATGCTAACCACGATGCTACCGTGCTGCCCTCAATGTTCCAAAGCTCCTATGCAAGGGGAATAGAGTCTCACAAAATAGAGATGTTTTGTGCCAGATGTACAGAGGAGCATTGGTGAGACTACATCTGGAGTACTTTGTACAGTATTGGTTTCCTTATTAAGAAAGATGTAATTGCATTAGAAGCAGTTCAGAGAAGATTCATGCTACAAATTCCTGGGATGAAGGAGTTATCTTATGATGAATAATTGGACAGGTTGGCACATGTCCATTGGAGTTTAGAAGAATGAAAGGTGATCTTATTGAAACATATACGATCCTAAGGAGACTTGACAGGGTGGATACAAAGAGTTGGAGGTGCTGAGTACCCACCCAGTTCCATTGTTCACAGGTAATTCTGTAACATCCTGCAGAGATTGGTGACAGACCAACCTCTGAGCACTCTGGTATGGGATGGGTGGACGAGTTCCATCTTTGGATGACACCTTCTTCACTGACTGCTGGCTGTGGATTCAGTGCCCAGCTTTTGTTCATCAGCTTCGCGAGTTCACCCTTCCCTCACAGCTCGGTCCCTCTCCTAAACACATTCATTAGCCTTCTCTTTCTGTTCAATAGAAGTTTGCAGTCTGACCGAAGCCAGCCCCAGAATGGCTGACATTCCCTCAGAATCTGAGACCTCATCTGGAAACCATCACCATTTAATGGCCCGGGATCTGAGAGCCTGTGTTGGCCACTCGTTAAATTTAGAGAGCAGCATTTAATTGCAGATATGTTAATTCAACTTAATGACCTTTTTGATGATCTAATTTACCTCCCAAGTGCTTGCATGCAACGTCGCTACCTCCCACCAACTGTGCGATTCCCTCCCCTCCCACCCCAGTATGGTTCCTGTTCCAGTGGGCTCATTAAATTTTACCTCACGAGAATACAGCAAGAGAGAAGAGACTGATGTAGATAGATCAGTTATATTCACAGACATACATAGTGGGCCTTCTGTATACCCTGCTACACATCGAATAGGAGAGCAATTAAAATGAAATGAAATGAAATGAAAATCACTTATTGTCACAAGTAAGCTTCAAATTAAGTTACTGTGAAAAGCCCCTAGTCGCCACATTCCAGCACCTGTTCGGGGAATTTTCTTCTGCTCCATTAGCAGCTGGGAAAATAAAGCACCTATACCAGCCATACATACATTTACAGCTGAAACTGGGTATTTGTACGGGAATAATGTATTAAATATGTATACACTCAAACAGACCAATAACAATTTACATTTATTATACTATCCATTCTATCATTCTTTTATTGTGATTGTAAATTGGGGGCTGGTTTAGCACAGTGGGCTAAATAGCTGGCTTACAATGCAGAACAAGTCCAGCAGCGCAGGTTCAATTCCTGTACCGGCCTCCCCGAACAGGTGCCAGGATGTGACGAGGGGCTTTTCACACTAACTTCATTGAAGCCTACTTGTGACAATAAACTATTATTATAATACGTCCAGTAGAAAGTGGTCGTGGCCTGTTGCACAGCTCATTTAGAATAAGAAGCTGTGAGATTATTGTGCACCTCTCTCCCTGCCTGCAGTCGATCATCTGTTGCAGTCAGTTCCTGTGCTCCATTGTCTTCAATTCAGCGCAAGGTGAGAACTCGGTCCATAGCAATATTGTGCAGGAATTAGATAACCATTCTACTTTCATAGGCCTACAGTGGGGTACATGATAAGATGCTGCCCAGCTGGTTAAAGCGAGGGTTTAAAACCGTGCTCAGCAAGAACCCTGGTTCACTTAGGTGCCTCATTACATCTGTTCTCTGCTCAGATGTGGTGCTCCTGCAGAAATGTTTCCCATTGTTGTTCAGGAGCTTTTCATGTTTCCTTTTCCCTTAAAAAGATGACTCATTAAGTAAAGCATGTGGGAGGTATTCTATTATTTTTGCATAAATCCTAAATGAAAATTCTTCAAATTCCCTGTAAAATCAAAGGTAATAACCTACCAGATTTTAATGATTAACAATCTAGGTAGCATAAAGACTGAGGGAAATCGTACTGCTGCTTGTAGTCCAATATGAATGGCTCAATCAATGAATTGATATACCTCAATGACAAACCCCATGCGAAGCCCAAAGCCTCTTCAGGCACTGCTCCTTTATTTTGCCGATCCCACTGGCTCTGTTGAAGTAAGTGCACAGTTGTTTCTATGAGATTTGTTCCTTCCATGTGCTGTTGGAGAACTTGTCTCCAGTTCCTGTTGCACTGATAAAAGACTGCTGCATGCATTTAGCTGAGGTTAAAAACTGCTTGTGATTCTTTTCTAACTGTGGTAATCTTTCAAACGCTTGCTCGTCATTCAGTGAATGCCTTTCCTGAAGCATTAGGATCCTGGGCTGGGCTGGGTTGAGCAATATCCAAATTTGAATGTGTAAATAAACCAAATGGATCATTTAAGTACCTGAATGCTGGATTCACCCAGGCCTGAGACTCAACGGCCATGCCTGCAAGACCTCACCAGGGCAGCATGTAGTACTGGCCCATACAAATGTGGACCAGGTGTAATGGCACCTGAGAGGTCTCATCAATCATAGGTGAGCCCCCTGGGGACAGGGCAGGGGAAAATGGCACCTGGCACCTGGACACTTTGGCACTGCCATCCTGGCACCTGGCCATGCCAGCCAGGCACCTTGGCAGTACCACACTGGCACTTCTATGGTGACCGGCTGGCACTGCCACGATGCTGGGACACTGCCAGGGTGCCAGGCTGACAGTGTCAGGCTGTCTGGGTGCCAGGATAGCACTGCCAGGGGTTGTGCACAGGGAGGGGCCTTGCCACTTGGAGGGGGTTCCCGGAGGTCTCCCCAATGTCAGGAGGCTGAGGGAAAGGGAAGAGTAAATAAAGAGGGGTGCCAGAAATGCGGTGGGGAGGCGGGGGGGGGGGGGGGGGGGGGGGGGAGGCTGGGTCTGCCAGACAAAATAGTGCCCCGGTCTGCGAGCAGGGATTCCTGCTGTCAGGCTTAAATCACCCTCAGTGCGGCCTCGACGGAGAGAAACTTGCCAAAGCCAAAACATACGGCCAAGTGCCATTGGATAGCGGGTTGTTTCTCAATGCTGTAGCCACTGACTGACAGGGTACTTTAACTTCAGACCGCTGATGCCCGAGAGAGGAATCATAGCCTCATTTGCAGTTGCTCATACAATTTAAACGAACAAGCCACAGCCAGTTTTCACACAGCACTGTAATTCATGAAAAGATAATATGTTTGATTGTTTGAGGGATGTACATTATCTAGGGTGGTAAAGTGTCACAGTGATTAACACTGCTACCTCAAAGCTCCAGGGTCCTGGGTTCAATTCTGGCCTCGGGTGACTGTGTGGAGTTTGCACTTTCTCCCTGTGTCTGCGCCGGTTTCCTCCCACAGTCCAAAGATGTGCAGGTTAGGTGGATTGGCAAAATTGCCCCTTAATGTCCAAAAAGTTATGTGGATAGGGTGTAGGCATGGTCTTAAATAGTGTGCTCTTTCCAAGGGCACGTACAGATGCGATGGGCTGAACGGCCTCCTTCTGCATTGTGAATTGTATGATCATAAGAATTGCAGTGATCTTCTACAAATGGGGCAATGGGATCGTGTACAGTCACCTGAAAGGGCAGATTGGACCTCATTTTAATAGTGGGCAGGATTCTCCGTAGCCTGACGCTGAAATTATAATCGCCGTTCGGGCGGAGAATCGATTCTGATGCCGGATTCGAGGTCGCCACCGGTTATGCGCTGCTTTCGAGTGCCCCCCCCCCCCCCCCTCCGAACCGACGTCATCGTGATGCACGCCGCATGCAGTCGCAATGTCATTGCCGCCTCATCTGCCCGCCCACTCGCTGGATTTTCCGCCCCCAATGGGCCGAGTTCCGAACGACGCGGAACATTTGTCCTCACACAAATGTGTCCAGTGCCGCCACACTTGGCCGGGATCCAGGCTGCTGACCAGGGGGGCTTCTGTGAGGGCTGGGGAACTTGTGAGGGATGGCCAGTGAATGGCCTATGGGGTCGCGGATAGCGGGTCAGATCCGCACACAGCCGCGCACAGCGGTTGTACGACGTGACCGCTG